>NC_133450.1:18237374-18549624 GCF_048565385.1 Saimiri boliviensis | reverse complement strand
ATTCAATGTTATTTTTTGGCTTACAAGAAAAATACTCCTCTCAGATGAAGCAAGAAATTGGGACTCTCACAATGTTCTAGTTTCTGTCATTTTATTTTCTACATTAGAGGAGGAAAAAATAACTAAGAATGTTGCAAGTACGTAGCAACACTTTTGGCCCTGCATATACTCAACCCTAGCATTGTCAAACTGTTTTCGTCTTTTACAAAATCTAGTAGGAAAGGTCTTTTGAGTTTTCAGGTTAGTGGTTCTTTTAATTTTATCCTTCATATTCAGCAGCCATGAAAGAATGCTAGAATTCCTCAGTTATTTTAAGATGCTCTGATAATACATTACTTTCTTTCACTATGCTTTGGGTTTAAAACATTAAAGTAGAAAATTATGAGGGCATTTTATCTGGAAAGGTCACTTTATTTGCTCCAGAGTATTAAAAGGCTTTGGATTAAAATTTCATTTTAATACATCATTCTTATTGATATCTATTGCTCCTTCCATGCTCAGAGAAGATTCTGAACATACTGGCAGTACTCGTTAGATTAGGGGTCTAGCTATATTCAATACGCCAAAGAAACATACGACTATCACTAAAGTGGCCTTTGTGGAAGGTAAGTAACTGTAGTTGCTTCTTTAAATGTGATAGTTTCTCTTTTTTTTTTTCTTTTTGTAAGAAAGTTGGTGAAGTCTTTAAGACATCCATATTCCCAAGTGAAGTAATAATATAGACCAGCTATATTTTTATTATTTTTCTCTAAAAGGAAAGGATTATTTTCTCAGTTTAGCAGTTTAAAACCCATTTTTAAAAATGCAGCAAGGAAAACTTGAAAAAGGGTACAAAATGTTATTGAGAGATGCAGCCTGCCCTAGTGGAAGGAAGAGGGGATCTTCTTCCCACCTGCTCCACCACTCTGGGCCTTAACAAAATCACTGAAATGGCAGTTTTCTGCTTCGTCATAAAGAAACGTAGAGTGGCCTGCATGATAGGGGCATAGAAAACAGCTTCTGTCAAGAATATTTGACTTCTGGAATTGTGCTTCATTCAACAAAAGTTGTTGCATGATTTAGGGGCCTGGCAATGTGGTGATGGGTCCTTCAGCCCCTGCCTTCAAGGATTTCGCTTTCGAAACACACACATGTGCGCACTGTGTTTTGTGAGTGTACACAAAAACACAGCGGGATCATTAGTACATTAATAATAAAAAACTAACCGATCAGGATCGAGCATTTTAAAGGCACACTTTAACAAATCAATTGTAACTCTTGTTGAGCTGCAATTTATAGAAATAAGTTTATCGAAGCCTGAATTTTAGAGCACAAGATTTTATATTTTCCCCATATATACAGAAAAAAAAATGTGATAAAGATGCCTGAAAGATCCTTCAATGAAATGTTTGGATGAACTGATCATTTGTCTTATTATTCTGGTCACTTGAAATCATTTCAGATGTCATTGTTACTAATTGCTGTAATTAAAAACACACCCTTCTGCTCTTTCGCAGGTGAATGACTAGAGAAACTGTGTACAACCATATCATGGAACAATACTCAGCATTAAAAAGGGAAAACAATTGGTATAGGTAACAACAGAAAAACCTCAAGGAAATCATCCTGAGCAAAAAAGTTAACCTCAAAAAGATACACACTGTGCAACTCCATCTATGTAACATTCAGGAAATAACAT
This sequence comes from Saimiri boliviensis, assembly GCF_048565385.1. NCBI lineage: Eukaryota > Metazoa > Chordata > Mammalia > Primates > Cebidae > Saimiri > Saimiri boliviensis. The sequence continues at coordinate 18,547,946 of NC_133450.1, read as the reverse complement.
GATAATAAAGATGAAGAAGGGTCAATGGTTGGCAGGTGCTGTGGGAGGAGTGGAGTGACTGTACACGGGGTAGAGCAAGGAATTCTGAAGTGAGTAGACACTTAGGGTCCTGATTGTGGACTGGTTGCATGGAGGTACACATGTGATAAAACTGCATAGAGTACACAACCACACAGACACACACACACACGTGCACACACACACGCGCGCACACACACACACACACACACACACAAAATGAGTACAGGTACAACTGGTGAAATCAGAACAAACTATGGAAAACACCAAGGGCAATTCTTGTCTTTTATATTACACTACAGTTACGTTAATTATTCATATTGCGGGGACCACATGAAGGGTGCATAGGACCTCCACATGCAGTTTTTGGTGATTTCCTATACATCGATCATTATTTAAAAATACAAAGTTTTTTAAAAAATATGCATTTCTTCTTGGTTATCAAGGTGCTGGTATTCACTCACCATTAGCAGTGCATGCATCTTCAGGTTACACTGACACATGTGGACTTCTTAATTGACACTTTCTGGCTTTGTGCCCTTTGACACTTGTGACATGCATACAGGACTTGGCTGGCAGGACCCAAGCCTATTTAATCCTTTTGTGCCTATGAAACTGGTGATAATACATAAAATGTTTTAGCATACCTTATGAATTCTTTCTAATAACAATTCAGATTCACAGACAATCCTGTGAGGTGTACAATGACAAGTACAAAACACAGCTCCTATTGTTGGAGTCATGATAAAAAAATAAATGAGAGCTAACATAACATGTGCAGGTGAGACTGGTGTGTAGGTTTTCCAACTCTAAACTAATGCTTTTTTTAATATTGGAATAAGTTGGGATAATACCCTGGACCTGTGATATCCCTGTGTCATGACACAATGTTCATCAAAGCCTTTCAAATGACCACATTACACCAAAACACATCATCTGAATTGACAGGTAGTCTGAAGTCTGCTACGGTAAAAGGAGGCTCTGCACTTTTGGTCAGAGGGTGAGTAAGAATCTCAGCTATGCCATTTAATCCAACTGGGCTCTAATTCCTTCTTCAGTAAGACCACATTCCTACATCACAAGAATATTCTGAAGATTACAAGGGCTAACATTTGCAAAAATATTCATCAAATATATAAACAGCATTAGTAAGTATGCACAAAATTAAGTTTTCTTCCTACAGCCCCTTTTGTTGTGGCCTGTACTGTAACAGAGCCAAGAATGCAGCAGCAAACAAGAAAAGTGCTCAAGTCGCTGACCCTCATAGAATGACAGGCAAGGAAGTTCATAGAAATTGTTCAAAGACAACTCTGAAAAAACTCTTCCTCCCAATCAACTTGCAAATCTAACATTCCACAAATGTTCGTTGAAAAACATTTAAAAACATAATTATAAATACAGAATATAATTATTTCTTTACAATAATAAATACATGATTTCATTAATAATGAATTTATGTATTTATTATAATATATTACATATTAATATATTTATTTATTATATCAATTTATTAATAAAATTATGTATTTATCATATTTTTAAATTTATTATATTTATTAATTTTTATATAAATAACATAATTATAAGTAAGAGAATTTCCTACTAGATTTGTTGGCATTTCCATTCTACAAGTCATTATCAAGTGTCATTAAATGCTAAGCATGTAACCAAAGGCTGAGGATAGATCTTTGAACAAGACTTGGTACATGTTTCCAGATAACTTTCAGTCTTGCTGTAAAAACAGTGCCAGATAAGTTAAAAGTCTACTAAGTAAGATAATGTCCTCCTAGATTTGTTGACATTTCCATTCTACAAGTCGTTATCGAGTGCTATTATATGCTAAGCCTGTAGCCAAAGGTTGAGGATAGATCTTTGAACAAGACTTGGTACGTGTTCCCAGATAACTTTCAATCTTGCTGTAAAAACAGTGCCAGATAAGTTAAAAGTCTACTAAGTACAGTGTATGAGATCTCAGTAATAAGTTTCCAGGGAACACACAGGAAAACCAACAAACTGCACATGAATGATGAGCAATGAGTCAAAAGGCTTTATGAAAAAATGACATTAAGATTGCGATCTTGATGGATAGAGGAATGAGAAAGGCAGGAAAGCAGACAGGGAACAGTAAAATTAGGGGGAGTCACAGCGGCAGAGTAATGGTGAAATCCAGCAAGGGAAAGTCATGTTCAAAGATTATTAAGTGATAAGAGAGCAAAACATACTAGCAAAAAAAAGATCTTCAGTAAAATGGAAGCATAGTCTGTGAGAACTATTGAAAGTAAAATATGGAAAAAGAAGCTGGGCCCACATTATCAATGCCTTTACAAGCAAAAATGAAACTTTTGAATTTTTTACTGAAGATAATGAAAACCCACGGACTGGTATTGAACAGAAGAGTAACATGATGAGATTTGTGTCTTATTCTTATTGCATACCAAAAACTAAACATGGAAGAACAAGAACTTAAAGGTCAAGAAAAATCCCACTGTACCAGGAGAAGCAAAACAGAAAAAAATATGGATAATGAACAAGTAATTTCAAAAGCTGAGACATCTGTACCTTTTATTTCTTTTTTTTATTAATTACATCCATGATTACTAAACAAACATGACTACTGCATATATAGGATTAATATTTGATCCCTTACTAGAATGTATGATAATGAGGGCTGCAACCATATTACCTAGTTCATCACTGTAATCACCATGGAGGGTAGTACATGAAACTAATGTACAGTTTTTGAAGGACTGAGCACATAGATGAAAACCGCGTAAAGGCTTTAATGCTTAATGTGGTCTTTAGGGCAACATTGTATTACAGCAAAACACAGTGTGAACAAGCATAAGTTTGCATGTAGGATTTTAAATTCTATCCATAATAATCAGCATTCAGTTTGAGAAAGGAAAATAGTATGTATACATTTTAGAAAATCTCAAATGTGTAATTTTTTAAGTTCATGAGTAAGTAAACCCTAACTCACACAGAAATTTGACTTCTCCATATTTTATACACCAAGTAGTCCAGAAAGTCAAGATTTTACAATTTTGCAATTAGCATTATAATTATTTTACAAGAATATTTAAAAGGTATATTCCCCCTTTTTTTTTTCATTAGGCTTTGAAACTTATGAACTAGGCCTAGTCTAAATTCCAAAAAATTATGCAGTGCATTAGAATATTTTTCATGTTTTTCATTTAAGACCAACCTCAATTATTGTATCTTATGCTAAAAAGGCTCGGAATACCTATGATTATGGGTATTAATTCACATGCATTGAGAGCAGCCATCTCTAAGTAGATATGCTATTGCTGTTCAGAGTATTATAGTAAAACGAAACAGGAAGTGAAATATTCCATGTTTCCTTTAAATGAAAGAGAGATACATGTTATCAGCTAAAGTATATCCCATCGAAAATTTAGTCAAAGCCACAAACTCCTACAGAGAAATTAGTCTACATCAGCCTCATTTAAACATGCTAGAATTCAGCCCTAAATAGAGAATGTGGAAAGAACAATTACAATGTGCATATGGCTTATTGCAAGAAGTATCAAAATTAAGCATCTGGTCTATTCTTTGTCAAAATCATGCTTTCCTCTTTCATTTAATCGTTTACATTTAAATATGTGTGTGTGTGTGTGTGTGTGTGTGTGTGTGTGTGTCTTTGTGTGTGTGTGTGGTGGGTGGGTATTTAGACATATTTTTCCTCTATGAAGAACTCATTCTGGATCTTTAGGGAAGGGTGATTGCCTGTGTGAGTGTTTTGAGTTACAAGAGTCAGGTTTCTTTGTTAACTTAATCAACAGCTCCTTGAACAAACCAAGTACAGCCTTTTCATCCTTCCCAGTAGAAAGCGAAAACCACAAACATTGCTTGTTGATGCCACATAAACGTGTCTCCATTTTAAAGATCAGAACTGGACAGGTTGTGAGGATTTTCTCCCATAACTTCGTAATCGTTACAAGGTTAAAGACTCATGATATCTGCTTTTGCACATCTGGAGTTATGTTTACAAAGGTTACATGCATATACCATTAATAGTATTATTGCATATACCATTATCAGTATAATTCTTACTTCTGATTTTTACAAAACCATGCACTTTTTAATGCACTTTAACTCTGACAACACACTTGAATGCAAAATAACATGGGAATATCATTCTATTTTTGAGCTGAGAAAACTGAGAAAATGAGTTTAACAGATATGCTCTAACTCACAATTGGGAGAGAGATCAAATTCATGAACTCTACAAACAAAACAAAATAAACTTAAACCAACAAGACAGCGACTGAAGTAAAAGGCAATTTTATGTAGTAAAAGTACATAAATGAAAGCCATTTAGCCTTTTATGCTGCCCTTTAAGATAATTTTGCTTCCATTTGTCCTCAAACAGTATATGATTTTTAAAAGTTAATTTCTTTGAAAATAAAATTTCAATTCTTTTATGTTTCCTTTCTTCACAAAATGAGTAACTGAAAAGCTATCCAACATTCTCTGGGGTATTGCTTTAATAAAATAAAGGTATGCAGTTATGACTGTATGGCCCTTATAATGTCTGAGATTCTGTTATTGTGATAGCAAACTCACTTCATTTGAGGAAATTTAATGTTTTTTTAGGGTAATGTCCAAGGAAAACTAAAGAGAATCTAATATTTTTCCCTAAAACGTGGGATCACACAAGAATACATTCTCAAAATCTATGATCCTGGAGATCACTTTGCTTTATAACACATATGATACTACTAATACTACAAAGGTGTTGTGAGTATTAAATGATAGTTGTTGGGACTTGACTTTTCATAATGATTAGAAATCAAATTTTCTGCAAGATAAAACTGCTTTGCATCTAGAGAAAATCACTTGTTAGTAATAAAATTATGATGATGATCACTAATCATTTATCATGTGCTTATTTTATGCCAAAGGTGGTGAAAAACAGTTTATATGGTTTAATCAAGAGGCTAGCTAAAGTCACCCTGACATTGCCAAGTCGAACAAAAATTATCTTAAAATTTGCCCCACTTCCAGTAGGAAAAACAGTATGCTTGATAATATAATAACTGTGGAATTCTTAGAGGAAATTTTTTCCCCTCAAACTCATATCTAGCTAAAAATTTACTTTCCTAATATATTATCTCAGTGTCTTCCTGCCTAAAGTCATAATAAAAATCCATCTAATCTCTTTATGTTCTAAATAGAACACCTTCATAAACAGAAATGCGAATATCAGGTTCCCCAAATTGGGGTAATATAAGGGCTGTAAATTATAAAATCACAAACAGTTTAAAATCTAATATATATTCATTTTTTGAAAAAGAGGTTTTGTCCCTACTGCCTCCAGGAATATCTCAGGGGCTGGCTTTTTCTGCAGGCTCAGCCTCTGCTGTGGCCTTCGTCTACTCTTTCTACTATAACCTCTGCTCCTCTTTCTTATCTCTGATCTTCATCCTTAATACCTGTTAAAGTCCTTTTCAAAGCCACAGAACTCTCTTGTTTGGCCATCTGATTCCAGACCATTCCCTGGGGATTCCATCAGCTACCATGAAAGCAGTCTATTAAGGACTTTCTCTAAATATAGATTTCTCCAAGAGAGAACACTGGATAGTAGTGGTTAAAATATTTTTTTTTAATTACACACCCCAAAGCACACTGACAGCAATTCTGTGGAAATGGGCACAACTGTTTTCATTGACATTTTGTAAATGAGGACACTGAGACTCCAACAGTTAAAGTTAACAGTCCGCAGGCTAATGAGCGATTTAATGTGTGGCTAAAGACGACAGCCAGCCTTGCTTCTTTGAATGTTGTAAGCTTGGCCTTCAGAGTGCAGCTTAGATTCTGGTTCTCTTGTTAGTTTCTACTTAGACTTAGTCCTTCGTACTTTGTTTGTGTCTTCATGTGTAGCTGACTCTGCATTCATTCTAGAAAATCTCCTGCTATCTTATTTCTTCTTAGTTTCTGAATTCAACTTCATACCCTATTTTCAACCTTCCCATTAAAAGGAATTCCATATTCACTAAATGTGTGAGGTATGTCAGCGTCAATCTTGTAAGTTACTTCACATAAAAACACCTTATAAACTGTAAAACTCTAAAAAATATAAGGTATTACTGAGGTTGAAATATGTTACATCTTCCTCATTAAATCAATAAAAGCATGTGAGTTATTTTAGAGTCTGCAAACTGAATGGCAGTTTATGATACATATCTTTGGTAGAAATGTTTTATATGATGAAACATCAATACTAATACTAATTTATCTTCACAGATATCTAATGCAATCATACTAATTATTCTAAATAAAGATAGAGGTTATGTCTAAATGGAGCCAGAAAAATGATCAAAAGATAACCCCACAATTCACGCAGTGGCAAACACAGTTTATACAATGACAACTTTTGTTATATATAAGAGGTGGACTTTCTCAGGAAGTCAAGGATATTGAAATAAATGCATTTGTTACCTTTCTCTGAACTAAACTATAGAAATGAAAGACTATGATTTTTTTTTCTATTTTACTAAGACTTGAATGATTCTTGAACTTCAAAGATCTCAATAAATTTAAACTACAAAATACTAAATACAGAGACCTATTTCAGGTGGACTGTGTGAAAGACATGAAAAACTCTTGTAACTGTCGGGTGCAGTGGCTCACGCCTGTAATCCCAGCACTTTGGGAGGCCAAGGTGGGTGGATCACGAGGTCAAGAGATCGAGACCATCCTGGTCAACATGGTGAAACCCCGTCTCTACTAAAAATACAAAAATTAGCTGGGCATGGTGGCACGTGCCTGTAATCCCAGCTACTCAGGAGGCTGAGGCAGGAGAATTGCCTGAACCCAGGAGGCGGAGGTTGCGGTGAGCTGAGATGGCACCATTGCACTCCAGCCTGGGTAATGAGCGAAACTCCGTCTCAAAAAAAAAAAAAAAAAAAAAAAAAAAACAAAAAACAAAAAAAACCTCTTGTAACCAATTTCTGAAAAGATGAATACATTCTTTATTTGCTCAGTATGTAAGATGATGTATGTAAAATTTGGAACTTATCTGCAGATGAGCTCTTTGATTTAGAAATCAATGTTATATCAATGTTATGGGTAATGGTCAATAAACATGAACACTTTGTTATATAAACTGTCTCAAGATATGTAACTCCTCCATCTTCTATAACTGATGGGACCAAAAAAAAAATGGCAGAAATATCTAACCCACAAACTGGTTACTAAAATAGAGCAACCCACATCTCTTGTTACAGAAAAACGAAAAAACACTCATTCTTCCATGAATTTTTATGGTATAAATGCCAGCCTACAAACTGGGATTATATTAAGCCTACAAGGTCACTATACTTTCTTTTCATTTTGGAAGAAGGAAGAGGGTAAGAAGATTAAACTTTTAATTATAGTAAAAATTCACTCTGAATATAGGACAGAGGCATTCCTAGATATTTTGGGGCTAGACAGAAAGTTGGTTTTCCAGTATATCTTCCCATAATTCTGCAAATTTTTTGTCATTTCTCAATAAGGCAGTTTTAGAGAGAGTTTGACAAATTGTGGTAGGTTAGTTGAACCTATAAACAAATGGAGTTGTTTGCCTTGGGCCAGAGAAGGATTTTGGTATTAGGGCAAATGTAGCAATGGGTTATGACATTTCACATTTGGAGGTAATGTGAATTGAAATGTAATAATCAAGACAGCTGCCCTGAGCAATTGATTCCATTTCATTGTCTGTAACTATCATGTGCTGCTTATCCTATAAGCTTACATTAGACACTAGTAGATCAAATCCCTAAACAAAAAAATGTAATATTTGAGTGAGTTGCCTATGAAGGACCATGGTCATTTATTAGATTTTTACTGTTTTCAGAACAAATGGTTTAATCTAATGTAAAATAAAAGATGGTCTTCCATCTAAAGTACCATAAAACTCAGTTTTGTATGACATTATATTTCCCAACACATTTCTGCACTGAGCTGTAAGCAAAATACAAGGCCAACTGGGGATCCTGGAAGCTCTCTGGGGCTTAAAGAATGTAACAGTTTGTTTTGTGTTCTACTTTGCAAAGAAAATATTCAAGTAAAGTAGGATGGAATGTAAGTCAGTGATGAAAATGATCAGTCATTCCATTATCTAAGAAAAGAGTAATATCATCATTAAAAGTAAATGAGGCAACGTTCTATGTAATCAGCTTTTACAATAAGCCTATATATGATTCACATTTGAACCATACTGTAAATCCTTTTTAACATTTAGTTATCAGAAAATTATAGGCAAAACTACTTTGGATGCAAATATCATACATCATTGTGTTGTCTAGGATTGACCAAAACCACAGCAAACTAAACTGATATTGATAAGGCTAAACTAATAACTCATAATGAAAGAAAAGCAACAACAATTGAAAGCTGAGCAGCTTCAAACAAACTGATCATGCCTTTCACTTAAGTACTCTATGAATCATATCCATCATTTGACTATAAAACCAGAAGATGGAACTTAAAAGTTCACATCAGTTTACGATCCATTAAGCAGTTCTTCCTGGTCCAGGGAAATCGCAAGAATCAATGGATATATATCTTTAGACTTTGGCAGAAACATTGATGCATTTACTTCAAATGAGCACTAACATGTTATCAGATACTTCATATGAACTATGACCCACCTGGATGAGACCCCTGGGTTCTAAATCTGGCTCTGTTTTTCAATCTGACTCCCTTTATCTGTTTTGTAATCTACAAAATTATTAAGAGAGAAAAGACAGAGAATATAAGAAAATCCCTGTCCTACTTTCCTCATAGGACTCTTTTAATGCTCAAATGTGATCCTGCATGTGAATGTACATCAAAGTGTGTAAAGTGCAAGCCACAGAACATTAAAAGTCAAAGAGGCATTTAAAGTCATTAAGTCCCATCTTCTCAGGTTGTAGATGATCAGTAGAGATTTATGATTCACCCAAGAACAGCCAGAAATTTAATGACTGGACTATAGTTCTTTTGAGACCTGGTACAAAGATGTTTTAGATTCTTTACACCAATTCTCAATTCACACTATTATCACAATTACCACCAATATTTTTGTTAATATATTACTGATGGCATACATTCAATGTTCATTTAATAATTCTGCTAACCACATTTTTTTTGAAACTTTTCCATTTTTGTCTTTTTGACATTCAATAACCTGGTTCTTCTCTGTTCTTCTCTTTCTCCTTTAGTCAGCAGGCAATCTTGATCATATCTTTGGGAATCCTATTAAAATTAGTGTTCAGTTTTACACTTAATCACTCCATACTCCCATGGTTTCCATTGTCTTCTCCACATGGATGACTACACAGTTTTTAGGTCCAATGTTTTCAAGTACAAGAGCTGGTGAGGTATTTACATACAGTGTTTCTCTCAATGTCAGAATCATAACAACTTTGGACAACAGGAACTTTGAAATCAAGAAGACATGGGTAATGCCTTCAAAAGTCTGAAGAAGAATGACTTTCAACCTGAAATTCCCAATCTCACCGAATGATTACATAAGTGCAACTAATTAAAGCTCATGGCATATTCAGACAAGGAAAAAGTAAAAATATTACATTTTCAATGCACCTTCTCTTAGGAAGCATTAACAGTAAATGTTGCAGGAAAATAAGGGTGAAAGTAAGAACAAATGAAGATATAGGGGCCACAAAATAGAGATACTAGAGATATTAGTAAATGCAGTACCAGGAGGAAAGCCATGTAGCAGCCCAAAGAGCTTCAGCACAACTTGGAGAGATGACAGGCTCCAGAGAAAGGAACTGTTATTGATAGAGTATCTGAATTATTCAACTGTTAAAAAATATTAGATAGAATTTACACAATTCATGGAGCATATAAAAAACAAAAACTGGTATATAGGAAATTAATCACATGAAAACTAAAATAAGTAATTATTAATTTCTGGAAATCTACCATTTGGTGGAAATCTTAGTAAGTCATGTCTATTCTTCTGATCTATGAAGCTCCTTCCTATGGTCAGACAATGACCACATGGCCTTGGGAACCATTCCACTGTGCAGACAGTGGAATCTGTGTTCACTTATTCTCAGCCTAATCATGAAGGTATAGTTTTCCTAAAATGATCAACAGAAAAGAAAATATAATTGTCTTTTTTTTTTTTGAGATGGAGTCTTGCCCCAGCTGTTGTGCAAAAGTGTGATCTCAGCTCACTACAGCCTCCACCTCCCGGATTCAAGTGATTCTCCTGCTTCAGACTCCCAAGTACCTGGGACTGCAGTGCATACCACCACGCCAAGCTAGGTTTTTTTTGTATTTTTTAACATGGTTTCGCCATGTTGGCCAGGCTGGTCTTGAACTCCTGAACTCATGACTTCAGGTGATCCACTCCCCTCAACCTCCCGAAATGCTGAGATTACAGGTGTGAGCCACTGTACCCAGCCTCTAAGTATAGTCTATTACTTGAAACATTAGAAGAAAAATGAATATAGCCATGATAATGCAAATAATGTATACTGTCTTAACCAAATGTTTTGATGTAACTTTGTTGGGAGAATGGGGTGAGGAATTTAGCTGGGACTGAAATACTGAGGATGAGAAAGTCAGTTCCACACTTACACTAATAAGAAATCAGTGGGTGATGTCCAAAATAGATTAAACCAAGGAAAAGCAGGACATTATTTAGAAATACAGAGGTTAATATAACAAAAGACATCTGAAGTGTCTGAAAGTTATCTCCAGGGAACAAGATCAGAGAATATTAATTTTTAAAGTGTGTACTGTAATATCTTTCTGTTTGAAATATAAGCTTCTTAAGTTCCTCATCGTTGCCTTATAATTTTATTTTATGCCCCAGCATACTTCCTTGCCAGATATTTGTTTAAGGAATGCTGATGGAAAAAGGAGGAATTACCGCTAGGTTAGTGGCATGCAAAATGCCTTTGTTTAAACTTAAAGGTCTAGAGCAAAACAGATAAAAAATGACTGAGACAAAATTAAAGCAAGAATTCTTCCCTGGCAACGTGAAGAATATTATTTTTAAACTGCATTTGAACTCCTTAATAGCTTACTTTGGGATATTTTACTCTTTCTCTCAATTTTGACCATGATACCCATGTTTAACAAACTTTGGCAAACATTTTATACTTAGTCTGCCTTTTTCCCTTAAGAACTTGAGAAGCATACAAGAAAATGGCGTTTTTTTAACTGGGTTGATAAAATACAAATGGAAAGTCAGGTCCAAAGAGAAATAAAGGTAATACGTATGTTGATAAAGATCTTTATCAGTATGTGATTAAAAATATTTATTTCTTTATACCATCCTATCTGAATAATTGGATAAGCAAGGAACTAGAGCAAAGAAAAATAAGAATAGAAAAAAAGCAGATAAGAAGGGACAAATTATTGTTCAAAATGCAAGAGCAATTTCTTGGATACTTTTCTTGAAATGAACCCAAAGTGTAGCTCTGAGTTTCAAGCAGCTAATACAGAAAGGAGTGGTCATGGTGGAGCAACTGAATGCAAAATGTTACTATGAGCTGCCTGGCAGGCAGAACAAAAACAGAAAAAAAAAACACAACTTACTTTCAGAATCATTTCATGAAAATTATGGAGGATGCCACCATAGGGATATGTTATATAGTTTTTCATTTGCTTACGTTAATGCATGATACTGATATTACATTTAAATTTATGATTAAATAATAAATAGCATTTCAAACTATAAGTATGGCCCAAGTATTCCTTGGCATATACTTGTACAAAAAATTTGTTTTTTAGCTAATATTCAAATTTAACTGAAATGCTTGCATTTTTTTTCCTGCTAAATCTGGACACCCTAGTACAGAGTCCTTATGGAACTTCAGAAACAAATTTTTCAGATAAGTTTTAAGATAGCCGTACTTAATATTTTATATCCCATAATACGTACTCTAATATAAATTTCCAGTGTAATGGTAATATTGACTTTTCTTAGTGACCTAATTTCTTGTCCAAACTGTGTTTGAATTTTTTGTCATGTCTCTATATTTGAGATATTCTATTATTTATCTGAGAAAATTAGATTGTATTCAAGAAGGTAGCATAAATGCTTTATTTATTTATTTTTCCTGCACTGAGAAATACTGTAATAAAGAAGGGAAAGAATTATTATTTAAATCAATGATTTGGCAACTCAATTATACATTCGTATGCAGAAAACCACAGTGGAATTACAGAGTGAGGATGCTTAATGAGCCAACTGTCATTTTTTCAGTGGAGAAAATGAAAGTTGTTCATAATACCTGAGCTTGGAAAAAGTGATGCCAGTCAGCAAGCAGAAAATACTTAGCATTTATACTCACTGTAAGTGAAGGGTAGGTGACAAGTTATACGCGGGTGAAGAATATGTTATAGAATTAAGAATAGAGCATTGGTTCCAGTCAAATCAAGAATGCTAGTAATAGTTGAGTGCATTGACTCCTGCTTATCATCCCAGCACTTTGGGAGGCCGAAGCAGAAGGATTGCTTTAGAACAAAAATTTGAGACTATCCTAGGCAACACAGTGAGACCCCCATCTGTACAAAAATAAAAATAAAGAAGAATGCTAGTACTTCAGAATTGTTATTTTTGCAGCATTGGATGACAACAGATGTATATATTTCTACATAATCTGTTATTCACTTATATGCATAAATTCTTTAAAATAGAACATAATTAGTTCATCATACTCAGTTTCTTTAACTTGCTCATTTTCTCCCTCACTTGAGATAGAATTTCTTTAATTCTGTAAAATGAGAGGAGTATGAAATACTTACATTCAAGGCCAAAGAAATTTGAAAGAGGTAATTGTTGAGGGATACCCACTATTGAAATTTTAAATTGCACTATACTACTGTGGATTCTTTTTTAGAATTAACAAGAATAAAAGCAATCTATCATTTTATTCTTAAGGTGTTAGGGGCCCAATGCTGACAAGTTTTCAAGTGCCCCATAATGAATTTTATGGATAAAATTCAAATCATGAGCCTCCTTCCACTAATACACTTGTGAATGAGAAATAACGTGAGAGATAATAAAGTTGTAAAAATTCATTTCCTACTGCATATTGTGTGGTATTATGTTGGCTTTTTTAAACCAAGTTAAAGTTAGAAATAAAACTGCCCTTACACATTGATGTCTAATAGGCCAGATTAATTCTTTAGTAGAAATGTATTACTAATATTTATCTGATTCTTTAATATAAATAAAGAAATGTGAGATGGATAAGAGAACACAGAAAATGTAAATAAAATTTTAGAGATTAGGTTGTATTTACGTCTGTGTCCAAGTCACTCCACATTAATTCAGATCTATCATACCCTGTGAGTATTTCCAATTCTTTAGTGATTCTAGAAAAAAGGTCTTATACTGATATCTTACTTCAATAGACTCTCAAAAGACACTAAATTATTTGTTGGAGTAAAGCTGTTGGTATAATAAATATGTGATAGACAGCAGCAAGGAGACATGAAATATTAAATCATGCCTCCTTTATTCAAGTCAACAAACATACATTAAGTGTATACTCTGCCAAGTAATGCTTTGGCTTTTGAGGCCTACAGAAGTTTTAAAAATACAAGCTGGAGAAAGTACATCAATAAATCAATAGATTATTCTTTCATAAGATAAAAACAGCAATAAAAGTATCAACTTGAACGTAAACGTAATATATGTAAAATTAATAACATACTGACATAGAAAGAGTGGTTATATATAAAGTACATATATAGTATACATGTATACATATTTAATTCCATATTGATATGCTATAAAACTACGAAGATGAGATAGCAAACCTAAAGTTTTACTTTAGGTTTTTTTTAAATGCTCCATTTGGTTGTCTTACATAGCCGTGATGGGTACCTTCCCCACTTTGGAGACCGAGGGCATAAAGAGCAGCATTAACGAGAAGTGTGGCTCTTAAAGGGAGGCTTCCTTTAAAGATTACTCATGATCTAACATGTAAATGTTGAAATTACTTTTTTAGTGAACAAGAGGAAGGAAGAACACTCAATGCACATGGATGATTTTGTAAATATATAGATATATGTAGTGTCATAATGTATTCTAAAAAGCATGAATAACTGTAGATATTTTTTAAATGTCAAGTTCAAGTAAAGGAGAGAATAATCCAACATGAGGCCTGAGAGAGCATAAATGCCAGATCATGAAAGGACACAGTGGGCATACTAAAGACAAGCATATTATTCTAAAGACCATGAGTTGCCAGCAGAGGATTGTCAATAGACCAGAAAGATCACTTGGAGTAATGTGGAATTGGAGTCCTCACAGAGGGCCATGTACGTTGGGGTATAGAAAGAAGACCTGAGAACTTCAATTTGTATTTATTCATATCTGTTCCTTTTAAGATGTGTCTTTTGCAAACGTTTTATAGTAACTACTTAATTTTAGAGTACATATTAATTTTAAATTAATAAAGATACATGAGAGTCCATGCCTTTTTTTAACTGGTGGAGTGAGTGTTCAAAAAATGTTTTGAAACCACTAATGTTGAGACTGATTTGAAAGAGGCATGAAAGCAGAAAGAAAGAAAGGAGGGAAGACACTGGTATGTTAATTCAGAGGAAGGGTAGAGAAGGCCTCCATGAGGCAGAAACAATGGGAGCAGACAGGGAAGGCGTGACTCAGTCAACACTCAGCAGACATTCTTTCTTTTACCTTCTCATTCTTTCCCATTGCTTTACCTTTAGCAAGCATGTGCATCATATGTTATCTGCAGTTTTTGTTTGTTCAAGCAGCTACAACAAAATGCCATAGGCTGAGTGGCTCATAAAAAAACAAGAAATTTATTTCTCACAGTTCTGATGGCTGGACAGTTCCAGATCAAGGGAGCAGAAGATTTGGAGTCTGGTAATGACCTGCTTTCTCATATGTAGCCATCTTCTCTCTGTAACCTCACATGGTAGAAAGGGCAAGAGATTTCTCAGGGGTCGCTTTTGTAAGGGCCCCAATCCCATTCATGAGGGTACTGCCTCCTGATACCATCACCTTGTGGGTTAGGATTTCAACACATTAATATTGGGAGAACAAAATAATTTTGTTCACCTACATTTCAAAAGGTGAAGTCTCTGGGAGCCATTGGATTGCAATCGCAGCAGAGAATTGCCATGAGGGCAGGGTCTCCTAAGACTTCAGGCCAGTGCAGTCGCCATTGCATGATTCCAGCTTGAGAACGCTCTAAATCTTTATGTTTTGCTTCCCTTCTGTTTATCAATTTAATCTTGAGGTAATTTCTTTCTTTTGCATTTTACTATATGCAGTTAAAAGAAACCAAGCCACAACTTTAAAATTTTGTTTGGAAATTTCCTCAGCCAAATATCCAATGTAATCACTCATAAGTGTTAACTTTCCCAAACACCAGACAACAAATACAATCTAGTCAAGCTCTTTGTCACTTTATAACAAAGATAGACTTTCCTCTGTTATCTAATAACATGTCCCTAATTTCCATCTGAGACTGAATCAGAATGACCTTTGCCATCCATGTTGCTAGCAAAATCTTGTTCAGGAATAAACAGTTATTCTCTAAGAAGATTCAGGCTTTCTCTGAAGCTCTCCTTTTCTTTCTGAGCCCTCACTAGAATTGCCCTTAACATATTTTCACCACAGTGTAGGCTTTTACTGTCATGTACCTCAAAATTATCCTAGCCTCTACTTATTACCTAGTTCCAAAGCTGCTTCCACATTTTTAGGTATTTGTTATGGCATCACCCCACTTCTTGGTATCAGAATTTGTGTTAATCAGGGTTCTCCCAAGAAACAGAACCAAGAGGAAATACAGAAATATGTAGAATGAGATTTATTATGAGGGATTTACACACACAGTCATGGAGGCTGAGCAATCTCACTCTCTGCTGTCTTCAAGCTGGAGGTCTTGTAAAGCTGGTAGTATAGTTCCAGTCCAAGTCAGAAGGTCTAAAACCCAGGAGAGTAGGTGGTACAAGTCTAGTCTGAGACAAAAACCCAAGATAAGGAGTGTGGAGACCAGGAGAAGACAGATGTCCCAGCTCCAAAAGGGAAAATGTGTTCTTCCTTTGCTTTTTGTTCTATTCATACCCTCAAAAGATTGGATGATGTCCATCCACATGGGGAAGGATGAATCTTTTTACTTCAATCATGGATTCAAATGCTAATCTCCTTATGAAACACCCTAAATACATACACAGAAATAATGTTTTACCTTAGTAAACTGACACAAAATTAACCATCACACCTGCACATAGAAGAGCTGATTCTAAGTGCTCAGAAAAACCTGGGATGATTTTGTGATATTTAAGCTCTGTCTAATTCTCGGGATTTTGGTTGGAAAATCATACTTCTCTGAATGGTTAGAGACAATCTAGATGGTTTTCTACATATTATTTCCCTACATGTCCACAATGGTCACTGCGTTTGAATGTATAGAGAAAATTGTCCAAATATAGAGAAAGAGGAAGAGGAGGAGGAAAAGGAAGACTGTATTCTAAAGAAAGAATGTCTATAATAAAGTCAAAGTTCAATCTGAAATGTCATTGTCTTCCTCATTTCCTCTCATCTTGGCCATTTGTTCTACAAGGATGAAGCCCAGAAAAACTTTCTTAGTTGGGCTGACTTGCTCTTTTCAGAGTAGACAGGCATCAGAGGGATTCATTATCTTTTCATGACACACACTAAACAGTCTACACTCTGCCATGCAGAAACTAAATCTACTATAAGAAAAAGTTTGGTCTCTAGTCTGTCTTCAATATTATAGGCAGAGCTATAAACATTAACTACCTATCATCTATGTATTAGTTCTAACTATCTATCTATCTATCTATTTATCTATCTATCTATCATCTGTCTATATCATCTATGTATCTATAAAATTGTGTATACATATATATACCTATACATAGACATATACATACTATATAAACATATATAATGTTTCTTTCTTTTTCTTTTTCTTTTTTTTTTTTTTTTGAGACAGAGTCTTGCTCTGTCACCAGGCATCAGGCTGGAGTGCAGTGGTGGGATCTCAGCTCACTGCAACCTCTACCTCCTGGGTTCAAGCAATTATCCTGCCTCAGCCTCCTAAGTAGCTGGGACTACAGGCATGCACCACCATGCCCATTCTCTACTTTTGTATTTTTAGTAGAGACGGAATTTCACTGTCAGACAGGATGGTCTCGATCTCTTGACCTCATGATCCACCCACCTCAGCCTCCCAACGTGCTGGGATTACAGGCGTGAGCCACTGCACCCAGTCTATAACGTTTCAACATATGTATGTGTGTTTATATACTCAACAAATGTGTGTGTGTGTGTGTGTGTGTGTGTGTGTGTGTGTGTGTGCCTAAAGAATGCACAACAATCATACTTCTGGAGTAAAACAGGCCTACATCTGAATCCCAATTCTAGCCCCTACAACCTATAAAAAAGTTTGACAACTTAATTATTTGAGCCTTCCCTCCTCACCTCTAAAATGGTAATAACAATGTCCACTTTGCCATCTTATCATGTAAATTAAATGAGATGGTGCCATACAAATTGCTAGCTTACAAAGATATTTAGTAGAGCGGCCTTGTCATTTTGTTGTGAGAGATAGAATTACTTTCTTTGACTACAAAGATGTCTTCATTGAAGTTCAGAGGTGAAAGGATAGGCACTGCACTAAAAATATAATAGAATTCACATTTATTGAGTTTTAGTTTATATAGCAAACCCAAAGATAAAGAGTGACCCAACCACACTTGCATTCTCAGACAATGAAAGCCATGATTCTTTATGAAACACATGGACAGAATACAAAGGGTAAACAGAAGAGGGAGCGGGGGAAAAAAGCAAAGAGAAAGTGAGAAAGGGAGAGAGGAAGGCCAAATGCAAATGGTTTGATTTGAGCTAGACTGAAAAACTTCACTCAGAGGTCACATTTGGCAAAACTTAACCAGGATGTGAAAGATCTCTGGAGGTATGCAACACCTTCGGGTACTTGAAACAGAGGGGACATGTGTCCTTTGACTTTCTCTCAGGATCTATTTACCCTTGGTTCTGATACAAAATTCAGTGCATTTATTCATTTAGTTTTCTAGTATTTGAAAGATCAGAAGTAGAATTTTCATGCAGGATAGGTTTTATTGCTAGTGGCCAATGTTTTAAGAGAAAAGCAAAATGGCAGTTAACAATTTGATAGAGAAGAAAGAGACTTATTATAATCAAATATTAGAATTCCATAATGAAAGGAGCTGGAGTGATTTTATAGAAAAGAAGTTGTTCATAACATACCCCTTTCCTCTTCATGCATCAGCATATTATAAACAACATAGTAAGTGCTCCTTGAAATAGTGGGTTAGGTCATCAAAAACAAGTTAAATTATGTTTACAATCTCATTTAAAGAAACTACAGGATAAAATGCATTGTTGAATGATACCACTTAAATAATTAACATTTCTTGAAAAGACATCGTGTTGAACAGTTGCATAATTACAGGTTGCTTAACTTTTCTGAGCCAAATTTCCTTATTTATAACATACATATGATAATATGTAACTAATAAGGTTGTCATTGGTTCTAAATGAGATAATAACTATAAACATTCCTTGTGCCTGGTCTGACATGTAAGATGTGAACTCATTAATTTCTACTTTCAATTGGTTTATTTCTTCTTAAACAGGATGAGCCTTAGTTATTTTAAAAAAATTCATATTTCATGAATTTACCATGGTGAAAGTTAAATTAGCAGTTACTTTTTTTTCCTTTTCCTTAAAAAGACAAATAGTAAGGTGGGTGTGGTGGCTTATGCCTGTAATCCCAGCACTTTGGGGTGCCAAAGCTGTGGGTCACTTAAGTCAGAAATTTGAGACCAGCCTGGGCAACATGGCGAAACCCTGTCTCTACTAAAAATATAAAAATTAGCTGTGTGTGGTGGTGCATGCTTGTAATCCCAGATACTCAGGAGGCTGAGGCAGGGGAATTGCTCAAACTCAAGAGGCAGAGGTCTAAGAGAGCCTAGATCGCATCACTGCACTCCAGTCTGGGCGACAGAGCGAGACTCTGTCTCGAAGGAAAAGACAAATGGTTAAATAGAAAGACATTAGTATATGTTTTAGTCTGTTAAATTATGGGTTGTTACCCTGTCACAAGAGTTCCTTGAAGAGTCACAGTTCCTTTAAGAATGCCACATGGTGCCAATATAGAGAAAGCACCATTTATTTTTCATGAATACAAGTGTTGGCTGGATTTATCACACAACTGTGGGAACTCAGGAACAGAAATCTCTGTTGATTTCTCAAGCCTGAGTAGAGGGAGTCTTAGCCTGCAGGCACACACACACAAAAGTGTGTATGTGACTGCACATGTTGGAAAGACGATAGATTTGCCTCATTTTTGTATGATACACTTTGGGAATGAACATTTATTAGGAAAGAATAGAGTAACTAAAGAGTAGTTGCATATGATTTCCGGAGGAAGCATATATTTTATTTTAGATCTGGAGAAGTCTGACATGAGTAAAATTTCATTCACAAATGTTATTTACTCTCTCACTGAAAGCAATCTTCTCCTTTTTGAAAATGAAAAATCATTTCCACTTTCATTATATCCTTTCAATTCCACTCCAAAGCAGTGTTGCTGAAGCACATCTTCATTTTACACATTGCCCTATCAACATCTTGCTTCTGCAATATTTTTCACACCAAAGGAACGCAGTGTATTTGATTGAACTTATCAGTTCCTCACTCTGTTCTTGTGAAGATGAGGCAAGAGAACTCGTTACTGATAGTTAAAGAGAGTTCAAGCTGCAGAGCTTGTTTCAAATGTATAATCTCTGTGCTCAAGCAATCAATGACCCTGGTCACTGACACTAAGTTCTAGTGTCTTGGACTGAGCAGATGGTTGATTCATAGATTCTAGGCAACCCATCTCCTTTCTCTTTTACGCACTCCTATCACACCACACACACACACACACACACACACACACACACACACACACACACACACATACTATGGACAATTTTGCTTGCATCTACTCATCAAACCTTATCTGACTGTGTCTCATTAATAGTGTCAAGATCATACCAAGTAACTGTTTAATCTTTATTCTATTTTGAGGATTGAAAAAAAAATAGAGATTATAAAAAATACACTACAAAGGAGTACATTAGGAGAACTAATCAAATGGGCTAAATCCAAGGTTTTGCTCCGGGCGTCAAATACGATTATTGTAGTAAGAATGTGTTGTAGTCAGAAGCGCAGAGAAACTGACAGCCAAAAAATGTTTCAAAGATCAAATATGCTAAAGCAAACTCTTCATTAAGAAATATGGAGGAAGTATGCATCCAGGAAAAGAAAAAAAACATGAGTGAAGATTGGAGAAATAGAGATGAAGTGCCAAAGTAGGAATGAAATAAATGTACGCAGGACTTTTGACATGGCCAGAACTGAGATTCTTTGTGTTGGGTGTGATGGGGTGTTAGGGCATGCTATCCAAAAACAGGGCAATTTAACGTTTGAGGAACTGCATAAGCAGAAATATCTCTCTTACCTTCCACTCACCCTTCACTTCCAAGCAGATCATACAAATTTGATTCAAAAGGTTCCCTCCATATACCTGGAAGAGAGGAGCACCTTTATCTCTGAAGACACAAGGATACAAAGCAGATTCTTAACAAACAAGCCCTGCTATGTTTCTTAGAGTGGGTTATCATTAGGTCAAGATTCCTTTGTACAATCATACTATTCTGTGACTGTCCACACTTCATCAAACCTAGGAATAAAAATATATAGGCTTTCCTGTTTCTTTGAGTCTTAATTTTTGAAGGTTTCCTTGTCATGTAAAACTTATATTAAACAAATGTGCGTGCTTTTTTTCATGATAATCTGTTTTTTCTGCAAGAGTTTTGCCCAAGAACCTAGGGATGGGTAAGGAAAAGAAGTCTTTCCTCCCCAACAGGTGCCACATGTATGAAGATTTGTGGAATCTGTCCATCACATAGAAGAGCAGAGTGGCTTCCCTGTAGATAACACACACAAACAGAAATCATATCCTACGATTCAATATCAATACATTACATGAACTCCCTCACAGTATCCTACAGAACTTTAAATATTTCTATTCTTTAGTAATTTCTGAAGTATCTTTTTTAATTGTTTTGTTTTGCTGTTTTTCTCATTCACCTGACACTCACGGTCAGAATATGAGCTCCATGGGGAAAAAAAATCTTACTTCTCTGTCTGTTAATATCCAGTAGAGTACACAGCAGTTTGCTGAAGCGGCTTTTGGTGTAGCAAGCTGATCATCTGGAAGAGATTTACAAATCCTGAGCCAATAATAAAGCTAAGTGACCTGGATAGTGTAAGCCCAAGTCAGGGAAATGAAATTGCAAAGGGGCGAAGGGGCCTGAATGCACCATTTCATAAAATCCAGTTGCACTCATTCAGCAAATATTTTATGTACATCAAATATTATTTTCACACAGATAAGAAGATAGCATAAGTTGTGTTGTGTCATTGTCAGTAGCTGACACAATCTTCCTCTTTTGCTGTGAGTCCCTGAAGCCAGGAACCCAACTGAACTTGGCATTCTGGGGAATCATTTATGATGAAGATCACACCTTCTACATTTCACTAGAATTTTAAGACAGTGGTTCGTGGGAACAAAAAAAAGAAAAAAATATATGAAACTTTGAAGTGAATCTTTAACATCATTTTCAGCTGATTCTTGGGAACACAGTGAAAGAATAGATTATGGTAGAACTTGAAACGTGTCATATTAAGATATTTAAAATACAGTAGGACATATGCTTAAAATCATTAAGCAAAAGTTAAGTGTAGAATAATATTGTGTACTTTAGTAGGGGATGATTTTATTAATTTATGTTTCTGAGAAAAAAAAAAAAAACAGGTTGTTGGGAGTTTTTTTGGCATGGTACAATGATGGTTTGAGTCTAAAACATGTTAACACTGGACTGTCCTTTGTTTGAGTTTTCTTTTTTTGCTCCAGGCTATTTCTTAGCTCCTCTTCACAGGAAAGTTCCTCAAGAACTGTGTTTTCTTCCTTCCTCTGTATTCACTGACACTGAAGTCTTGCCTTGTACAGAAGGCCAGGGACTCAGGCCTGCTTACTTTTCACTATCTCCTCAACCCACTCATATAAGCTTTCATTGCCACTCCACTGAAAATACTTCTACCAAAGTCAGTAGCTATTTACACTTTGCCAAATGTCTGCTATATTTAAGGCAGATAACCATGATCTCAAACCAGAATGTCCAAATATGTACTTAAAATGGGTTGCAGAGAAAAGGGCCTCCTACTCCCTTTTATATGCTTTCACTTTACAGATGGTAGAAGCATGGATATTACACATTTTGAATCTAAAGCCAGACCTCCGCCTCTACAGGCCAAACAGAGACTGAGGATGAAGTTGGGGAAGAAAGTATGTAAAGATTTTTTTATATTAAAACTTTAAGATACGGGTATTTTAGGCAATTCTTGCATTGCTATAAAGAAATATCTGAGACTCAGTAATTCATAAAGAAAAGAGGTTTAAGCGGTTCACAGTTCTGTGAGCTTTAGAGAAAGCATAGTGCCAGCATCTGCTCAGCTTTTAGGGAGGTCCCAGGAAGCTTCCAATCACGGCAGAAAATGAAGGCGAGCAGGCATATCACACAGCGAAAGCAGAAAAAAGAGAGAGTGGGGGCAGGATGGGCCACAGGCTTTTTACCAGATCTCATGTGAACTCAGAGTGGGAGCTCACTTATCACCAAGTGAATATTTCAAGCCATCCATGAAGAATCTGCTCCCATGATCTAATCTCCTCCCATCTGTCCCCACTTCCAACACTGGAGATCACCATTCAACATGAGATTTAGGTGGGAACAAATATCCAAACTATATCGACCTATTTAGTCAAAAACCATAAAAAAGGTAGGTAAGCAATAAATTGGATATATATTTGCAATATAGAAGGCAGAGTGTTCATGTTTATATAAAGAGGTTTTTTTAAAAAAAAGACTACAAATCTCAATGGGAAGATAAGCAAAAAACCCAAATGAACAATGATTGCACAAAAGAAATACAAGTGATATTTGTTCAGCTTCACAAATGTAAAAGTAAAAGATAAAATAACCATAGGATGCCAACATTAACATATTATATTGGCAGTGATTTCAACCATTTAAAAAATTCATACAGTATATGACTTTCTGTTTCTGAGTTATTTTACCTAGGATAAGGGCTTCTAGTTCCATTCATGTTGCTGCAAAAGACATGATTTTATTCTTTATTACAGCTGAGTAGTGTTTCATGGTGTGTGTGTGTGTGTGTGTGTGTGTGTTTATAGAATATTTTCTGTATCTAATCATTCACTGATGGACACTTAGGTTGATTCCATATCTCTGCTATTGTGAACAATGCTGCGATAAACATAAAACTGCAGGTATCTTTTAAACTTAATGATTTATTTTCCTTTGGGTAGATATCCAGTAATACAATTGCTGGATCGAACGATAGTTCTATTTTCAATTATTTGAGAAATATCCATACTGTTTTCCCAATTATTAATTAAAATAATCAATTAGAGTTTAAAAGAAGACTTCATGTTAAGAAGAGAGTGTAAAAAGAGCGTTTTCTTTTTTTGCAAGTGGGAATGAATGAGAGTAGAATCTTTGCGCTTGGAAATTTGTAATATATACCAAAGTCTCTAAAGTTATCTATTTTCTTTAATATCAAAATTTTATCACTGGAAATGTATCCTAAGTAGATTAATTCTAAAAGTACACAATTAGGAAACTGGAACGATGTTCGTAATGGTATATTTTTATGCAGATGTTGACTCTGAAGACCCCTCTGAATGCTGGCAAGACAGAAACCACCAACCCAAGGAAGAGCCTGACCTATAGCACCTAGGATCCATCAGTCACTGGCCCTGAAGCCTTGCATGGGTGGCAACCAGATCTCTCCTGCCTCCTACCCACCATCACCATGACTGCACATTCTAGACCATCTCCGCCAGAGCAAGAGAAAAGGAAACACCCAGACCCACAATGGAGCCATCCGTTTTCCATCTTCAGGTTACAACTAAATTCTGTGAGACTAACCAATGTTTCTGGAGCTTACTGAAACTAACCTCCTCCTCACAGTCCTTGCCAAAACTATAAGATCATCCCATCATCCATACTCCCCTGTTGGCCCTGTGATACACTGAGCATCCTCATTCCTGATGCACCCTCCCATATCTTTTGTGTTTTCCAAATCTTTTCGTCAAGATTTTGGAACCCTCACATATAATTGGAAACTGCTCCATATCTCCGGCCTCCACAGCTCAACTAAGACTGAGCCTCTATGAGTCTACACTGCTCCTCCTGCATTCTATCCAGTGGAATTTGGCCTTTCCTCCCACATCTTATGGATTCTGGATTGAAATGTGCAAGTGGGACAAGGTCCTCTCTTTCTGGTATAGACCCTCACCCCTACATCTGACAGAGAAACTCTCAGGCTTTGGTATATATCCTCTATACCACTCCTCACTGTGCTCATCTTCCAACCCTTATAAACTACACCTCATTCATTGGCATCTTTGTTCCTGGCTTACTATATTCCTCTCTTCTTCAACTCCATCTGTAGCATCAACCTGAGCATCACATCAACACCTTGGCCTCTCAGATACTTGCTTCCTCTCCCATGCTTCCTCATTCTCTCAAGCTGTCCACTGGAACATACCCTGAGCTCTGGAATCAATGGGTTCAGATTCTGACTTTGCTGTTTACTATATCAGTGATCTGGAGCTTATTTCTTAACTTCTCTGATTCTCAGTTTTTTCATCTGTAAAAGAGTGTAGAAATGGTTCCTGCTTTACAGGAAAGTCGCTGGTTCTTCTTAGTGTCTCTTGGCATTCATGAAGATGTTATTTAAAATATTTTATCTTATTTCCTTGCTAAGAACTTAATGATTCTATGAAATAATTATTATTATAGGCCTAAAATCATAGAGTATCATGTTCTTCTCTTGAGATATTAAGTTTTCTATATCTTGTCTTGAAGAATAACTTTAAAGTGATATATTCTTAAATTGGCAAAAACTTTTAAACCATACAAATAGACAAAAGTTTAAAAATAAAAACTTCTTCCACTAACTGCCCTCAAGACTTTGTTCCCCAACATAAAGGTAACGCTTCAATGGGTTTTTGTTTTATAAATTCCTTTAACAAAATCACAGATTTTTTCTAAAAGAAAAACTATAGAATCAGATGTACTCGACTGTCAAAACATCCAGATTACAACACAATAAGCATAAAGCCAGAAGACCGGGTAAATAGCAACTCTTTCAGCACAGGTTCTGAATTTCAAGAACCATGTACATACTTGGCAGCCAAGTGGAGGCCAATCTGTTTCAGTTGCACAGCTTAATAAATGATCCCAACATGAATTTACTTGCTCAAAAGAGTGTATTGGTGATCTGGGCTGTGCTCAGCCAGGTAGATCTGCTGGTCTTACCTGGGATTCTTCATGTGGTAGCCATCATCAAGAAGCTTGACTGGTATGAGATGATCCAAGATGGCCTTATTCACATCTGATGTTGGTGATGGTCATGGGTGGGGACTCTTATTCCACATCATTTCCCATCTTGAAGACTAGCCTTGTTTCTACACATAGCAGGACCAGAGCAGCAAGGCAGTGAGAGAAGAAAGTACAAGACTTCATGAGGCTGAGGCTCAGGAGTCACACTATACCTGGCCAAACGTGGTGGCTCACGCCTATAATCCCAGCACCCTGGGAGACTGAGGCAGGTGGATCATGAGGTCAGGAGTTCAAGAGCAGCCTGGCCAATATGGTGAGGTCAGGCTGCTCTACTGAAAATACAAAACTTAGCTGGGCATGGTGGCATGCACCTGTAGTCCTGGCTACTCTGGAGGCTGAAGTAGAGCATTGCTTGAACCTGGGAGGTGGAGGTTGCAGTGAGCCATGATCGCACCACTGTACTCCAGCCTGGATGGCAGAGTAATACTATGTCTCACAGAAAAAAAAAAAAGAAAAAAGAAGTCACACCATATCTGTAGGGTTCTATTCACCAAAACAAGCCACAAATCCAGCCAGATGCAAAAGGGATAAAACTAAAAAAAAAAACAAACTCCTTCTGGATGACAGAGACAACAGAGTCACATTGCAAAGGAATGAGCCAACGACCAGGATGGAAACTGTGGCCATTGTTACAAGTGATCTGTCCCAGTACATTTCTTGGAGTAACGTTTTTAAAAGCATAAACTAAAATGCATAGAATTACAAAGACAACCAATTTAATAATCAAAACTTACAGTTATCAAAATATTCCCCAAAACAAAACTGTTGATATAGTAATATAAGCTCTTTATTTTAACCATTAAGAAAATAATTTCTAGGAGAGAGCCTTATCACTACTGCAATTTCAAATTAGTAATAAGCACTAAGATATTTTAAGATATCTGCGACAACTGTAATGTAGGGTTTTTTTTTAAGTTGGTGACAAAGTCACAGATAGTGCTAACACTACTGCAATTTGTTTCCTTCAATTCAAAATTGAAGTAAATGCACATTTTTAGTCCAAGATTGGAGGAAACAGACATACAGGTTTTCTTCCTTTCAGTGCATGATCTCCTGATGTCTAAGACCCAGGAGAAGTAGCCTGCTCATATGTGTTTGTGAAATTCTATGTACCTACACTAATAAATATAATCTGAGTATGCCTAGCTTTTATACGTGCAAGATCTATATTCAAACCATTCATTCCTACAGCCAATTAATTGTTTGGTGGTTCATGATGTGTCGGGCTCTGCTTGTCTCATATCCAGACATGGGCGGATAGAGGCAAAGTCCTTGCTCTTGCAGAGCATACATTTTAGTTAGTATTATCTTATAACGAATAGATGAATTGCTCCTGCTGTTATATCTATTTCGAGATCAGTTACAGCAGAGTTATTTTTTTGTACTGTAAACAGATGTCTTGCACATTACCTAGCACAAAGCTTGGTGCATCTGGCAGATTATAGATATGTATTTCTTGCATGAATGAAGAGCTCCTTTTTATACCACATAGTAATAATACTAAAACTTCAGAGAGCATTGTTGTGGTTCCTTTTTCTCACTCTGAGTAGAATCATTCAAATAACTTTGGGGGAATGCCTTGATCAGTAGTAAAAACAAATGAGATAAAATATATTAAGTGTTAAAAGTGTATCTGGGCAGAGATGTTTTCATGAATACCCTGTGATTAAGCGTAATGTAAGCATGCCATTTAATGATGTTTATGTGTGAGAATATTTCCAAGGAGATTATTTAAATGGGTGATGTGAGTACAGTGCCAGCCATGAAGCCAATTTTAAAATCACTCTTGAATGTAAGACTGCACCTGTTAAAACAGTAATTTTCTGTACGGCAGTTTCTGTGTTTACCATAAAATAGCAGTAGCTTGATCTTTGATAGAAGATGAAATTGGGTTTTCATCCTAAGAGGCAATAAATAGTAGCATTCTCATTCTCAGCAAGTCCCTGTAGTTGGCCTCATTACTGCACACTATTTCTAGGGAGTAATAATAGGAGTGTTTATTATTAATCTGCTTTTGCTTTCATAGGACAGTAAAGCAACTTTTCTTGTGTACAGTCTCATGTACAACTCTGTACTGTAGTTTAAAGCTTGACAACTCTGCAAAATAACTGGAGAAAACATGAATGAGATTAAAGTGATCAGCCTCAGTTAACTCTCAAGTACACAGTCAATGCCATCATTTAATCCAGTCTTGATTGTCCTCCCTATTGACCTGTTGCTTTTTTCCAGCCTATTTGCCTTCTCTTAGATGTATTATCTTTTCTATCCCTCCTAGATCCCATGGTTCAACACCCTATTTAAACCCTTAATATCACAATGCATGGAATTTTGCCACTATCTTTCCACCACCCACATCTTAGAAATTTCTCAATTTTCATTTAACCCTGAATTTGAACACCTTCCTTCCTATTTTCTGAATAGTGAAATTACATATGGATGCATAGATATGCATATAGATACAAATACACTAATATAGATATGAAACACTCTAGAATTTGAATTTCTACACATATTTGAGCTCTAGGTTTTGCTGTACCTTCAGTGTCTCTTGGAAAACACTTCTTTTCCCATTCTCCCCAGCACATACTCTGAACTTTCACCATGTTCATCAAACCCACTATGCTAGACTTCCCCATGTTATAATCAGCATTTAAACAAGCCTTCTAAGTCAGAGGGAGGATGAGAATCATTAATCAAGAATTCCCTTCAGATTCCTGTCTTGACCCTTTTACAAATTTATCTTCTTTACCTCCACCCATTAGATATACAAGGATGAAAATGAGGTTGCTCCCTCCAAAGCCAATCCCTTCACTTAGGGTATACATTTACAAAATCTGCAGGCTTTTCTGGGAACTTCCTCCATTAATGATTCTCCCTTTTCTGTATCTTCAATCCTTTCCTCTCCTTGGGAAGTTTTCCCTTAGCCCATGAGCAAAAGGAGTCTCTCCTTTATTAGAAAACAAAAGCAAATACAAGGCAAAATGAAAAACACACCATGAATCAAAAACAAAGTAAACATCAGAAGAAATAAAAGCTTAGGGCACCTTGCTATTCAGCAGCCTACTGTAAACTCATTCTTAACCCATGTTCCCTGCTATGCCACTCAAACTACTCTCATTGATGTAACCCACAAATTTCTGATATCCAACTTCTGTCCCCCTTTCAGTCTTCATTTTTCTTAACTTGTCTGCTTTGTGGGATCCTATTAATTACCCTAGTTTACCCAAGATTCCCTCCTTCCTTGTTAGCTGACAATATCAGCCTCTTTGGCTTTTATACTACCGCTCTGGTCTCTCCTCATTCTCTTCGCTGAGCTTCCTTTTCTCACTTATTAAATATTGTTATACCCAATTTGCTCCTCTTTTCTCTTCCCTTAAGTTCTTGATCCCACTTAAGCCCATGGTTTCAACTCTCACCTAATGCTGAAGGGTTCCAAATCAGTTTTTCCCATTCGCATCTTTCTCTTGGGCTTGTCACAGCTTACCTTCAAGTCGATATCATATAGAAACCTCAATGTCGACACATTCTAAATGGAATGTATTATCTTCCTTCTCATTCCAACACATACACCATGTTTCCAAATTGTCCTTCCACCTCATGTCTTCCTATCTTACCCACAAGCAAGGGATAGCATATCAGAAATCTAAGCATCTCTCTCAACTCTTTGCCTCTGTTTCCATTCCTCATCAGCTCTCCTCTGGCTTGTTTCTATAATCTATCTCATTTTTTCAACCACTCCTAGTGTTGCTTTAGTTAAAGCCCCATCATCTTTCGGTTGGATTAGACAGACTTTAGGGCCCTAGTTCTGATAGGTGAAATTTCTGGTCTCATTATTGCTATTCCCTCATACCATAATCAACCCAGGAGTCTTTTGGAATTACTTGAATTTCAGGTTGTCATATGCCTTTTCCTCTGCACATCAACACTTGACTCTGTCTGTCTGGAATCACCTTCCCTTTATACTCACTACTTGGTCCTTAGAGAATGACATATCTTTTCTTCTAGGCTCAGGGAAGACACTATCTTTTTGCTAGGCAGAATTAGATACTTACAGTGTAAAAAATAATTTTATACATGACTATTATGAACTTCTCATTGATTTTATATTTGTCACCTCTACAAAGCTGTGAGCAAAAGGAGAGAAGTCTTGTCTTATTAATCTTCTCTTCCAATGCTTAACAGAGTGCCTGGACCATATTAGACACTCATATTGTCTTGAAGAGAGAAAAAAATTGAAGAAAATAGTTTGGAAGCAATACCATGACATATGAATTTATTTGCTTGTTTCACAAATAATGGTGGCAACCAACATGGTCTCTAACACAGAAAGAAACGGAAGATAAAACAGGATTTTATAACAGATTTTCTATAGAGCAGTCTTTATATAATACCATAGTCCCCAAAGTCTAGATATAATACGATGTGGTGGCAATCAATCCATGTCCAACTACACGCTGCTGCCCCCCAGCCTGGTGGACCACCACCGTGGGGCCTTCCTCTGGGAAGGGATCTGTGGCAACTGGAAGAACCACTTTACAGTGGCCCAGAGCAAAGCATTCGGTCACGTCTACCACAGGCAGATGCAGGGGATGCCGACCTTCCCCTGGGATGAAGACCCGGAGGAGGATGCCAGCCTGGACCCTGAGCCCAGCCCTGAGCCAGACCCCAGCCCCTGCCCTGGCCCAGGCCCTGGCTAATCAATCCTTTAGAAACAAGATGATTAAATAAATAATTTTCAAATTGTTTATTCAAGATGTTGAGCACTGATACAGCTGCTATGCTATTATTAATATCTTGGTTTCTATTAAATCAAAAAGAAAAGGAGGATTACTGCTCCATTTCAAAGATGAAGAAAGTGAGGAATAAAACAATTAATGAATGCAGTTAGGTTTATGAGAAATTTAGAGCTCATAATTGGAACTCTACTTCTTTCCCTCTCACTCCGAAACCATTTCAAAATGCAAGTGAGAGTGAGGTTAATCTATCATTCAGTCAAATTTATAAATGGATAAACTATTCACAAATTTTAATACTTTACTATCAGTATTATTTTGCTTATGATATATCTTTCTGCTTATTAAAATGGAAATGGAACTATGTGTCTTGACAGTAAAGTTGGAAACCAGTTCACTAGACTGTTGATTGATTCACCAAACGTCACTCCTTTACTGGCAACCTTTAAAAACATAATAAAAATAATATCTATGATTAGGTGCTCAGTTACATTTATACTCTAGCCATTCACAAGTACATATTTCTCAAAAGCATATTTCTCAAAAAAAAATTATCTTAATGCAGTGTGGTATCTTGGATTGGATTCTGGAACAATAACAAAAAAGATATCAGTGAAAAAAATGACAGAAATCTGACCAAAGCATGCAGGTTTGATAGTAGTATTATACCAATGTTAAATTTTTAGCTCTGAGAAATGGTTATGTAAACATTAGGGAAAGCTTGAAGAGGCATATGTGGGACATCTCTGTACTATCCTGGCAACTCTTCTGCCCATCTAAAATTATTTCAAAATAAAACATTTTCAACGTTACCTTATTCTTAAAGAGATGCTTTTATAAAATTACTCTTACTGTGAAAAAGCAAGTTAACAGGTTCTCATACTCACTACATATTTATCATCTGAAAATATGCACAAGGTACAAAGAAAAGCCTAGAGTAGTAGGTTCCCAGACCAGCGTCACCGTTTTAAATAATAAATGTGAGTTTACAGTTGTTCCAATGTTACTAGCTGGCCATTGCAGAAAAAGGGAATGAAGCGTCAGGAGATAAAATTGATTTTTACTCCTTCTGCTAGATAATAATGCCTAACATCTATCTTACTTTTAAGATCAAGGCCAGGAACTAAGACACAGCCTGGAGGGAAAAAAATCAAAATCAATATTATGTATTATATCCTAGCCACATATGATTCATGCTGAAATTAATACTACAGACACAGGTTAGAGCTAGTAATATCAATTTAGAATTCCTTTTCAAGATTAGAGTTGGTGATCATTTCCATGTGCCAAGGTTACATTTCTTCCTTCCTGGGAGAGCTCTGCTACATTAAAAAGTGTGTGTATGTGTGTGTGTGTGTGTGTGTGTGTGTGTGTGTGTGTGTGTGTACAGCAAGGGGTGGGCGATGTGCTAGAGATTAGACCTGAAATGTGAAAAGTGGTTTTGTTTCACTATTACCTTCTTAATACTGACTATGCACAAATAGTGACGGTCAGAATATGAAGAACACATCAGCAGCATTAGGTATTCATGAATGCATTAAACACCTACTGTGTTTAGAGGGTGATGTTAAAAGGAAAGAAATCTAATATTGCTGAATACAAAAACTTACAGAGCGGTAGACTGAAATAATGATCTATTTTTCTTTCCTTTGTATAACACATAATTCTCTCTGACATTAGTAGGATTTAAGAATGAATAGGGAATGAAAAATGTACTTTATTTCCATTTATGCCCTATCCTTAGCAGAATCTGCCCAGTTTAAATGCAGTTACATGATGCAGAGCCTTACTGCGGGCATTCAGGCATCAGGAAATATGAGGAATGCTTGTGTCAGGGCCTACATCTCAAAATGATGTGAGTCTTCTCAGCATGCTTGCATTTTAGATGGGCCATAATACAAGGATAATGTTCAGAGTGAAGTTGAGAATTTTTGAACACTAAATGTGATTTTTATATTCAAAGATAAAAAATAAAATCCATTCTAGGTATCACGAGTTTGTAAACTTCCAGAAATAGGACTGCTTACTTTGAAAGGATTAAAATGTAAACCTAAAATTCTTAATAGCAAGTGCTAACCCTGCAGAGCACTTATTTCATGAGAAGCTCCATGCTAAGGACTCAGGTACATTTCACCAATAATATTACGCTGTAGAAGCCATTATTAGCATGCCCATTAGTAGCATGGTGTCTTAGTGAGGTAAAGTAAATAGGCCAATGTTAAACAATTAGTAAGTGGACCCTTAGTTCAAACTAGGGCAATCTGAGTCCAGAGTGCTCACTTATAATCTTGCCCTTGGAATAATGCTCCCTTCTCAGTTCAATAATTAAATTACAATGCCAGAATTTCTTTGGCTCTAAAATAATAAACAAAATTGTTCTCACTACTTGAATAGAGCTTTTTTAATTTCCTACAAAAGACACATTTTTACATTGCCTTTTTTTCTAGTTATTTGACTTCTCTTAGTAAAGTTTTAATTTTATAGTATTAAAAAAGAAAATAAAATGTTTCAATTATAAAAGGGGAAAGAGACAGAAGAAAATTTGGGCTGCAAATGGAAGAAGCTTCAGAGATGGATGGCGCGAAAAGGGACAAACCAGGCATGCAGATAACACTGGCTGGTCTGCACGATTTGGTGAGGTCTACATTTGCTGCATCCATGTTGCAAATATGACATACAGAAGGCAGGACAAAAGCAATGGGTATCTCATGGGCAAAACTCATGATGTGAGAAAGCCTCACAAAAAGAGAAGTATGAACAAGAATGCCTGCCTGCCAACACTAGGATTGGCCCATACACAGTAACATTTTAAGAAGCCAAAAAAAAAAAAAAAAAAAAGGCCCATATTCTGAAGTTGGGCTTGAATACCTCCTCCCAGTACATGCAAAAGTAGAACCTTCTGCATGGCCATCGGTGCCTCCAGTAAGGAGCTGGTGTGAACTCGGGACATTCATTGACTGTGCACTAGGATGGCAGTGAGATGAGTCCTCCTCCGCACTGTCCCTGACCACGAGGAGGCAGCCAAGCTGCCTTCCAAGAAGGAAGAGATTTTAATCAGAAAGCAATCAAAGAAATCTCAGAAGAAATGTATGAAAGGTAAAAAGAAAAAAAAAAATGCCTTCTGGAGAAGCACTTCCGGCAAGGGCAAGCATCTGTGAGCATCGCCTCTAAGGCTGGCCATTGAGATCCAGGTGATCTCTGTGACTGCCTGTGACAGAGGCTGAAAAAGCTTTACGAACCCTCTTTCTTCCCACCCTAGCTCATGTCATACAGTTGCTTCTTATTCAGCACATAGTCAATGTAACTATAAGACCGTCCTGAATCACTGAAAAATGATTGCAGAAAGTTGAAGTCTTTGCCGCTTAGAAAACCTTTTTCTTCCACAAACGAAGTGTAATCAGCTGGTGCACTGGGCTCAATGTTTGTATCTCTCCTCAAATTCATATGCTGAAACCTAGTCCCCAGCGTGATGGTCGTTGGAGGTGGAGCCTTTCGGAGATAATTAGGTCATGAGGGTGGGACCCTCAAGCTGGGATTAGTGCCCTTATAAGAAGGGACAGAAGAGGGCTTGCTTCCTCTCTTTGCTCTCCACCCTATGAGGACACAAAAAGAAGACAGCCATCTGCCCACCAGAAAGCAGACCCCTACCAGACAAGGAACTGCCAGCACTTTGCTTTTAGACTTCTTAGCCTCCAGAGCTGTGAGAGTAGATGTTTGCTGTTTAAGCCACCGCACCCATGGTACTGTATATGGTATACTAAATACCAGTTATAACAACCCAAACTGAGGAAGGCAGCTGGCAACTGGAGCTATCGTTGTCCACATTTCCAGTGTGGTCGTATCTATCATTTTGAATGCTTTTAATAATACCCCTTAGCATGCTTAAAGAAAATAAGGGAAAGACCAGGTGCGGTGGCTCATTCCTGTAATCTCAGCATTTTGGGAAGCCGAGGTGGGCAGATCATGAGGTCAGGAGCTCGAGGCCAGCCTGACCAACATGGTGAAACCCCATCTCTACTAAAAATACAAAAATTAGCCTGGCATGGTGGCATGTGCCTGTAATCCCAGCTACGTGGGAGGCTGAGGCAGGAGAATCCCTTCAACCCAGGAGGTGGAGGTTGCAGTGAGCCGAGATCACACCACGGCACTCCAGCCTGGGTGACAGAGTGAGAGGCTTTTGAAAAGAAAGGAAGAAGAAAGAAAGAGCAAGGAAGGAAGGAAGGAAGGAAGGAAGGAAGGGAGAAAGAAAGAAACCCCTGACCTCAGGTGATCCACCTACCTCAGCCTCTCAAAGTGCTGGGATTATAGGCGTGAGTCACTGCGCCCGGCCCTGTGGTCTTGCTTTTTCTTATCATGTTATCCTGATGGTGAACCTGTCACTTCTTTAATATGGTGCTGTGCTTGCTCCTATGATTGAAAGAAAGAAAGAAAGAGAAAGGAAGAAAGAAAGTAGGAAGGAAGGAAGGAAGGAAAGAAGGAAGGAAGGGAGGGAGGAAGGAAGGAAGAAAGAAAGAAAAGAAAAGAAAAGAAAAGAAAAAAGAGGGGAAAACAGGTCCCTTCCCCTTTAAGGTAAAAGGCCTTCCTCAAAAATGTTTTTAATTCTATCATATGCTATGTGACATTTTACATGACAAGCACCTCAGAAAAGGGCTGAAGAAAAGGGAAAATGTACCCTCTATAGGCAAGCGATCAGTGGAGAATGATTCCAATCCTACACTGACCCACTCCCTCTCAATGCTGTTATTTATAGCAGCATTTGGTTGAAATCCCTCGGGCTGCTTCTCTTTCTGTGAAACCGGTAGTGAGAAGTGCTTTATAGAGAGGCTCCCAAGTGCTTCAGCGCCGGCTGGGAGAACTGCACAAACAGCTCCCACTGGTGTCAAAGCCCCCATCTGTGTACCCAGTGTGGATACATCATCTGCTTATCTGCCCAGTCCGGATGTGAATGTGTAGAATTCAGTAAACACGTGTCAGCTTTTCCTCTCTGAGAGGAAAGAGAGCCTGTGGGGAGAGACGGAGAGAGAGAGAGAAAGTGTGTTTGTGTGTGTTTGTGTGTGTGTGTGTGTGTAGTGCGACTGTGTGTGATGTGTGTTTGTAGGAACTGATGGAACAAAATCCTAGTCAATTTTTCTGGCTTTTTTCAAACAGTCTTTTTTTTTTTTTTTTCTTGCTTTTTTTTTTTTTCCTTTTTTTTCTTTTTTGATATGGAGTTTTGCTCTTGTTACCCCAGCTGGAGTGCAATGACACCATCTCGGATACTACAACCTCAGTCTCCCAGGTTCAAGCAATTCTCCTGCCTCAGCCTTCCAAGTAGCTGGGATTACAGGCATGTATCACCGTGCCTGGCTAATTTTTGTGTTTTTAGTAGAGATGGGGGTTTCACCATGTTGGCCAGACTAGTTTCGAACCCCTGACCACAAGTGATCCACCCACCTCAGCTTCCCAAAGTGCTGGGATTATAGATGTGAGGCACTGCACCCAGCCCACGGGTCTTGCTTTTTCTTATCAGGTTATTCTGATGTAGAACCTGTCACTTCTTTGATGTGGTGCTGTGCTTGCTCCTGTGATTTAAGTAACGGCCAAGTAGAGCACATGTTGCACGTAAATTCCACTTCCATGAAATGGAGTTGCATGATTATGGGAAAAAATGGCTTTCAGAATCACGCATAAGGGTTCACATCCTGAGCCATTCTTGTTCTCAACCATTCCACCACACTTACTGAGTCCTACCACGTGTTGGGCGCTGAAAAGACACGGCTGTGCAAGCCTCACCCACTGATGTTGTGGTGGGGAAAATAGACAACCCTAAGACAAGGCAAATCTGAGCTGGGAGGTGGAGCCAAAGGTGACGGAGAAAGCTAAACTCAGGCAGCGGGTGACCGGAGAAGGCTGGCTGAGAAGATGACACTTAAGCAGAGGCTGGGAGAGAAGCAAGGGGCCACACAGAGCTCTGAGGACAGGCTGTGCTGGGCAGAGCAAATGTTAAGTTCAAGGTACAGAACTGGAAGTTCCTAAGGCCTAGAGTAAAAAATTCTGAGGAGCTTATTACATGTGTATTAATCTGTTCTCACGCTGAATGTGGTAATATAAAGAACTACTTGATATTGGATAATTTATGAAGAAAAGAGGTTTAAACATAGGTTGTGATGACTCACGCCAATAATCCCAGCACTTTGGCAGGCTGAGGCAGGTGGATTACCTGAGGTCTGGAGTACCAGATCAGCCTGGCCAATATGGCAAAACCCCATTTCTACTAAAAATACAAAAATTAGCCAGGCGTGGTGGTATGCACCTGTAGTCCCAGTTACTTGGGAGGCTGAGACAGGAGAATCACTTGAACCTGGGAAGCAAAGGTTTCAGTGAGCTGAGACATGCCACTACTTCAGCCTGGGACACAGAGTGAGAATCTGTCTAAAAAAAAAAAAAAAAAAAAAAAAAAAACAAGAAAAGAGGTTTCATTGACTCACAGTTCCATAGGTTAACAGGAAGGCTGGGAGGCCTCAGGAAACTTGCAATCATGGCAGAAGGAGAAGGATGCAAGCATGTCTTACCATGGCAGAGCAGGAAAGGGAGAGAACAAGGCAGGCAGCGACACACATTTTTAAACCATCAGATCTGGTAAGAACTCTATCACAAGACAGCAGTAGGGGAATGGTGCTAAACCATTGGAAACCATGCTCATGATCCATCATCTCCCACCAGGCCCCACCTTCACCCTGTGAGGATTACAATTCCATATGAGATTCGGGTGGGGAGCCAAACCATATCAACATGCCTGCCTCAGAACTGGTGAGCTTATTATTCTCCATGTTACTCCCTTTCTCTACAAGCTTCTGTGCCCAGCTCTATGCCCTGGGAACCTGACCACAGTGAGTTACCCCTTCCAGGCTGCTATGCAGGGCTGATCAGAGGCCTGGAACAGAGAGGTTGGGCTATTTCCTTTCTACTTTCTTCCTGCTTTGGTGCCGTGTTTTCAGCAGTAGCTGCATTTTTCAAAGAATACAGCCTCCTGAAGGAGGTTCTTCCCCTCTAGATCCAGTTCTCCTGGACTCTTTGAAAGCTCTTTCCTTCCCTGGTCATTCCTCTTCATTGAGGGCAATTGCCTTCCACAGCTGCTTGTCTCCAGGTGTGGCACCATCCCTCTGACCACACCTCTGTAGGTTGTACTGTCAGAAAGTTCCTTAATTTGAATAACTTTGCAATAGTTCTAATTAACATGTGTTACCTTACACATTTTGTTTTTTGTAATGAGAACACTTAAAGTCTACTCTCAGTGATTTGTAAGTATGAAATCCATATGAACTATAGTTACCACATTGTACAATAGATCTGTCTGTCTGTATTTCCTTATTTTTCCTTTTTTTTTTTTTTTTTTTTTTGAGACAGGGTCTTGCTCTGTTGTCCAGGCTGGAATGCAATGGTGTCATCTCAGCTCACTGAAACCTCTGCCTTCTGGGTTCAAGTGATTCTCCTGCCTCAGCCTCCCAAGTTGCTTGAATTACAGGTGCCCACCACCACACCGGGCTAAGTTTTGTATTTTTAGTAGAAACGGGGTTTCACCATGTTGGCCAGGTTGGTCTTGAACTCCTGACCTCATGATCCACCCACCTGAGACTCCCAAAGTGCTGGCATTTTAAGTGTGAACCACTGTACCCAGGTATATTTCCTATTAATATACCCAAAGGATTATAAATCATTCTATTATAAGAACACATAGACATGAATGTTCATTGTAGCACTGTTTACAATAGCAAAGATTTGGAACCAATCCAAATGCCCATCAGTGATAGACAGACAGGGAAAATGTGGCACATATACACTGTGGTATACTATGCAACCATCAAAAATGATGAGTTCCTGCCCTTTGTAGGGACATGGATGAACCTGGAAACCATCATTCTCAGCAAACTGACACAAGAACAGAAAATCAAACACCACATGTTCTCACTCATAGTCGGGTGTTGAACAATGAGAACACATGGACACAGGGAGGGGAGCATCACACACTGGGGTCTGTTGGGGGGAACTAGGGGAGGGACAGTGTGGGGTGGGAAGTTGGGGAGGGATAACATGGGGAGAAATGCCAGATATAGGTGATGGGGAGGAAGGCAGCAAACCACGTTGTCATGTATGTACCCTATGCAACAATCTTGCATGTTCTTCACATGTACCCCAAAACCTAAAATGCAATAAAATATATTATATATGTATATGAGAAAAAAGAAAAAAATCAAATAAGTAAATAAATATACGCATGACTTCATTTAGGCCAACCTGGATAATTCAAGATTAATTTCTTCTCTCAAATTTCTTAACTTACTCACATTTCCTAGACAATGATTTTCTCAGATTCCAAGCACCAGGATACAGACATGTCGGTCCAAGTCTTCACCACTTAGCCCACTGCACATGCACCCTTCATTGTCCTATTTTTGATGGCTCTAATATTGCACAACCCGTCCCTCATTTGCTAACTTTGGCCTTTGTATCTTTCCTTACATTTTAATTCTTTTTTTCCATCTGAATCTAGGTGTTAAAATACCGTTGTCCATTTCTTCTTCAATTTCTTCATAGCTGAGAAGCCCCACCACATAACCCAAAGAAGAATACCATTTCCTTAGTCCAAATTAGTTTCAACCAACAATACAAAAGTTACTCAAGCGATCTGCAGAATTTTCTGGGGGGATTAAAAAAAAAGCCCAGAGTAAAATTGGTTTACCTCCTGAAGAATTAAACACATGAAGGCACAGGGACTCTGTGATATAAGTTTACATTGTTACCTATGGAAAGCAACATATGTTCAACTTATCTTAACAATATTTAATCTTAACCTCTGGCATGGGCCATATTCATGTAATGTTCTGGAGATTTCTTTATTAGAGCATAAAATTCATCATAATGAAGTGTTGCACATTTCATCATAATAAAGGAAGCATTCTCCTCAATGTTTATCTATTTGGAGTACCTGTCTAACAGTCCTCACACATTTCAGCTATACTCTAAGAAACCCGGGTGCCATGGTAGGGTGAGAAGAATAAAATCTGAACCAGTTCAGTTATGAACTTTTCTGGTCCTCAGTTCTCTGTTCGATTAAATGATAAAGAGAGGAGAGTATATCTCTTCTCTCAAAGAAGAAGTTTTTATTCCATTCTGACCTCAATTTGAATGCTTTTCTCAAACTGACAAATGATATTTTTCTTGATTAAAAAAATGCTTTTATAAAAGCTCAAAATATTAAATTGTACTGATATTGATAGTTTCAAAAAGCACATCTGCAGGTTAGCATTTGTAAATTACTTTAGCTCTTCTTTAAGAATCCAAAACAGGCTAAGAAGGTCGGTTTCCTCTCATTTGGCTTCATTTAGATCCCCTACTGTGCAAGGTACGCGTAAAGAGACACCATAAAAAGGGAAGAGAAAATAAGCCAGATGATCAATCAGATGACTGAAGCATTTGGTTGTTTTATTTTTCCTTTAACCTGAAAGTCCAGGTGCTAATTACTCTGCAACGTTCCTACTGGTTGCACACAAGGATAGTGGATAAGAAAATCCTAACACCTATGAGTTCTTTTAAAAAATAAAAAAAGTTATTCATTTGAACATCTCTTCCTGAAATCAGTCTCCGTTCTTCATTGAATGTTTTCAAATGTTTCTAACACGGCATCATTTTCTGCAACTGCTTTTGAAAATGTTTTCCACTTTCTCGTTTCAGTTTTATTGGTTCATCTGTTCCCAGTGCCACCTGTGGCAAGAACTGACTGTTACTTCTTCAATGCCCAGAAAATTGTGTTCCTCATGTAATTTTTTAAAATAGCATTTCTCCTAAGCACTAAACCTTTAGCCAGACTGCTGGTAGCCTTCTGGGCTGAAGGCACTGTCATGGTAATTTCTCTACAGAAAACAGGTTTTAAACGGAGAAATTTGGGGTCTAATCTCGATTTGACTTTTACTGCAGAAGTGTCAGCCCTAGGGAAGTTATTTCTCCGCCACAGCCCCCTTTTAAAACTGCAATGATTATATCCACCTCTTTCACACATAAATTTATTAGATGAATCGACTCAATTATGGACCTACTCAGGTCAGGAAAATGTAAAAGGGATAATATATATTTTAAATTGGTATTTTACTTGGCCAACTAGGACTGGCAGACTTTTCTTCTTGTGCTGCCAGAGGAGATCTGGGCAAGGGGTAGCTGAGCCCTAAGCTGTAGTTCAAACACCCCAAGGGACCTGCCTCCCACACTGGAGAGGCAGCTATAGCCCTTGATCCAGCCCTTCTGTGCTTACTTAAGATGATGGCAGTACATTTTGACATGGCTGACAAAATATTTCCAGAGTCAGGAAAGACATGTGCATTCCTGAGTTCAGCATAGGAAATAGAATAGCCAGTATTACGGTTGTGACTTTCATTTCATACTTCAAATGTTTTACATTTTCTATGGTGAATTGCTGACTTTGCTTATGCAATGTTTCTTCTTAGCGGTAGCCTTTTGCTGCCGGTAACATTTCCAGTACCAGAAACGTGTCTGAAACATAGGCATAAAAAACTCGTTCATGTATTACTTATCCATTGACTACATTTCTCGAAACAAAGACATTCCTAGGCCCAGAGATACAACAGTCAAACAAAAAATAAAATAAATAAATAAAAAGACCGGAATCCTTATCCCTGCCTGTGTGCGGCTCACATTCCAGTTAGCAGGCGTGTAGGGGAAGACAGCAAAAGTGACTTTTGCTCTTTTGGAGGCACTCCACTTGACCTCTAGATTTCCAGCTCTTCCTGTGTTAACTTAGGCAAGTTACTCAACCATCCTGTGTCTATAAAATAGAGCTGATAATAGTTTTTAACTCATTGCCTGCGGTAGGATTAAATGAGTCAATACACACATAACTCACATAAAATAACAGCATGGAGAATACGGCTTGGCACACACTGAGGGTTCAGAAGTTTCTGTTACTATTGTTTGTTTTAGTTTGAGCTTATGATACACCCGATTTCTTTTTATTGCCTGTAAATTCATCTATCTGCCTTCCTACCAGCTGTGTGTACACATTGTGTCAAAGATTATAAACTTTGCCAGGAAATCAATAAATACAAAAATGTAAAATTGTGTGAATATGCAATGTTCCTGATCTCATAAAGTTAATATTCTACTGGTGGACCACAGATAATAAACAAATAGATACATGGCAAGTAATCATGTTGTAAAGAAAAATAAATTAGGCTATATTATATAGATCTTACTTCAGATTGAGTAATCAAGAAGACCTCTCTAAGAAGGAACTTAAAAGACTTGAAAGAAATGAAGGAGTTAGTCACATGTGCATTTGGAAGCAGAGAAGTCTTAGCAAAGGAAACAGTAAATTCAAAGACCCCATAGACGTGAAAAAAACACTGAGATTGTTGGACAACAGCAAGCAGTCTATTTTTCCAAAGAAAACAAGATTTATTTAGGGAAATTGCAGTGTGCAACTAATTTCTAAAAAGCATTTGCATACTAAGATTAGTGTGTACCTCACCAGTAACTGTACAATAAATACTCTTTAGTTATTGCTAACGTATAATTTGCTAAAAGGTAAAATCATGGCTCCCATGCAAATGCAAAATAAACCCTTATTAAAGATGTTATTCAACTCTTTAATTAGTGACAGAACAAGCAAGATGCTAAAATTGGTTTAAAGAATATTTGTGGATCCAAGTATTTATAGTCAATTAAATGAGAGGAAATTAGAATAAGATTGCCGGATTAGATACAGAATTGATTATTGCCCTAATTGTCCTGTATCGTATAGAAGAATAAGCCATAACTCTGTGATTATTTTTCCTAGCTGGCAAAAATTTTTTGCACCTCCACTGCATGCCAACATGTAACCTCACTAAACTGAGATCTTTAATCAATATTGAACAACGCCTTGGATAGGTCCATTTTCCCATAAAGCATTGAAACAATATGCTGCCCATTTTTCTTTATTTTAAAGTTTTGAATAATTTTTTTAACACAATTTACCTTTTAGAGAAATGCCTTTAAAAGAACAATGAGGTATGTGTGCTCGCTTAGTACACTTTGGTTTCCGTCCTCTGTAAAGATCCAGGAAGTTGAATATCCATATTCATGAAACGTAGACAAGTCTAATTCTCTTTCTTCCCACATAATCCTTTTGTTACAATAATCCCTTTTGTTTTGCTTAAACAAGTTTGAGTTGGGATTTGTTTCTTTTGCTATAAGCATAGTCCTCACTGGTAGCCAATCGGAGCTCAGGGGAACAGCTATTTGAGTTCATTATGTTCCAGTATTTGACCCACTTCATCTGACTGTTCTTATTAGAGACAATTCACTTCTTATTCCAAAGTCCTTGCTTTGACCAGTAGCTCTTAATGCATCGAGCTGATTAATTCCAGATAGATCCATTCAAACCATGGAGATCCAGTTTCTCTCTAAAGAATGTGTATAGGAATTTGTGTAAATTAGGTAAAAAGAATATAAGTGAGCTAAACTTTTATGTATGTCTTAATTCTCTGGATGTAAGAACATTTCCCTTTCCAGATGGCAACATCCGCATTTCTGTTGTTTCCTGGACTTTAATGCAAACATGAGGAATGAGAGGCACTTCCCAATTTTTACTTGTCAGAGGTCAGAAAAGGTCACGAGTCTTCAGTGTCTTTTATCATATCTCCGAGAACACTTCCTTTCTCCCTGTCTCCTTCTACTTCATCAGATGCCCGCCTCAGAGCTCATTGTCCAGATATCAAAGAGATGAGGAGCATAAGGAAACAATTACCCTATCATGACAAGGGGGTGGTTGGAAAGCTTTACGGTATTAAAAATGCAGTTAAGTATTAACAATTATTCAGTATGAATTGAGATGCATGTTTATTAATTTCTATCTGCTACAAAGACCTGTAAGCTTCTGCAAAATACCTAAATTGAGGATAATAACCAGCTTGAGCAACACAATAAATTCCATCACCAGAGTAACTCTAACTCCTCTCTTCAG
This sequence comes from Saimiri boliviensis, assembly GCF_048565385.1. Taxonomy (NCBI): domain Eukaryota; kingdom Metazoa; phylum Chordata; class Mammalia; order Primates; family Cebidae; genus Saimiri; species Saimiri boliviensis. The sequence goes on along the minus strand of NC_133450.1, from coordinate 18,504,641 downwards.
ACCCAGCTATTCTGCAAAACCAAAGGCTAGAATCGCATCCTGCAGCAAAATACGTGCTCCTGAGGCAACATTATAAACCAGACCTTATTCCTTTGACCAGGCGGCTCTGTGAAGTCATTTGCAATCTATTTTCTTTTAATTGGAAACAAATTAGTACTGTCTGGAGAGAACAATATGAACATTGAACCACAATCTTTTGGTATAGCACACAAAAAGCAGTATTTTTTTTTTCACACATCCTTTTTAGCTACAACATTTTAGCCTCTTATTATGTTACGTTGCCTCTAGGGTTCCACTATAAGCAAGCCATTAATGCTAATGTGAAAATCTTGCAATGTTTGGAATAAATTAAGCACATGTTGTATCCTAATTATTTTACAGGTATTACTGCTTTGCTGGCTAGGTTGTGAGCAGGAAGCTAGCTGCAAACTTTTTTAATCATCTGGTAGACATTAAGCTGAAAGGATCTCTGTCTATGCCCACTGCTTAAACTCTGTTTAGTAAACAGACCGCGCACAGCCAACTGCTCTGACTTCTCTTTGAAATCAGTATATAAATAAAAGGCCACCACCGCTGTGTATATTTTCATTTATGAAGCTTCTAACCACAGGGTTGTGCCATCATTAAATGAGTGGGCTGTGGAAGGGACTGTGCTGAAGATAAATGTCAATTAGTGCCCCTGGGAGAGAAGATGAGTCAACTACCTACTGTCTTCAAGAACACACAGTTCAAAGGTTATTTTTAAAAGGAAGTTGGGGTTAGGTAAGGGATGGAAGCCTTCATTTACTTAAAGCTGAGATCTTTGAGGGATGCACTTCAGATCCATCAGACTTATCACACTAGGTGCTTATCAGATATTCGGCTTCCTAAACTTAATCCCAGTCTTGGCCTTCTGAATCAGAGTTATTTGATGTGAGAACCCAGATTCCGAGTTATTAAGCAGCCCTGGGAAATTCTGCTTCACACAGAGCCTCAAAATCACTAGAAGATTTCTTTTTCTCATTCCATTCTTCCTAGATACACTCCCCTTGAATATACTTCACTGTCTAGGCTTGTCCCTGGAATGAAGAAAGCTTTGTATGGTTACATTTAAGACATATTGTCTTTGCCCATTTTATGCTTCTGTAACATAATACTACAGACAGGATATATAATAATGAACATAAATTTATCTGACTCACCGTTCTGAATGTTGGGAAATCCAACAGCATGTTGCCCCAGCCTCTGGTGGATGATTCATACTGCATGCAACATCCATGGCTACAGGTGGAAGGAAAAAGGAGGGCATGAGGGCACCAAACTCACTTTCATGACAAATCCACTCCCATGACAATGACAATAACCCATTCATGAAGGCAGGGTGTTCATGACCTAATCACTTCCAAGTTCCCACTTCTCAACACTGTTGCACTGTGGATTAAGTTGGTAACATATGAACTTTGGGGGACACATTCAACCCACAGTGATTGCCTCTAAAAGAAATGATGGTTAAGCCAGTTATGTCCTTTAAGCCATAGAGTTAGCAAAGCCAAGTTGGTAAATCATTTAGAAAAATTATAAAGATTAATCTCACTTACTGGACAGTACCTATATTGCCCTACTCAGTAGTTTGAGTAGATTAACACCTTTTGGGGATGTTGGGTAGTAGATTAGTAATACTTGTATGATTACAACTTGCTTTGGCAGAATATATCAGAATTCTAAAAGTGTTATTTGAGTCAGTCTGTAGAATGGTTTAAATTCTTGTGCAGGCCTTGGGAGCCTAGAGGAGAATTCCATGAGTGTTAGGAAGTATGTTACACATAAACTATTGGTTTTCGTCTTCAGAACCTGTACATGAGGGGCTAAATATCACTACTTTTAGATTCTAAAAATTCTGGAAAATTCGATTCCTTTTTATTTTGGCCCAAATTTAAATTTGTGTGTGTTGCATCTTTATGATCATAGGCATGACTAGCTCAGTACGACTTCTTTACTTTGTGCATTAAATTCTCCAAAAAGGTCACGTTTTAAGAGAGATGTTGTTTAAAAAGTGATAATATTTTTTGTTTTATTGTAAAGTCAAAGCATGTGAAACAAATGCAATATATTCTTGAATTATGACAGTAGTGGAATAATTTCTCAATTATCACCTAGGGTGCATTTTTTAAAGATTACACATTACTTGCATTACCTTCCATGATATTTATTACCTAGAAGGATATTTTATTGAAAGTTCTTGTGATTTTGAATAATATTGTCTTTTGATTTGCTGAAGTCTATTCAGATATAAATAAATTGCTTATTTACTTAGGTATATTAGCTCGACTTGGTAGAGCTGCTGATATTAGTTCAAATTTAGATGTTAAATGCCTATAAATGTAATATGACAGTGTAACTTTTAGGATATGAATAAAACATTAAAAAATCTGTGACTTATGAGGTAGACAAAGAACCTCATTGATAGAACAAATTTCAATTTGTATAAGTTCTAATAAAGCAAAAGAATAACTGGCATAACCAGTTTCTTTTAAAGCATAGGGTAAAGTTTTATTTAATGTTTCTTTAACTACTTTTATAGAACAGGTACTAAAAGAAAATATTTTATGAAAGATAAGGATGCTTTTATTTCTGCTTTCTACAAACAGAAGGGTGTGGACTCTTATTTTCTGAACTTGACTTTGGAACTTCTCCTTGGTGATAGCTGAAAAGACTAATCCTCACCAATGTGTTTCATATAAACTATGACTTCTAAATAAACAACATCTGTCATTGCAGAGATCGTAGAAGTACCAGGGAATTCTCTAATCTAACTTCAGCCCAAATTAGGGAATGCGACATGGGTAAAGGAGAGAGACTTGAACCAGTATTGGTGTGTGATTGCCATGTATTAAGCTCATCAAGAGATTATCATCAAGAATAAAAGAGCTCCATCTCTTTTTGAAAAGGTAAAAGTAAGGTATATGGATGAGATTTCATATATATTTATGTAAATAAGATCATCTTAAAAATAATTTGGTCCTAATGATCGTTTCATTTTGACAGAAATTCCTCTTTACAGTAAGACATTCTGCTGGAGAAGCAGATCCTTGTCATTAACAAGTTTCGAAAATATGAAGAAAAGAACTACATATAAAATGAGAATGGTAGAAAATGCAATTTATTCTTATTGCCACTAAATCGGCTTCACCATGCAGAAAGATTATTGTGTCACAGGAAAAAAAAAAAAAAAAAGACTCTCAAAAGAAATTAAATACTAAATTTCTATGAATCAGCTTGGTCTTGCAATTACGAGTGGGCAGAACTTTCTTTTCTATAAAGAATTTTTCATTGATGCATTGTTACAATTCAAAAAGAGAAGAGGAAAGAAACCATCAGGAAGTAAAGCTCCTACACTATTGCCCTGAAATTTATTTGTGTTCTTCCTGTGTCGTGATCTTTCTTTTCTTGAGGGAGCTCAAGGCTCCAAGTTTCTCGACCCCCGCCTGGTCAGCCTCCGGAAGGGCAGCTGGCTTTTGAGTGCCAGGTTTTAAAATACTATTTTCTTTCCCACAAGTCGAATACCTACTGGCTCATTGAGTCATATGCCCTCCAGAAGGCAAACAGGACTTACAAAAGATCCCTCATTTTCTTTAGCGATGATACATCCTACTTTCCCCCAGTTAAGTCAGGTCTAGTCCGTGAGCAGAAATGCTTAGAGCCAGGCTTGCATAGCCACACACACACTTAGTTCACAAATGTCTTTTCTTCCTAACCCTTGCTTTTTTGACTCTCAGTTTATTGTTGCTGTCAAAAGGAGATAAGCATATGTTTGTCAAGATTACTTCCTGAAAAAAGATCCATTTCGGATTCATTAAATAAATCGTGACTTTGAAAAAATATAAGACAAAGATTATTTGTGTTTCTCCCTTCCTCCAGAAAGTGGTTTGCATTAGCAGAGCAGTTAATAAAACTGCTTTGGTCAAGGTCATATGTGATTTTTTTTTAAGTCTAATGTGATTTATATGATAAAGCCACTTCTGTATTACACTTCCTTCCAGTGTCCAGACTTCTCATTATCATTGAATCACCGTACAAATTCCTAACAAGTCTGAAATTTAATTAGAAACACGACTCTTTCTTTATGAGCTCTGAGGTCCAGCGCTTTTCTTTTGTATCTGATAGTAGCTGCTATTAGAATTTTGCTCCTTTCAGTCATTCCCCAAGTACTTCAATTGTTGGCCCCTAAGTCTGAAACCATCTATCAAAAACATTTTAAGAATCTACTAGCAGCTAGAAATCTGTTAGCTGATGAGAGAAAAGAATATAAAAGATTTATTAATTGATCTTGAGAATATTAAAATTAAATAGGTAAAACTGTTGAGATATATAAAAGGTGGACCATGAGGATTTCCTCTAAATATAACAGAATCTTGAGGCTTTATAAATCCTTTGTGACTGGGGTAATAAAAGAAGGATTCACAAAGGCTATGGGATTAAGTTGAATTATGAGATACTAAGAATTGAGTGCATGAAATTATGGAGGACTGAAAACAGGATATGAGCTGAGGCCTAAATAAATAAAGCATACATTAGAGACAGCACCACCATCCTATGTAGAAGTCTGCTTGCCTGCAAAGAAAGGTTATAGTGGGAAAGATTAAGAAATCAGGTTGAATAGGCATTATTGGTCTAGTTGATGTTGACTTTAAAAGCCAGGCAAAATACTTTGGATCAATGTCTTTCCGACAGTTACATTCTGTAGGAAGCAGATGTCAAGACAGAAAAGTATAAGAAATTATTGAGATCAATGCCTCGGAAACATAAAGAGGAAGAGCTAGCAGGAATAGGCAAGAAGATTTTCCAACCATCATCGGCCTGACCCCTGTGAAAGAAGAGGGGGAAGGAAGAAAGGAGGGCTGGTTAGAAAGAGTCTCTGATGCAGTGCACTACTGACTGAGAAAGTCCCAGGTAGCATGGGGGAGCTCCAGCACAAAGATTGCCAGGGGAGGGTTCCACCATAGACAGAAATGGCCAGTCTAATGCTGTCACTATGCACAGTCAATGACTGAGAGCTGCCTAAGAAGAGCACAGCCTCAACGCAAAAGCTAGGGCAGATCCTGAAGGTACCTGCAACTCCAGGCTCTCAGCTGGAATGATGCCCCTCTCAAAGGCAGTTTCCCTCAGACAAGGCCATCTCAGTAGTACACTCCATAGATGTCATCACCCTTAACTGTCTTTGTGAGCTAGTCTAATTAGAGTGCTTCTGCACATTGTCTCCAAGTTAATTTCCCAAACTCCTGACACATCAGTCTCTCCCTATGCACATGGTTTTAAGAAAGCTTTGTGTTCCTTTAGTTCTGGACAGTCCTCTCTGTCCAAAGCTTCCAGAGGACAACTAAAAATTCTGATAAAGAAACGTATTGGCTCCAAAATATAAACATTATAATATTGGTTTGACATTAATTAATATTTCATGAAATGTCTATTTTAGATTACAGTTTTCAACTACATTAAGTGTTAAATTTAGTATCTCTAAATAGGTCGTTATAGTTGAAAATAGTTTACAGGTTAGATACCCTCATTCTTTCATGTTTATCAGAAAATGGACAATGATTAGTAAGAAGCCAAAATTTTAGGCTTAGCCAACTAATTTCAAAGTCAAAAGTTTACAGCAGAGACGTACATTTAATGTGGGATATTGATACATTTTAATTTATCTTATATAATAAGCAGTGGGGCTTCCAGTGTGCTTACAGATTAGAAGATCCTAAAATGGCAGTACTTCTGCAAAGAACTTTCTGGGACAGGTGGGTGGCTGCATGGCATTGTATCCAGGCATGTTCATTCTCTTTAACTAGAGTAGCTCCTCTTTTATTCATTTTATATATTTGGATCTGGGGTATATATTTATGTAAAATGCACCAAGCACTCTATTTTAGAGAAGGAGAATACAGTAATAAATTATAAAAACAGGAAGTAAAAAAGAAGAAAAGTAAAAGAAAATTTGTGCCTTCAAGTAACTTGCCTTATGGAAGAGTTACTGGCTACCAATAAATAAACTCATGTTAAGAGATAGTATGTTAGACAGTGATAATTACAGCTAAGAAAAATAGAGCAAGAAAGGAAAGGAAAGGCAGTATGCTACTTTAAATGGGAGGTCAGGGAAGAAGATGAGAGAATGAGACAGGGAGGTGTCGCAGAGAAGATGGTAAGTTCAGCATTGAACTTGTTCTACTGAGATTCCTCATAAATCCTAGTGGAAAGTGGAAGTACATGCAAGGTATTTGAATATACTTGTATGGAGTTTAGGGCAAGATTTAGACCAGTGGTCCCAACCTTTACAGCACCAGAAATTGGCTTTGTGGAAGAGAATGATGTGCCCATCAGTCCTTGTGAATTTTTAATGAGATAGTTGATGAAAATGGCTTAGTCTAATGTCTAATACTCAAGTGGGTATAATGACAGAATATGGCCAAAGTGACCCCCAAGCTCATGTGTTTCCTGTAAAAACTATTGGCTCCTTTTGTTGGGGGCCAACTAAAAGTCACAGGTATTTTATCCTGAATTATTATAAACTTTTCCCGCTTAAAAAACACCAGGTCAGAATTTCAAAGTCTAACTCACTATCATTTTCCTCAAATCAGTTCCTTTCCTGGCTGATAAGAAGAATAGTGCCACTGCCTACCCCTCAAGACACCCGTATCCTAATGCCTGGCATGTGTGAGTATGATAAATCCATGGTAAAAGGGGAAATGAGATGGCAGATAGATGGAAAGCAAGCTGCTGGTTAGCCGACCTTACCATAAGAAAATTATTTTGGATCATCTAGGTAGGTCCAATGTAATCAAACAGATCCTTAAAAGTGGAATAGAGGCAGAAAAGAGGAATTTCAGAGACGGCAGTGTGAGAAGGCCCCAGGCATATGTTGCTGACTTTGAAGGTGGAGGAGGACAGCCATGAGCCAAGGGGAGCAGAGAGTCTCCAGATGCTTCAAAGGTAAGAGGAAGGAGTCTTTCTGAGGACCTCCAGAAGGAGCACAGCCCCATGGACACATGATGTTAGCCCATTGAGACCGTGCCAAACTTCCAGCTTTCAGACCCATAAGAAAAATTTGTGTTGTTTTAATCCACCGAGTTTGTAGTAATTTGTAAAAGCAGATATAGGAACAGAATACACCCATGATCCTGTTGCTGCTCATTACATGTCTAGAATGCAAGGAACAAAAGATTGACACGGAGCGGGCCCCCTCATCTCCTCTTGCTCCTCTCAAACATAATGAGATTCCTGGGTAGAGCATTCCGTTACCTACCAAAGCTCCAGAATCCTTAGGCCGATGTATTAGTCCATTTTCAGGCTGCTGTTAATGACGTACCAGAGACTGGGCAATTAAAAAAGAAAGAGGTTTAATGGACTCCCACATGGCTGGGGAGGCTTCACAACTGTGGTGGGGGGTAAAAGGCATGCCTCTCATGGTGGCAGACAAGAGAAGAGAGTTTGTGCTTTATAAAACCATCAGATCTCATGAGACTTATTCACTCTCACAAGAGTAGTACAGGGAAGACCTGACCCCATGATTCAACTGCCTCCCATTGGGACTCCCTCCCCCCACAACACGAGGGAATTGTGGGAGCTACAATTCATGATGGGATTTGGGTGGGGGCACAGCTAAACCATATCATCTGACTTTCACAACTCTCAAGATTTTTGCCCCAGCCTGCTTTTTTCACTCTTTTACTCCTGATGATTTATCAGTCTGGACTATTTTTCCCATATCATTTTCACTCAAAAATTCCACTCTTTAAAATTACTTGCCAAAACCTAATTCTCCCATCAAATCTTCTGGAATACTTACCATTCTCATTTTCACTCCTAATATATTAATAGATAAATCCCCTCCCATTGCATATTACCATTAATATAATTATCACTCAACAAGTAAGTGTCAAATGAATAAATCCCAGATTTGCCTAGGAACGTTTTTAGAGTTGTGCCTTCAAATCCACTCAATGATATGAGCTTCAAGCATTTCTGATCTATTTGAGTAACTATCACAATGATTATGCATGTGCTTTTCCAGCTTATATTTGAACTGAAGATCTTATGAAATAAGGTGATTTTCAGCATCATCCTATCTATAAATGGTGAGATTTTTGCTATAATACCTTCGTTCAGAAGGTTGAATACTATTCATTATCATAGACTCACAAGTAAAAATTAATATAGTAAAAACAAAGAAGTACAATGATGTTTTTGAAATAAAACAGAAGATTCTAATCCGAAACCACTGGAGGGACAGGAGTGTGGGTGGAGTTGCTCTGGCAACTAAATAAAGCACTCAGAATGTTGGAATTTATCTCTGTGGAGGGCCATTTGTCATGGCAGCAACAAAAATGACTTTCTTTCCTTCCCTGTTAGCAAAACTATACCTCCCAGGGCGGTTAATAGAAATTCAATTATCATGATTGAGCTTGAATTTGTAGACATTTCCTTTTGCTGCTGCTGCTAATAAACTCAGATGTTAATTTGTGTACTTCAATATATTTAGCTTAAGTGTGAGATGATGTAGAATTTCCTCGATTTGGATACGTGAGAGGGGGTCATAATTTAGAGTAAATCTAATCATTGGATGTTTTAAAAGATTGGCTGGGTTCGCTGTGCTGGGAGCTGAGATGATGCTGCTAATGGCAGATGCCATGCTGTGTATTCATCACACCCCTTTGCTTAGGGCACTGGCCCACCTACCTTGTTATACTACTGGGAAGAGACAGTGGTTATCCGTCATTTTCTTAATTAGTCGATAATTAGGGAAGCCATAGGACAAACACATTTTCTCCTTATGGTAGCAGATAGCAGAGACTTCAGATAAAAATGGCAACCAAGAACTGACTACTCTTCTTCATTTACAGTACCACCGGGCTTCTCAAACTTTATATTTGATCCCTCTATCTATTGATATAATACCTCAGCAGTGCTGATGAGCAAAGAACACAAGAACTTGGCCTTTCCTTAGCCAAGCCATTCCACAGTAAAGGAAGCCAATTTATTTTTCAAGTTATCATTATCATAACTACTGTCACCATCACCATTGCCGTCATCAGGATTTGCAGAGTGTTTTCTATGTGCCAGAAACTGTTCTGAGAGCTAACTGAAGTCTGAATGATTTATTCAGACAAGAAGTGAATATTGAACTGTCAAGAGGAACATCTGTCAGCAGTGTAGGTAAGTGGCAGGTCCAGGGACATGCTGCCTAGGTTTAGATCTTGATTTTACCTCCCACCAGTTGTTTAAATTGTAAAATTACTTAACTTCTCAGTGACTCAATTTGCTCATCTACACGAATGGAATAAGAAATAGGGCCTACCGCATAGGCTTCTTGTGAGTTGAATTAAATAGCCAGAGTGTCTAGCACATATCAAAAGCTTAGTAAGTATTGGCTAATTTTCTTATTTTTACGAATGGGGACAAAGTCTTATTCAATTTTGCATCCCTGAAACCTTACAGAGTCCTTACATCATAAAAGATACTCAATATTTAAAATGGAAGAAAGGAGTGACGTGTGCATACTCAATAGATACTGTGGTAGGCTGAAAAAAGGTCCTCCAATGACATCTGTATCCTAATCCCTGAAACTTGTGAATATGTTACCTTATATAGCAAAAAAGACTTTGTCAATGTTCTTATGTTAAGGATCTTTTGATGAGGAGAAAATTTTATATCAGAGTGTCTACTTTTTTGGCTTCCCTAGGCCACATTGGAAGAAGGATTGCCTTGGGCCACACATAAAATACACTAATGCTAATGATAGCTGATGAGCTTTAAAAAAAATCTCATAATGTTTTAAGAAAGTTTAGAGATTTATGTTGGGCTACTTTTAAAGCCGTCCTGGGCCATATATAGCCGTGGGCTTAGGGTTAGACAAGCTTGTTTTAGATTACCTGGGTGAACCCAGTGTTATCACAAGGGTCCTTTGAAGAGGGAGACCAGAGGATTGTAGTCACAGAGAGATGTGATAACAGAAGCAGAGGATGGATTGATGAGCTTCGGGGATGGAAGAAGGGTCCAGGAACCAAGAAATACCGCAACCTTTGGAAGCTAGAAACAGCCAGGAAACAAATTTCCCCCTAGAGCCTTTAGAAGGGATGCAGTCTTCCCAACATCTTGATATTTCAATTTCTGACTTCCAGAATTGTGAGATAATTAATCTGTGTGGTTTTTAAGCCATGAAGTTTGTGGTGATTTGTGACAGCAGCAATAGGAATTGAATACAATTGGATTTTAGACATCCTGCAGAGATAAAAAGGAGTTAAGACCTTTTAACTCAGCTATCTCTGGGTAATGTCAGTCCTCTCCTGCATCTTCTGGCCCTGCTCACTAAAATTAGAGCTTCTTAGGAAAGTCTTTGGATTTTAATCACTGTTTCTGGCCTGGAGAATAATATGTGTTGTTGCATCTTGCCTCTTAGATAGCTATTTATATTCATATGGATTTACTTTTTTTAAAACAATTTACGATGATATCTGGATTTAAGTCTTTATAGTCTTCATCTTTAGAACAAAGGTTTTAGGATAAGGGTGGGTGTTGACGGTTGGACAGTTCTCCAGGGGTTGACAGGAGGAGCCTCCGGGAAGAAGATCTGTTGTGAATGACAAAGGCAATTTTAGGAGAAAACTTTATTCAGCATGTCACAGAATCTGTTTGCAAGCAAGTTGTAATTTTCAGGTATTTGATAGCTCAGCTCCATCCACCCTTCTACCAAGGCATCTGGCATGTGCCTAGTTGGCAGGGTGCTTAACTAAATCGAAAGCATTATTCCAAAAGCATCCCCTAAGAAAGTTATTTCACCATAGGGACCAAACTTGTCTTTAGGTGTGTCTTTAGAATAAATTGCTAGTCCTGAGCGATCTGTTTCAGCACTGACCCCACACACGTCAGACCTATATCTGATTCTGAGCATGTATATTTGCTGGTGGAATGGTCCCTAGGACCAAGGACAATGCAAAAAGGTCGTCTTTGTTCCCTGTGATCTCAACTCCTAGAGTGCATTTTCTCACCTCTTAGGATGGCAATCATGGTTCAGTCTCAGACTTCTACTACTTGCAGTCTGACTTCCCCATCCCTTCCCATCGCTCCTCCGGTCACTCCGAACAGTGATTGGAGGAGCTATTGCCTCACATGCTTATATTGGCAAAGCAGAGCGCGGGATCCATTTCAAATGGCAGCACCCACAGTTCTGAGAGCCCCAAGGAAAGAATTGGACACTATGATGTAATCATCATTCCTGTTTTAAAGACAAAGGAACCGAGGCTTAAGGTTAACTGTTTAAAGACTCACAGCTTCTGAGTGTGGAGTCAGGATTCGAACTCTGACTGATATGATTCCTGAACCTGAAAATGCAGCAAATAGCCAAAGTATTGTAGTTTCTTATTCTGGGGACGTTAAAAGGAGAGGGAAGTGAATCTGGATGACTCTCTCAAGTAGGGAAGGAGGTGTGTTTTCAGGGGTCTCCTCAGAGCCCTCTAGATAGCTGGTCTGGAAAATAATCCACTGATCTGTCTTTGTGTTCTGGCTACACTATAGCCTTTCTTTTAATCTTACAAGTTTTTTTAGTGACATGAAGTTCAGACTTTTGTTTTGGACATTCATAATGAGTAAAAATTAAACTTCATGGTCTACAATGAAAGGAATAAGTCACTTACTTGGGTCAGGACCCACTTTCCTGCAACCCAATTGAATAAAAAATAGGAGAATGGAGCTTTTGGGAAGAGACTTGTCAAACATTATCAGATCAAGGCTGAGTTGGTAACATTTTTTTTTTTTTAATTTTGGTTTTAGAGAGGGGGCCTTGCCCTGTCACTCAGGCTGGAGTACAGTGGCATGATCATAGCTCACTATAACTTTCGACTCCTAGGCTCAAGCAATCTTCCTACCTCAGCTTTCCGAATACCTAAGACTGCAGCTGTGTCCCACAGTACCTGGTTAATTTTTTTTTTTTTCATTACTTTGTGTAGAGGTAGGTGCTCCCTATGTTGCTTTATTTAACAACAACAACAAAAAATAATAAAACAGATTACTATCCCAGAGGTACAGACCGAATCAAACACTGTATTTGGGGAACAGTGACCCTGACCTCTAATCAATGAAAATGCTAGTGTCAGGGTCATAGCTAGATTTGAATATCATCTTTGACCCATGATAGCTTTGAGGCATGAAGCAAGTTATTTAACTTATTTGAGTCTCCAATTTTTTCATCTGCAAGATGGAATTATAGGGCATACCCTTTGTGTTTATTAGGAGAATAAAAGAAAGAGTAAATATAAGACAATTTAGCAAAAAAACCAAGGAAGCTCTAGCTAACGTAACATGAACAAACAAATGCATGCAGGGTCTGGAAGTGGCTGCAGCCATGATGTGCCCCTCAGCACTGTTTCTTGCCTCCCCACTGTTCTGCCTTGATTTTATATTGGTGCTTAGAAGTGTGTGGTGCAGCTCCAATCACCACTTTTCCTGCTAGTATCACAAAAGCCTGGAGGACCTCAGAAATTTTACATCTTTTCGAAACTCTAGCTTCATTTTAAAACAATCAAAAACCAAGAGAATTCACATAAATGGGTAAACTGCAAATCCCCGTTTTGTCTGTCTACAGAGTAACAATGGGAACGGATCGATAAATCTTAATGGTGTTGCCGCCTTCCCTTGGGCTCCAAGAACACAGTCCACAAACGGAAAGCTGGAAATGTTGCATCTGGTCCTTTTCCCCCAATATCTCACCTTACTTCTTTGAAAAGACTACATCTAATTTTGAGACATAAATAACCTAGACAGGACCTAAAATGCATTTTATAGTACAGTAGTGAAAAAATAATGAACTTCATTTAGTCCCAGTTCACCTAAGGCTTACTACGTGCATTATGTTGAACTCATAAAGTATCATATTTATGGCATAACTATAATAGCTCCTATAATCTGGGTGAGGGGTATCAGTACTTAAGAGGAACTTAATTCAATATGAAAGTGAAGACATAAAAATTCAATGGCATTTGCTTTGTAAATCACATTTTCAATATTTGTATTTAAAATTGGGAGTTTTACCTTCTTAGTAAACAATTACTTCTAGTAATATTATTACAAATCATAACTTATTATTGATTATCTATTTATATGTCCAGAGAAAGATATTCTCTTCATTCTGATACAGAAACCTGAGGGCTCATAATAATGTCTAATATCCAATTAAATTAAGGCTCTCAATAGACTATATTTTCCAGACATGTTGGCTTATGCCTGTAATCCCAGCACTTTGGGAGGCTGAAGCAGGAGAATCACCTAGGGCCAGGAGTTCAAGACCAACCGGGCAATATAGTGATATTCTGTCTCTACAAAAATGAAAAATAATAACAATAAAAATAAAAATTTATATAAAAAATAGACTACATTTTTTTCACGTTACAAACTCAGGCATAGTATGCCAATATTTTCTGTTTTATCTCCTGCTGCATCAGCACACATATATGTCATTACCAGGAGCTAAAGAAAGAATAAAATCACAAGCAGAATTGAGGAATAGTCAATCATGCAAATAACAGGAAACTTAGTATATACATACTTTCCTTTATATAGTCATTTAATTCAGATTAAATTGCCCTCAGTAGAGGCCTTATATGATATAGAAAAAAGTCCTACTCTGTCCAAGATATGTATTACCATATCTCAACATTGATGCTATTTCAATCCCTCTTTTCATATAAATAACATTTATGTTAAATAATAATTACGTGAAAGTTGGTAAAAACTAACATTTAAATAAAGTAAGGAATCCTCAGCTGTATTCAGAAACAAATGCCATAGTAACTCAGAAATTGTAAAGACTATAACATCTTTGATCGGTATATTAGTCCATTCTCGCATTGTTATAAAGAAATACCTACAACTGGGTAATTTATAAGAAAAGAAATGTCATTGGATCACGGTCCTCTAGGCTGTACAGGAAGCATAATGGTATCTACTTCCAGGAAAACCTCAGGAAGCTTCCAGTAATGGTGGAAGGTGAAGGGGGAACAGGCTTGTCACACAGGGGAAGCAGGAGCAAGAGTGTGAGGCGCAAAGTGCTACAAACTTGTAAATAACCAGAACTCACGAAAACTCACTCATGATTGTGATGATAGTACCAAGTGCGATGGTGCTAAACCATTTGTGAGAAATCTGCCTCCAGGATCCAATGACGTCACCTCTCACCAAGCCCCACTTCCAACATTGGATATTACATTCAATATGAGATTTGCGTGGGGACACACATCCAAACTATATCAACTAGTTAAATACTCTACTACCAAAACATACATTTAAAATGCATGGGAGTACTGAAATTCTTATTATACTGTTGGGTATTCCACAAAATTAGTAAACACTGAGCACTAATTTAATTCAGTAAACATTAATTGATGATGTACTATGCACCATCCCAAGTAATACACTAATGAATCAGTAGATACTGCACATCCAAGAAGGAAACAAAAAGAGCTATATAGCTCAAGGCGAAAATTAGCATGAGATAATATACTTAGTTTCAAATATTCTGGGTTCCAAGTAATATATTAAGTTTTATAGAAACATGTAATAAGATAATAGTTTTATTGCAATTTTCTAATCTAGTGGATAAAACATCGTTTAAAAAAATCAGCCAATGGGGCAAGACAGTGTATGAAAAATGAATATCATACTAATAAGATATGAAAAAAGTTCATGGTTAAATGCAGAGAATGAAATAAAAATTTAGCCCAGCATGGAAATAACAAACTCCAGAAATTTTAATAAAGCCACATACTTAATATTTCACTGAAATATTTAGGTGAATATAATTTCAAAAAGTTATATTATTGTCTTTATATAAGCAGCCATATTCAGTTAGAAAATTCCTTTCTTTTATAAAATTACATCTTTTTTTTTTCCCTCAAGTGGATTATAGGTAATTTTCAGTGTTGTTTCTAAAACTCCCTTGACAAAGCTATCAAACCAGACAAATTACATTTCCTCAATGTTTGTTATTAACAGATTGTGTAGTGATAGGATCACAGTCTCTTTATTTTCCAGACATGAAAAACATTCTTGCAAGCTGGATTAAAAATCCAGATAAAATAATAACACTAATAATATCTTCTGTATCACATTACTTTCCATAATGTTATATTGGTTATCTAGCCTGAATGACAGCAAGCACAGATGAAATACACTCAAAATGAATAACACATGTGGGATGTTTATCTCACGCAAAGTGGACCAGAAGCACTGGAGTTTATTGCTATGACTTTAATAGAGAATTCTTTACATCATGTTACATGAAGTGGTAGTGCTAGAATATACAGTAATTGGAAGAAGGATACATGGAAAAATAAACTCTGCTGATGTTATGTATTAGATTCCACAGTGGTCTCAGGGCATGTCTGAAGATCTTAATTCATTTAGTGTGCAGGAGCAATCCTTCTCTCAGGCTTGTATCTTCTCCACGTATGAAAGACTGCACTACTGGCTCATGCTAAAAAGGAGCCTTGTAAAATGTTTCTTACAAAAATAAATAATTTGAGTGTACAGATATGTAAGAGCTTAATTCTCAAGATACGGCATGTTTAAGATTCACATTCTTTGGGCTTTCCGTTTGAAACAGAGAATAAAACATTCTTTATGGCTGAGATTTCTGAATACATAACTGATGAGCAGGGCTTTCAGACTTCTCTTTGCCTGCTAAGCACTTGCTTTAGAATTAGAGCAAGGCAACAAGACCACTTGAAATATCAGCCATTCAGATTAAACGTAATTTCCAGGTATTTAAAATGGCACGTATATGAGGCCACAACTCATATATTCAGGCTCGATGTTTTCTGCTACTTTCTTCATTCTAACTTGAGAGCGGTGTTTCCACGGCACCAGAAAAAGTGCAAGAACACAAAAACGCCATTTGAGATGGGTTGAAGTTTGTTCTGGCATATCAAGATTTGTTCACTCCAAGTCTTAATTTTCCTGAGTCGATAAAACTAATGCTGCTATTAAACTGGTCTAGGCTAATCTGAATTGTAAAGAAAATAGATTCAGTTTTCTTTCTCAGGGTTTAAACTTTGGTTTCTATGCTTATGGCTTATAGAGTCTCTCTTTTAATTTGTCAATCAATAAACCACTTGGGAAGTTTCTGTTAGGGTGGCAGACAAAAGTGTGGGTGAAAAGGAGAATGCAGTCTTTGATATTTATACCTTGATCTGGCCATGATCAAAATCAAGAGGCAAACACAACCTGCTCTCCATCCATCACTCATCCACCAGACATCACTCAGTCTCTTTCTCCTAGTATATCCCCCAAGGTGAAACAGCCCTTCCCACTTGTCTCCTCCCTCTTTCCCTTTTAAACCTAGAGTCAGGTAATATAAACTTGACTTAGTCATTCAAGATACATTTTGAAGTCAGAGAACTTATTTTAAGCTCTTGGCTTCTGCAATTATGCCGTGTAGGCCATAATCAAGTAGTAAAATTAATTACATTCATGTAATGCATTAGAACTCAATTAAAAATAATTTATTTTATCTGGATAAACTGCATTTCAGATTATATTTCTGGGCTAGGAATTTTAGAAAGAGAAAAAAGTCCAAAGGTTACAAAGGTGATGTACCTCACAGAATATATGGCACTTGTCGATATTATTATGCAGATGGATACCCCTCTATTTTTAAAGCTACAGATTTTACACATCGGTGACTTGATCAAAATGTGGCTTCAGTCTGGCAGTTTATCTTCAGGATAAAAGTGGTCAGCCTGATACATTTGTAAAGGGCATTTGGTGTGTTTTAATATCTGTCATACATATGTAGAACATGTTCTCAAGTTTACACTTGCCCTTTAACTCCCAGTACAGGAAATCTGCTGCTAGCAAAGACTTGTAAAATGTTTATGACATTTAAGTCATGCACAAGATTTCTTATTCAGGAAGAGTGAACTATAAAATTTGCATATGGTATCCAACATTTAGACCCAGAGTCCCATATTTGGCCTTCTAAAACTTTGCTGATACAGTTGTTTCATCCCCTAGCCGTTTGATTATACCTTGTTACCAAGTAGCACATTGGTTGGATGATCATTGTTCTCTGTTATTGACTAAGTAAATTACAGATTATATCAACATCCCATCTTGTTAAAGTCGACCTTGTCATTCAGTTGTACAGAGGACTTCTTACGATGCAAGGTGAAAGGTCGGAACTTGTATTACTTAGCACTGCAAACATAGCTTCCAGAAGAAACTATATAAAAATACTAAGGGAACAAGGCCATAGAGGGTTTGTGCAGTAACACATCCCACATGTAATTCAAAAAGATGCAGGTTTTGGTTCCTGGTTATCAGTAGTATTTGTGAATCATGTTTATATGTATTTACAACCAAATGTCTATTTACTATATCAACAAAACACACAAACATGCACCTAACAAACATATTCGTCTAAAGGGTACTTTTTGAATCCTTCTAGGTTTGAACAGGAATATTAGATGTTTTGCAAATGTAAGTGAAGTACACACACAACCTTCAGAAATGGGACCCAGGAAGGAATATCAACAATTCATTTGGAATCATAAAATATGATAATAAAAAAAGTAACAGCAAATGTCATAGGAGCAGAGATGTAGTGTAAGTGAGGTGACAAAAAAGAATTGGCTCTGCTGAATTTTCTGAGAAAATTCTCAGAAACTGTCCCCTGTCAATGTGGTTATGACTATGATAAAGAAGAAAAAAATCAGGGGAAGCAGAGTGAAAGGGAAGAGTGAGTCATCCAAATTGGAGCCAGCTGGAGAGGTGGTTCCTTGAATACTTGCTTGGCCACCAACCAATGAATCTGTCTCTCTCCCTCCCCGTGTAACCTTGGCTGGCTGGGCCCACTGTTCTTGAGGGTAAAATCTGGGTAACGACATCAGCCCACCTTCAAGTCTTTAATGTTAGAAGACAAATCTTCTTTTCAATATTGTCTGGAATAAAGTTGAAGTTTTCAGTCTTTCTGAATTCCATTTGATTATATAGAAATACTAATTAGAAGCAAACAGATTTTTTGGCTTTCAGTTGGTAGTGACGATAATGGCAAACAGACTAGAAAGATAAAAAAGATGAAATGAACATAGGAAGGTCTACCCTCAACAACTGCACTATCCAATAGCCATGCACATATTTAAATATGCAGTACAACCATGGCAGAGAAATCACAAGGAAGTGCACAATGAATGCCCAAAGATGGGTCTGACATAATACTGTGACTTGATGAGCAGATTCTTGAGACTTGAAGCTGATGGAATTCTTCACAGGAAGATCAAAATAGAACTTGAAAGCTTTGGAGAAGTAGAAATGTCGAAGTAGCTTAGGCACTGGAGAGAGTTTGCCAGGATCCAGCCTTCCATCACCTTACTGTGCCTCAGTTGTTTCATCTGCATTTGGGGGAATATAATAATGGCTACCTCGAAGGATTTATGGAGTCAGCAGACACACAGAAATGCCAATGGTGCTCCATTTAAATAAATACTCAAAAATGTTAGCCATGATTTTTTATTGTAATTCATCTTTTAGGAAAACTTACGGGTAAAGGAAATACTAGGTATTGAGGCAGAAACAAGATTCAAAATATTCTGGAAACCAAGAATAGCTTCACTAGAATTGAGACATTAGTAAAAAAAGTATAAAATAATCACTTTTCTGGAATTGGGAGATTCAGATATACTTGGGAAAGTTTGTCAAATTCCTGCATTTTTCTCTTATCTCTCTTTCAAACCCAACACATACTTGAAACACACATTTACTTAAAAATAGCCACTTTGCTGTAATTGATGGACGTGTGGGAGTGTTAATGTATTCCTCGTATGCATTGGGAAAGAATAAAGAGTTGAGAAAAATTCCCATGTTCAGAAAATACTCAGTAAGCACAAAGTACAGTCCTGAAATTATATGCTATAATTGGCATAAAGGAAAAATACATTCATAGGAAAACACAATTTTATTTGAGAGACATAATTATCTAATCAGTGAATGTTATATTTCAATTTTACAATTCTCTTCAAGCCAGCACTGGATCTGGCATATAGCAATCACCCAGAAAAAAATACATTAGCTCCTTCCCTGGATTCAACCCCTTCATTTGAATTCCAGGCGTTAGTGAAGATAAGTTGAGTAGTCTTCCCTAAATTCACTAAAGTAGTGGAGGATTATGGAAGCCCAGATCTGTAAGCTCCTAACTGAGCATGAGGAGTTCTATTTACAATTAGGCTTCTAAGTTTCTGTGAGTGAAACAGGAAGTATATTTGGGGAAATGTATAACTGGATATTCTACTTTTCTCACTGACTATTGCAAGAAGAAAGGGCAAAAGACATACGTCCCCAGTTCCACCGGAGTCTCTGAGTGTGTATAGGTCAGAACATGCACATACTGGCAAGGAATGCAATACAGGGTGACGGTTGCTTGGATGGCCAATTCTGCCAGACTGGATGTTTACAAAAGGGGTCTCCTTCAGTTACTAAGATTTGCTCTAACTCAAAGACTGGTCTGTTCAAAATTAGCCTGCATCTGTGCTCTTCTGGGATGTGAGTTTCAGAATGCCTCTAAGCGATGCTTTTTCTTTTAACTTTGACGCTATTGACATTTGGGGCCAGATAATTCTTTGTTGTGGAAGCTGTCCTGCTCACTGTAGGATGTTTGGCAGCATCCTGGCCTCTACTCACTAGAAACTCACTTAGTTGTGACAGCTGAAAATGTCTTTAGACGTTGCCAAATGTTCTCTAGAACACAATACAACACCCTCATCCTCAGTGCCCCTGAACCACTTCTCTGGGTTGAGGAGCTTTTCACATTTACATTTCAGTGAACAACTGAAAGTGGTTAAGCCAAAATCAGTTTATTTCAGAGGGTATCAGGGAAGAAGCTGACAATTACAGCAGGTGCCATTAATGCTGTGTATCAGCTATGTTCAGGATGGTGACAAGAAGGATATGTGCCCAGGTACAGTTTAGTATTGGAAATGGATTCATTGGATCACTAGAAAAAGGGTGAGAGTGGGCCGTATTAGCATGTTCTTCCCCAATGAAGTTAGAAGCCAAGCTTTTTGGATACAAGTGAAGCTGAATCCTTGGTTGGATCCAACCAACTAGATGGTTGATTCAGAAAACTAGGTGCAATAGATGCACAATCTCTGCTCCAGTGAGCCCCAGCTTTGCCTTCCATCTAACACTTTACGTAAAGCTCTCTGCTTTGTGCAAGTCCATTTGCTTAATGGCCCATTGGGCAGTGAGTAGGTGACAGCAGACTGTAAAATATGAGTTGAGTCTATCAGATTTCCTCTTTGTTGAGTATTAATTGTAAGGACAAACAGAATTCAGTAGCTAGAAACTGACTGTGTGGAGCAGACAAGTATAATAGTTGAGTCAATGTAACGGTAAATTCCCAAAATGAAATATTCTATGGACGGATCTAGTAACGGTCCTGACTTTTCTGACCTTCTGAAGCCAAGTTGTCTGGCCTCTCCGTTATATTGCTGATAGCTTTACAATAATCTCTGTTACTTGCATTAAATTGAGTGTGTCTCTGTTCTTTGTAGAAAACAATGTGCCTTTTTGAAACACTAGAGTTTTATCAACTTCATGGAAAATATGAGTAAGATATTGGGAAGGAAAGCTCACAAACAAAACTCGTTTCTTTTATACTGTCGCTGATGTCAGTATGAGTATAAAGGTGCTATCACTGTTTTATTACCTCCATTACTTTACAAACTGTCAGCGTTGATGGTAAAAAGACAAGTGTGACATATCTTTGTCAAAGGCACGTATTTAGTGGTGACTATAAAGTATAAGTATCGCATTAATTTTTAATTTGTGTTGCCTTAGTAAATTGAGTTTGAAATAAATGCTAGGTTGTGTAAGTACACTGCAGTGAAATGTTGTTGCAAAGTGTTGCTTTTATTTCACTTGAAATAGTCTTCCACCGTGACTTAACAAATTAAGTTAGGCATAGCAACATGAGGCAGAAACTGCATTTTGTAGGACTGTCAATACCAAAAGCCAGTGCCTAAGAGATACATTGGGGGTCGCCTTGCTTGTTATGCCAAATATGTCACTGTCTTTTCCATTCTGGTTTCCCTGAATTGTTTCATCTGCTGGAATTTAAAAATATCCTTTTACATGAGTGTGTAAATGGTGATGTATTCCTCAGGTGGGGGCTCCGGTTGGAAATGTTCTCTAGTTCTGAGAAAGCTGGCTTTAAGCAAGGTCTTTGAACATGCCAATGGGTTTTCTTTCCTCTTTGAAGGGAAAACATGCTGCTGTCACAGACTGAGTTATCAGAATTGCAGTGCAGCATCCAGAGGTGAGTCACCAGCTGGGACCATACAGATAGTCCTTCTGAAAAATAAATGTGGTCATATTATTGCCAGTGTTTCATACTGAAAAACAACCCAAAAAAACCACAATGGGAAAAAAATATAAAGCTGCGCATGCCAGAAATAAAATTTAAAAATCAAAAGAGGAACACAATGTGTTCATAGGCTTAAAGACTACCATCTGCCTATTTTCCCTAATTTAAAGATATTAATTAACCAGGATGAATAGGCGTATATATATGATTTGGAATTTCTTTTGTGACATGTATTCTTAACATAAGAATAGTCAATGCCTTTTATAATGAGAACTGTGTAAATCCCTCCCTTATTAAGAATTGTTAGGAGAGAGTTGAGAAAACATCCTCCGATGAGATTCTCCTTAAAATTTGTCTGCCTGTTTAAGCTGACAATAAATGTTATTAAGAGAGAGGCCTAATATGACAGTAAGAACATATACTGTTATTTTTTAATGATACTATGGAATATTGCTTTGATTGATAAAAAAAAATGAGCCGAGATCAAAGGACCCACAGTTACCATGTATAAGTCCTTTCTTGCTACTTCTGTGTAGATTGCCATAGAAGGCAAGGAAATGTCCTAAGCACTAAACCTACAGCACGGATCAGAGTTCCCTTAAGTGGGTTGTACACATCCCAGGGAACATGCTAGCTGATCACAGAGTTTGTGGAATTTAGTATTAAGATTTCTACTTGTATTTATTTGATCATATTCTTTTAACATTTTTAATGTCTATTTTTCTATACTTTATAATACATTGTAATGTGTATAATACATTGACACTAATACTTTTATAGTATTTGACTATGCAGTCATGCACCACGTGATGCATATTTTTACTGTACATTTTCTATGTTTACATACACAAACACTCATCGTTGTGTTACAACTGCCTATAGCACCCAGACTGCATCGCCTGGGCATGTAGTAGGCTACATCATCTGAATTTGTGATAGTACACTCTGCTGTTCACACAATCACAAACTAGCTTCATGATACCATTCTCAGGGTATATTCCACATGATTGCGTGTGTATAAAATATACATTAGCAGAGTTTTTCTATAAAGGAGGTGACAAAAACAATATTGAGAAACACTGAAATACTTTTTTTTTGTTGCTCAATAGCCTTTATTTTTATGTAACTGCCTAGCCACTTCATTGAGAAAAAAATTGACAACACTTCAGGAGACAGTGTCTTTGCAGAGTGAGGTGGGTGTTTTGTTTGTTTTCAAACATTCAAATGTGTGAACTGACCTTCTCCTTAACTCAGGACCTACTGAGAGCTTGGAAGTCTTTTCATTGCTGTCCATGGCTTCAGATAGCAAGGGATGTTTCATTGAGACAATGTCCTACCATCCTCCAGATGAGATTCCTTTACACTCCTCAGTTCTCCATTGCAAAAAACAGGATATTTCTCTTTTATTTTGGCTAGTATTCACATGCTACAGACTGACAAAAGCATATCATCTTCTTATCCACTTAACATAGTTTTAGAAGAAAGCTAGTATCTCCTTTTGACAAATAGTTAGGTAAATTCCCTCTGTTGTCTTAAGAGTAAGAACACAGGGGCCGGGCGCAGTGGCTCACGCCTGTAATCTCAACACTTTGGGAGGCCGAGGCGGGTGGATCATGAGGTCAAGAGATCGAGACCATCCTGGTCAACATGGTGAAACTCCGTTTCTACTAAAAATACAAAAAATTAGCTGGGCATGGTGGTGCGTGCCTGTAATCCCAGCTACTCAGGAGGCTGAGGCAGGAGAATTGCCTGAACCCAGGAGGCGGAGGTTGCGGTGAGCCAAGATTTCACCATTGCGCTCCAGCCTGGGTAACAAGAGCGAAACTCCGTCTCAAAAAAAAAGAGTAAGAACACAGGGACTCAGGGAGAGGAACATCACACGCTGGGGGCAGTTGGAGGGGCAGGGAAGAGACTGTGCGGGGTAAGGAGGAAGGGGAAGGTAGGGAGGGATAACATGGGGAAAAATGCCAGATATAGTATGCACCTAAAGTAAAATAAATAAATTTTTAAAAAAAGAGTAAAAACACTCAAATGATCTATACAACAGCTGCTTTCCAGAACCCCCGGAAAAGAATGCTCGTGGACAGAAAAGCTTTACAGTCAGGTTAACCATTCATATAGGTAAACTGAATTTGTTAGGTTATTAGTGGGACCCTCTGTCATCTATGCCTTTATCTTATAAACGTAGTCACACTAGGTTTATGCAAAGATAATTTCAGTTTTAGCTGTTATTTTTAATGGCAAACAATACAACACAACAGTTTTTGTGTGACAGTGACTTGCCCTTAACAGTCATAACTATTGGTTGAGGTTATTGTTTTTCTCATTATAAAAGGCAAATATAATGAACTTGCTCAGCTAAAAGGTTTCTCAAGATCACAAAGAGATACGTACACAGATGATACACATCGTTGTCTTCTTGAAGGACACATAGAAGGAAGTCTGTGTATCGGCCTTCCATCCCAACAGTTCACCCCTTGAGATTCATGTACCTTGATGGACAGTCCAGTCCAGTATCTGTACAATGACCCTAGACAGCATGTCTTCCGCCTTGATAGGCCACAGCACTGTTGGTGCTTTTACATTAAAGCAGGGTCTAATGATCTACCTTCTATCATTATTGACCGTGACAATCTGTTTCCACAGGAGCAGAATGGCTTGGGTGTATATGCAGCATTTGATCTGTCTAGAGCACTGTTGTGAACTGAATGATGTCTCCTAAAATGTATATATTGAATCCCTAACTCCCAGTACCTTAAAATGTGAATGTATTTAGACACACGGTCTCTCAAGAGGTAGTAAAGGTTAAATGAGTTGTTAGAGTGGGCCCTAATCCATATGACTGGTATCCTTATAAGAAGAGGACAGATAGGCATGGAAGAAAGACCATGTGAACACCCAGAGAGAAGGCAGTCATCTATAAACCAAGGACAGGGGCCTCAAAATGACATCAGCCCTGCTGACACCTTGATCACAGACTTCCAGCCTCTACAGTTATGAGGAAATACATTTCTGTTTTTTAAACCACCCCATCTGTGATATTTCGTTATGGCAGCCTTTGCTGACTAATTTAAGTGCTTTTATTGAAGACAGTTTGAGCCAGCCACTTCAGATCACGTAAATTCTTTCAGGGCAAAATATAGCAGGAAAATCAGCTATATGCCTTTGCTCAGAAATGACTACCAATACTCTAATATTATATTTTAGTATTTTTCTTGTTATTAAATACTCTTAGTAAAAAGCATTGTTAAAGCTGTAAATAATCTCTTTGTAGGTTTTTAAGTAGTTACCTAATATTGAACATTCTGACTAAACATTTATTTATTTATTACGTTACTAGCATAATTTTAGCTGTAACAAACAATTTGTCATATAAATTCTTACCCAAGCTTTTTATGTATTTAGAATGGATTCCAAAGCAAATATTAACTGGGACAAGCTATATGAAATAAAGTTATATAAGTTAACAGTTTTATAATTACTTTCCAAAAGATTTGTAGCAATTTCTGCTTACATAGGCAGTTGAAAATGATACTTGCCACAATCATAAAAAATCAAATATTATACATTTTCTGAAAATACATTTATTTATGAGTGAAAAACCGCATTTTATTTAATAGTAAAAACAGTTTTACTTTTCAAAATTATTCAAATATTTTCCTTTGTGAATCATCTTGCCTTGTCTTTTGTCAATTTTCGAATCATACTTTTTGCACTTTTCCACATAAATCATGCTATAGCCTGAAAATTATTCCATTTTTATTTGTTTCCTAATAATATTTCCTTTTTCTTATCATATTGTAGTGGCTAGAACTTTTACAATAATACTGAAAAATGATAATTATATCAGTCACCCTGGTTTTACTCATTACTATTTTATTGTATCTCTATCACAGCATCTTATAAATTTTTGTTGATGAAGCATTAGTAAATCACAAAATAAGTTTGTAATTGATGATAGGTTTTAATTTATTTTTTAAATTTTTAGATAATTGTAGATAAAAATACAGTTGTTAAAAATAATACAGAGATCTCTCATAACCTTCCCCAAGTTTCCCCAGGGGTAACATGTTTCATAACTACAGCACTGTATCACAACCAGTACATAGGTACCATCCACCAACTTTATATGAATAGCTAAAAAAAAAAAGGAACACTACAGAATATAACAAAAAAGAAACTAAAAATGATACGTTGACTATAACCAGAATAAATATTTCTGCACTGGGCGTGGTGGCTCACGCCTGCAATCTCAGCACTTTGGGAGGTCAATGCCAGTGGATCATTGAGTCCAGGAGTTTGAGACCAGCCTGGGCAACACTGCAAAAGCCTGTCTCCAGAAACAAATACAAAAATTTGCTGGGCAGATTGCACAAACCTGTAGTCCCAGCTACTAGGGAGGCTGAGGTGGGAGGATACCTTGAGTCTGGGAAGTCAAGTCTGCAGTGAGCCGAGATTGTGCCACGCACTGCAATC
Source organism: Saimiri boliviensis (assembly GCF_048565385.1). NCBI lineage: Eukaryota > Metazoa > Chordata > Mammalia > Primates > Cebidae > Saimiri > Saimiri boliviensis. Next base: position 18,478,792 of record NC_133450.1, on the reverse strand, counting down.
TGGATGACACAGTGAGATCCTGTCTCAAAATAAAATTACTTCTGAAATTTGATTCAGGTATATGTGTGTGTGGTATCTGTGATTAAGATACTATGCCACACTCCTCCCATTAATTATTGTGTTACCTACTTATCGGTTTAATAGAAACATTTTGTATCATATTGAGAAATTACAGAAAAATAAGGGCTGAACTAAAATGTAGCAGATTTATATATAGACACTTAGATATGTTTAAGTGATTAAACATGTTAAGCAATTTGGAGTTAACAGAAAAGTCTCATCAAAAGCTGTTGATTATTAAATCACTGTCAACCACAAGCAGATTGTTTATAGTCTGGTACTGTGATCTACTCTACTCACTATTTTTACCAGTGAATTTAATGAAAATTCAGAGGGAACGATATCATATTTTATCTAACTTATAACAGGCAGACACCAAATTAATGGCTATGCTATAATTCATTAGACAAAATGTAACAGTAAAATGCAGTCTGAAATCTAGTTTGAAAATTAACTAAACATTGTCACATGGTAATGAAAGTAATGGAACTGAAATTAGATCCTCCTCCTCCAAAAAAGCAAAACAAAAAGGGATTGGGGACTTGGATCTTTTCTTTCAGTACCAGTTTCGTATGGGTCTACTCTACAAAGAAAAAAAAATGTGATCATAATTGTCTAAGATCTAGAATTCAATAATGTAAATAACAGTTGTATGAAGTTTATTTGTTTGGCCAAAAGAAGAGAGTTAAATTGTAGGTAGCATTTTATATTGCAAAGCTGGGTCTGTGAATATGAAAAAATTCTGGAAAGGGAACTTGGGAGCAAAGGAGAAAGCTACTGGGAACTTTAATGGGAGTGTTATTTGCTTGCAGGTGGAATAGAGAGATGCTGGTTGACTTGAGAATACAGCATAGATTGGAAAGATATCGAGAGCCACAACATTTGAGGCGAAGGCTGGTGACTTTGATTCGGCAAAAGGCTGGATTCTAGGGGTCCAGCAGTAAAGAGTGCAGGAGCAGTCTGGTGAGCACACACCAATCTGGTTAGCACATCAGCACTAACGTGACTCTAAACCCCTCCAATGGCGTATTTTATTATTTTATTTTTGCTTTACTCCTCACAAGATTTGAAGCCCTGAGAAAGAGAGACCTATGGTCATGGCACAGGCCTGTCTCTTGAGCAGGGAGAGAAAGCACCTGGTGAACAAGACCTACTGTAGCCTCTGATGTGGCAGTGCAGAGCCTTGCAAAGCCCACCATTGCACCAAGGCTGCAGACAACAACTGAAGAGAAAAATCATTCTGTGTTAGAAAAGGGTAATGGACATCAAAAAGTCAGAGAAAAACAACAAATGTCCACCTGAAAAAGAAGAAATTTCCAACATGTAGACGAACTTGCCAAAATTTTAGTCAAATGAGTCATCAATCTTCTGTCAAAGCCATTTAGTTCAATTAAACACAGAGTATGTTGCCAGTATGTGCTGGGGTCAGACTTACATGGTATATGTCAAGGTTTTCTGGAGTGAGAGGTGGACTCAATGACTGAATGACCTCTGGCATTAGTACTAAGTCAAGCAATTAAACATCTAAGTTGTGTAATAGTTATACTGTTTCACCATATTGGAAAATAATTTGTCCTTTGAGGCCGAGACGATGTTTTCTCAATTGTGCTTTATGAGGACTCCAAAGATGCTGCATAATGAAACAGTAAAGAACAAGAATAATCACTTTGGAGTTTACTTAAAGGATTTCTTTGTGCTGTGAGTATCGAATCCTATGATTTCCCACACTAGCTATACGATCACATTGATATTCCAACTTTTTAAAGGGTATTTTTTAAAAAGAAATAATTTATAAAAATAAAAATTTGCTTAAATAGCCTGATCAGAATATCTAAGCAAGAGGTGTTACAACTTGAAGGGAATGGCTTAAAATATCCATGTGATATTTGTTTCCTACAATGAGAGCAGTCCATGTATCTCATAGTGCAGGTTTTCAGAACATACTTACTGCTTTGCATATAATTTCAATTGCATCTGCATGCCATACTTAAGGAAAACAAGGCTTCATTTCTTTTTATGAGCTGGATGCTTGCAGATTTTGAGATGTACATTTTGTAAAAATAAATCAAAGAGAAAGTGGTATCTAGAGTAGATTACGTTATACATAAATTTTCTATAACCATCATTTGGTCAAAAACAATTATTTTAGCAGAGATACATCACAAGCGTGTGTGCGTGTGTGTGTGTGTATGTGTGCTCACGCCAGAAAAAGAGTGTCTAAAACATTGTTTACTCTTTGTTTCTGATTTAATAAGGCCACTGGTTGAATTTTTTTTTTATGGTAGTGGGGAGGGGACATTAAAGTCAATAATTCCACTTTAGACAATGCATCATGAAAACTTTGTAATCAATTCTAAATGATTAGCCCCAAGGCACCCATAATGGATATTCTTTAATACTACAGATGGCAAAACAGCCTGTGGAAACATGTCTGGTGGGCATTCTGTGAAAGCCAGTGCTGTCAAAATGAATCGAAAATGACGTGCAGGACAACTGTGGCGTGGATAGTTTCTGTAAAAACGTCTCACATCCATGTCTCCCTTTTGCTCCCTTAACTGATAATTTTTAGACTGAATAGATGATGTGTATTTTTCTAGCTCAAGGGTAACCTGCATTTACAATGAAATTTGATTATGAAGCAAAGGACTCAAATTAGCAGTAATTTACTTAACAGAATCTAACAAAATCAGACAGAAGATTTTGTTTCCAAAAAATCAGTTCTGAATATATAAATATGTAAATAATCTCTGTGCATACAACTCTTGAAGATATTTGGCAATTGCCACTTGGGTTAATTTAATCAATATACTTAGAAACTGTGACAGTAAAATTCCTTGTTCTAAAATCTAGATTTCTCTTTAATGGTTATTAACTTTTAGGAACTGAAAACAAAACCACCACAAGATAGGTTAATATAGATAGCTTTGAATTCTTTAAAGTGATCAGTGCTCAAGAATTATGATTGTCTATTTTGGACATTATGGGTCAATTCAATCTCATCACATATGATAAGAGGAGCTGCGGTTTAGGGTGCCAGAATTCAAGTTATAGGCAGGAGTCAGCCTGGATCTGCAACAGATTAGCCCTATGATACAACTGTCAGCTGTTTTCGACTTAGTAAGAGACACACGAAAGTAACTACTGGGTTTTATTCATTTCTGAATCTAGAGTTCCTAGCACAAATTTTGGCACACAAGCCTTGCTTAAAAGTATAATGGATCCTAGAATTGAAGTTATTCTCAATTAAAAACATGCATTTTAAATCCAAGTTATTCTCTCCTGAAAGAACCAATTCTGAGTGTCATAGGAAAACTGAAGTTATTTCCTTGTGGCTATTATGTGCTTATAAATGGAAAATAGTTTAAAAATACGGAATCCAGCCAGACTTAAAAGTGCTTCTGATTCTGCCCAAATAAACAGCCAGCGGGACCAGCAAGACCACACATGCTTTTCTCCCATGTTGTAGAACTTGGCTTTAGCGTCTAAAATCAACTGTTAATCAGGTACAGTAAAATTTTATTAAGCCAATGAATGTGATCCTAAAATAATAATAATAAAGATTTCTTATCTTTTAATCAAACTGAAGTCTCAGTAAAAATATTATATAATATTGGTTAATCTATAGTATTTTTTTATTCTCCTGTTTTTAATTAACATTTTTTCTTAAACTGATTAATACTTTATAGCACATTTTATGAAGACTGATGTTATGATTATGGTAGGTCTTACTAAGGTAAATTAATAATGTTAGCATTAGAATGTCTGTCTTCTATATTTTGTGGGAACAATCATGGAAGTAAAGAGGCACATGAATACATTTCTTTCCTCCACCATGTGGTTTTCAGGAAACCCCAAAGAGAGAAGAACACAGGCACAGCATTTTTGATGTAAAGTATTATTATCATTATCTTTAATTACAGTGATTTACAAGACAAATAAGTATTTTCCCTGAGTTAAAATCCAGAAAATTCACTGAGATTTCTCTGATTTCTGTAACACCTGTCACATGTTGCTTCAGGGTGCCACCATACTTACTTAATTTTTCTACCCCATGCAATCCAAGAAAAGTAGTCGATCCCCACATCATCTCTTTTCCACAATAAAATAATTATTGCACTTTCAGGAGAAGATTAAATACAGAAAAGGAACTTAGTTTGTGAAAGTAAATAAGGTATTTTAACTTGTATAATTTTCTTATTGCATTTTAGGTTTGGGGGTACATGTGAAGAACATGGAAGATTGTTGCCTAGGTACACACTTGGCAGTGTGATTTGCTGCCTTCCTCCCCTTCACCTATATCTGGCATTTCTCTCCATACTCTCTCCCCAACTCCCCACCCCCCGGTGTCCCTCCCCTATTTTCCCCCAACAGACCCCAGTGTGTAGTGCTCCCCTCCCTGTGTCCATGTGTTCTCATTGTTCAACACCCACCTATGAGTGAGAATGTGCGGTGTTTGATTTTCTGCTCTTGTGTCAGTTTGCTGAGAATGATGGTTTCCAGGTTCATCCATGTCCCTACAAAGGACACAAACTCATCGTTTTTTTGCCTGACTTGGAGGAAGTGAGAGACTAATGGATGTTCCTGCTCAGCGGACCAGAAGGAAAGAAGTGGTTTTCAATCCACCTGAAAATTCCAGTCTTTTGAGGGGGTTTAAAGAACAAGAATGCTGGGCCCCACCCCAGATCTAATAAGACCTGAAGTACAGATTCCAAGCATTTATATAATTGAAGTATCATCAGGGTAGGTGCAGTGGCTCACACTTGTAATCCCAGCACTTTGGGAGGCCAAGGCAGGTGGATCACTTGAGGTCAGAAGTGCGAGACAAGCCTGGCCAATATGTTGAAACCCCATCATTACCAGAAAAAAAAAAAAAATAGCCAGGCTTGGTAGTGCATGTCTATAGTCCCAGCTACTTGGGAGGCTGAGTCAGGAAAATCACTTGCGCCCAGGAGGTAGAGGTTGCAGTGATCCAAGATCCTGCCACTGCACTCCAGCCTAACTACAGAGCAAGACTCCTCCTTAAAAATAAATAAATAAACTCCATCAGAAGATTCTGATGACCAACCAGGTTAAGGAAATTAGCATGTTTTCAACTCTGAGAAAACAACCTGAGTACTGAATTATGATGGTTATAGCTACCATAATCTTTATTATTTCAATGTAATTCAAATTTACTATTACATTTAATAGTAAATTAATGATTATATTATTAGGATAAATGTCCAAAAGAAATTTAACTGGCTTCAAGAAAATGCTAGTTTTTATCTTCATTCACATTTTATTATGTTGGTGCAAAGTAATTTTTGTTTTTGCAATTACTTTTAATGACATAAATCACAATGCCTTTTGCACCAACCATGGAAGAGGGAGAAAAAGACTAGTCTTACTAAATAACAGCTCAAGAGAGTCAAAGGGAGCCAGTATGTGAAGTGTCAAGAAGAAAGACTCACATCTGGCTCCCTGTAAGCAAGAACATTGAAAGGAGTCTCAGTTAGAATTGGCCGTGTTGGGAAATAGCATGTTCTCCATCACTGCAATTGTTGGATGTATTCATGGGTGGATCAAGTGCAGAACATGGATATATTTCTAATCCTCAGAGTCTTTATTAAGGCTTAGATTTCCATAGTGATGTCATTAGTCTGTTCTCAAATTCCTACCAAGAAATGCCAGAGACCCAGTCATTTGTAAAGAAAAGAGGATTAATTGGCTCACCGATTTGCAGGCTTTGCAGGAAGCACAATGCTGGCATCTGCTCAGCTTCTGGGAAGATCTCCAGAAACTTACAGTCATGGTGGAGTGGGCACAGTCACACGCCAGAGCAGCAATAACAAGTGAGGAGGTAGTACACACTTTTAAACAACAGATCTCATGAGAACTCACTCACTATGATGAGAACAGCACCAAGAGAATGGTGCTAAAATCATTTTTGAGAAAACTGCCTCCATGATCCAATCAGCTCCCACAAGGCGTCACCTCTAACACTGGGGATTGCAACTGATATGACATTTGGGTGGAGATGACACAGACGCAAACTCTATCAGTTATATATTTGAAAGCTTGTTCATTTGCTGATAACATCCATTGCCCTTTCAAAGTCCTGTATTTTTGGAGGAGTTGTACAGAAGGGGAATGTTCTTAACGGTCATTTAGAAACTGAAGTTGTAGAATAGAATCCTTAAAGCCTTGAATATGTCTTGCATTCCCCTTTGTTAGAAGTGGAATCATCTGGGCTGGGCCAACACTTGTGGGGATGGGGATGAGAGTAGCAGGACATACGCCTTAGGAGCAAATTGAGGGACAAGAATAACTCAGCAACCAAAATAATACTTCAATATAATATTTTACAAATCAAAAATAATGCCAAAAATGTATGACCAAAAATAAAATCAACATTTTCAACAGAGAATCTGTATTACTGCTTTTCTTTTTATCTTAGTTTCCCATGCAGCCCCCAGTACTGCAATATTATTGATCCTTATCTTGATTGAGGCATTTTTTGGTCTCTCCTTAAATATCACACCCAAAGCAAGTACCTCACTCACCTCAAGCTAGTGATGAATCCAGGCAAAAAGGAAGAAAATGGAGAGTGAGCAGTTGAGCTCCGTGAGTACACACTTGTGCACTATTTGTGCACACATTTTTGTGTGGTCAAGTAAGAGACTCAAGAAGTTAGTAACATTTCCTTCATGATTTCTGCCATATTTTCCTTCTGACTAAGAATAAGCTGAGGTTGTACCGCTCATAAAATATGACTTTCACTTTTAAAATTTTCCTCTTTAAAGGGGACTCTATGATGGCCACTTTTTTGGCCGTAAATTATTACCTGTCCATGACTGGGAAGAAGGCAGCAATGTTGCTAACCATTCTGTCGGGCAGCTGCATTCTAGCAATATACTTAAAGACTACGGAGCAGCCATGGGGTAAATTAAGTCCCTTTGTATCAAACCTTAAAGTGAACCCTCTTGCATAGTGAGCAGATTTTAAAGATTCACAACCTACTCATGGCCAAATTTTATTTTGAAAAACAAAAGTTTCAGTAAAAGATAAAATTGCTGTTGTGCCTTGATGATAGAAAATAAACTGTCTATACATATTTTGCTATTTCATTAGGGGCCACATTTATAATACTTCCTTTTCCTCTTGAAATAGATAGTTCAGAGTCTCATAATTAACTTATGGTATGAAAGTATTGTTGAGTAGATAAAACTTCATAAGAACCAGAAATTCAAAAGACAAGACAATGGCCTAGAAAGAGAAGTTTAGCCTACTTACTATAGAAGGAAGACACATTGTAGGCAGTGTTAGAAGAAATAGCAACTTATGCTTGATTTTTTACATGATTTTATTTATTGATCTTATTAGCACTGACATCACTTTCCTCTCCTGTTATGTCTGGAGGAGAATCCTCTACTCATTCTTTATTTCTTCCTTTACCTGCATCTCGGCCTACTCTAAGGTAGAATCAATTCTTCTGTCTTTAAGACTGTCCTCTGGAATCTTTAAAAAGTATTAAATGTACACATAATTTTTTTTAAAGTGTCCATTTCTACCCTGGCAAAGACAGACATGATATCCAGGAGCCATTTTAAGCTACAGTTTCACTTTAATGCATGGGATTTATCCTTTGCTGGGTTTCTGGGTTGAACGAACATTAAGGGAGCAGAAATCTACTCATCAATTTAACAAAAATGTATTGAGTGTCCTGTATGTAAGAGGCACTGTGTGGCACTGGAATTTGGGTATGAATGAACCGAACTTGACTATGTGGCTCTGCAAACTTCTCCCTTTCACTGCAAGGATGGTATGGCTCTGGGGTTCCACTTTCATAGTAGAAGAGGGAATGATATTCTCACAACTGTCTCTCACCAGCGCTAACTGTGGATAGATGCCAATGTGAATTCAAACATGAAAGACATGCACTTTCATTGATTTAGTGTAAAAAATAAAGGATACTACAAATTAATTTTTGAAAATGACTGTGGTTATATTAGAATGAGATAAAGACGTAGTGAAAGAGTTCTCTGCTTCTTAATCCCAACATTAAAGCTGATAAGCTCTGTGACATGAAGCAAATTGGTTCACTACCATGTGCCTCCATTTATTTCTAGCTATCAAATGAGTGATGGGTCAAGAAGGATGGATTCAATTATGTTCATCATTCTTTCCAGGTCTAGAATATAAATTTTTATAATGTTATCCCATTTGAGACTTACTGATTTCATATGTTGAAAAAGTGCTGAAAATGTTTCCGGAATAGTTCATTAGTATTTGGTAGGTACACAGATGTTTGTAGAAGGAATAATCATTTTGGAAGAATCTAGTTTCCCCCATTAGTAAGATAGTTCCTTTTGACCATGCTGAGAGTGGCAGAGTAATGCATCGAATGTCTCATTATCCCAGGATTGTATACTATTGACATGCATTCCATTGGTCCTCATGTTTGTGTTCAAGAGAAAAACATATTAATATCCATTTTAACTTTGGCTTGACATTTGAATATGTATCTATGAATAGTTAGTTGAAAATTTTAGTAATAAGTTTACTTTATTTAAATCTTTTATTTGCTCTGGTTGGTATGTGCGTGCCTTTTTGTTTGACTGCCAGGAGAATTTGCCAAGCTTTTCTTTGATCATCAGTCAGTCACAATATTTTTAAAGCATACTCTTCTAAACCTTCCCAGCACCCTTTCTTTTAAAAATCTTTATATTTCTGAACTGCATTGCAATAACTCAGATGATCATCAAAATCTCTTTTGTTTTTAATTGGCTTCTTTTGGTAGGTAGCAGGGTTTGTATGTTCTGCAAAACCATCAAACAGCAGCCTTAGAGGAACACTGGCTCTGCTGTCAGGACACCATCATTTACTCCATCATAGCTGTTTCCTTTAATCACATATCCCTTCAGCATTACTATCATGATTTCTAACCCGTTTCCCATGTGTTCCAAGAAATAAGCACTGGCAGCAAGATGCATTTTTTTTTCTAAATGGAATTTTTTTTTTAACAAGTTAGCTATGAATAAATGGATGTTCCATTTCTTCCATCATATCTCACCATTCCGTTGCTACCATTCTGGACCGGGTATAATCACATCTTTTTTTTTAAGACAGAGTCTGGCTCTTGTTGCCCAGGCTGGCATGCAATGGTGCCATCTCGGCTCACTGCAACCTCTGCCTCCCAGATTCAGGTGATTCTCCTGCCTCAGCCTCCCAAGTAGCTGTGATTACAAGTGCCCACCACCACGTCTGGCTAAATTTTTTTTTTTTTTGTATTTTTAGTAGAGTCGAGGTTTCACCATATTGGCCAGGCTGGTGGCAAACTCCTGACCCCAGGTGATCCACCCAGCTTGGCCTCCCAAAGTGCTGGGATTACAGGTGTGAGCCACTGCACCTTGCTCATAATCACATCTTACCTGGACTGCTACAATAGCCCCCAACTAGGTGTTCCACATTTGCCTCGTGTTCTTTTTTTTATTGCACTTTAGGTTTTGGGGTACATGTGAAGAACATGCAAGATTGTTGCATAGGTACTCACATGGCAACGTGATTTGCTGCCTTCCTCCCCTTCACCTATATCTGGCATTTCTCCCCATGCCATCTCTCCCCAACTCCCCACCCCCTGCTGTCCCTCCCCTGTTTCCCCCCAAGAGACCCCAGTGTGTGATGCTCCCCTCCCTGTGTCCCCGTGTTCTCATTGTTCAACTTGCCTTGTGTTCTTTCAAGCTGTTCTCAGCACCGCAGCCCCACCCCAGTAAATGATCACTGTAACCCCCAGTGTCTTTCATGGTCTGTGCTCACTTCTCCATGTGTTATCTCTACCACCCCATTTCCTACTTCTCTCTCCTTACTTACTCTGCTCTAATCCTGCTGCCATTTTTGTTGTCCCTCAAAACTGCTACACAAATGCCTACCTCTGAGCCTTTGTGCTTGCTGATCTCTCTGCCTGGAATGTAAAATGCAGACAAAAATATTACCAACCTCAAAGGACTGTGGGTACAGCCTGGTTGGAGGCTTTTGTAGCAATCTAGGTAAGTTGTGATTATGCTTGTTCCGGGATGGTAACGGTGGGGCAGTGAGAAGTGGTAGAAGGAATAACCACTTGAAGATAGCTGATTTATAAAAGTCATATTGTAAGGATTAAAGGCATTAATATATAAATAGCCATTAGAACAGTCCATGATATTTTGTAAGGGTTATATAAATGTTAGACACTATATTTTTAGCATTATCATCATTATTATATACATGAAAATATCCATTATACAGTTAAGTCACCATCTTTGTCTACATAGAAAATGCTTGACATGTTATTACCTTTGGTCCTATAATTCTTTAAATAGTTGGAAGCAGAAAAGTGAAATAATATGAAATATGGACCTTGTATAGGCTGGTCTCCAAGGTTATCTCCAATGATTCTTCCCTCATTCACATTGCTATGAGTCCCCTCCACTCTCACTGAATAGGCTTGACCTGTAATCAATAGGATATTGCAGAAATGGTTAAATATGATTTCTGAGCCTAGCTTTTGACAGATATTCTGGTGTCTGCATTGTTCTCATGGTTATAGGGTTTGGATGCTTCAGGTCCTTCAAATCTCACGTTGAAATGCGACCTCCAGTGAGAGAGGTGGCCCTAGTTAGGACGTGTTTGGGTCATGGGGCTGGATCCTTCATGAATGACTTGGTGCTGTCCTTGCAGTACTGAATGATTTCCCACTTTGAGTTAATGTAAAATCTAGTTGTTTAAAAGAACCCAGCACTTCCTCCCCTCTCTCTCTTGCTCCCACTCTCACTGTGTGACATGCTGGCTCCCCTTTGTCTTCCACCATGACTGCAAGCTTCCTGAGGCCTTATCAGAAGCAGATGCTGACACTGTGCTTCGTAGAAAGCCTGCAGAACTGTGAGCCAAATAAACCTATTTTTTTAAATAGATTACCAGCCTTTGGTATTAGATGAACAGAAAGTTTCTCTAAGGGAGGTCAGTATTTATGGCATGAGGAAATTCAAGTATACCTATGAAGAAGTCCATGTAGTAAGTAACTAAGTCTTTCTACCAATAGCCACCATCAACATATCAGCCATTGGTGTGGGCCTTATTGAAATCAGACCCTCCATCCCCAGGCAAGCCTTCAAATGATGGCAGTTTCCTAGCCAACATCTTGATGATGGCGTCATAAAATATGCAGGTAAAAATAACCCAGCTAAGCCACTCCTAATTCTTTTTTTTTTTTTTTTTTTTTGAGATGGAATCTTGCTTTGTTGCCCAGGCTGAAGTGCAATGGCACGATCTTGACTCACCTCCACCTCCACCTCCTGGGTTCAAGCAATTCTCCTGCTTCAGCCTCCCAAGTAGCTGGGATTATAGGTGTCTGCCACCACACCCAGCTAATTTTTTGTATTTTTAGTAAAGAGAGCGTTCACCATGTTGGTCAGGCTGGTCTTGAACTTCTGACCTCAGGTGATTCACCTGCCTCAGCCTCCCAAAGTGCTGCAATTACAGGCGTGAGCCACCACATCAGGCCACCACTCTTAATTCTTAGCCCACAAAAACTGATATAGTAAGTGCTTATTGTTGTCTTAAGCTGTTATATTTAGGACATTTTATTATGCAACAATTTATAATGAACACAGTTCTCACAAACTAAATATATACCATTGAGAAAAGATGCAAATCATTAACCCAACTCGAAGCACCAAATTCTTGGCATCACTCAAAATTGATTGGCTGGAAACTACATGTGTGTTAAATTATGAAGAGAAGGAACAATATGTCAGATTATGTATAAAATTCTGGCAATATCAAATGCTAAATTGAAAATGTGAGATATAATTTGGCTTTTGGCCTTTTGGTCTAGCATTTTGGAAATAGAAACTCTGTGTTAGATATGGTAACTTTCTTGGAAACAATAGAATGTGTATCTTACAAGTTGAAGCCCAAAATCATTTTACTGAGAAGTTCCTAGGGTAGTTTATGGGATTGTAGGAATATTTGTAGAATTAGTTCCCTGAAGGACAAGAAGAAGAGCTAACTCTGGGATCTCACTGAGGAATTCATAAGCAGTTCTTTCTGGGGGGTTGCCAAAAGCTGCACTTCTCAAACTTGATTAGGCACAGGATTCTCCTGAGGATGTTAATAAAGTGCTATTCTAACTCAGTGGGTCTGGGGTGGTGCCTCTTATTCTGTATTTTTAGCAACTCCTAGGTGATACTGATGCCACTGTTTTATGATCCTCTCATTGAACAGCAATTGCCAAAACCTCAGCTTCATTCTGCCTGCCATATATACGTAATTTCCATCTTTCCTATTAGACCTCTAAGCTCCATTTGGATAGGCACATGCCTGGCTTGCTCACTGTTGTCTCCCCAGCAGCTACCATAGTGCATGGACTATAGTTCAAAAAAAAATGTTAGTTTGCTTTCAGATATTGAACACCCTTCACCTGACTCTTTCTCACCCTTCCCTTATTTAAAGAATAGCTCTCATCCCTGGATGTACATTAGAATCAACTGAAGATCCTTTAAAAAGTGCCCATGATGGGGCTCTACTTCAGACCACTTAAATCAGAACCCAAGAAGATGGTCATAGGCATTGTTTTATAGGCTTCTTGTGTATTTCCAATCATAGCACAATACAAATATGTGTGTTTGTTCTTTGTCCTTGGTTTCTGGCACAGAGCTCCTAAAACCTGAGATATTCTGAGTAACAAGAGTGTCTTTTGTATTCTTAACAAACCCCTTTGACCGTACCTGGATTTATACTATTGTGATGACTCTTGGAAACCCCCTTGACAGCTTTAGGATGGGGTCTCATTGCCAGAGGAGCCAACAACCTGATCCAGGGGTTGGAACTTTCAGATCCATCCCTGACCTTGGGAGGATTCAATAGTTTAGATATTTAAACCACCAAACTTCATGTAGAAATTGGATCCCACCGCTGGAGGTGGGGCCTAATGGGAAGTACTGGGTCATGGAGATGGATCCCTCATGAAAGACGGTGCTATTCTCCCTGGAATGAATGAGTCCTCACTCTGTTCTTTCCCATGAGAGCTGGTTGTTAAAAAGAAGCTGGCACCTCCCCCATCTCTCTTTCTTTCTCTCTCTCTCATCATGTGATCTCTGCAACTGTACTCTCAATTGCCCTCTGCCATGAGTAGAAGTAGCCTGAGGTCCTCACAAGAAACAGACACTGGTATCACGCTTTTTGTACAGACTGCACAGCCATGAGAAAAATAAACCTCTTTCCTTTATAAATTACCCAGCTCCAGTTATTCTGTTACAGCAACACAAATAGACTGAGACAGTGGAGGAAAGAGGTTAGAGATTGAATTCAATCACCAATGGCCAACAATTTAATCAATTTTGACTGCAAAATAAGATATCAACAAATGCATTTAAACAAAGGGATATGGGAAGCTTCAAGGTTGATGAACACATCAATGTGTTGGAAGGGTGACCCACCAAGAGAGGAGTACAGAGGCTCCTCACCTCCCCATCTCATACCTTGCCCTGTGTATTTTTTCCATTTGGCAGTTCATGTTTCCTTTATAATAAAATGGTAATTGCAAGCACCGTGCTTTTCTCCTTTCCTGAATTCTGTGAGTAATTCTAGTCAATTATCAAACCTAATGAAGAGTTACAGGAACCCATCAATTTTTAGTCAACCGGACAGAAGTATGCAAAACTTGAGGATACTATTTGTGGCTGGCACCTGAAGTGAGGACAATCTTGTGGGACTGAGCCCTCAGCCTGTGGGATGCATTCTAATTCTGGGTAGTTCGTGTTAGAATTGAACTGTAAGACTTCCAGTTGGTATTGGAGAAGTGTGGTTGAAAAACAGAACATAAATGTTCATCTGATAAAAACGATGATATTAGAGTATAACTTGGATTAAAACCCATTCCTCTTACCAGACAGTCCAGATGGCTAGAGCTGGTTTCAGAAGACATAGATAGTATGTATGTATGTATGTATGTATGTATTTATTTGTTTATGAGAAAGTACTCTAATATAGACAAAGACTTTTCTTTTAGGCCACCTACCCCCGATACATTTATCTTTTTCACTTTACTGAAACATCCCGTGTAAAGGACTACATATCTTTCAAGATATATTGTGAATAGTAAATGAAAATAGCAATGTAAATGTTGTTCTATTGTTTAATAACTAAGCATGTTATTTTTCCCTTTCCCACCAGAACTTTCTGATAATAAGCCAAACCAGCAAGGCTCATCAATAATGAACTGAGTTCCTCTTTGGGTTCCATCATAATTACTTGCCTATTAGACCTTAGCTAAACTTAACATGCTTCTAAGATTCAGAAAACTATTTAAAAAAAAATTTTTTGTCTGTGTAAACAGGCACACTTTGTTCTCTGACATGTTCCAAATGTCTAGAGGAGTACTTTGTACTTCATAAGAGTTCAATCCATATTTGTTTAAAAAAGGAAGTGTTTGTGTTTTATTGAGAAGAAAAAGTATTACTAGATCTGCTCTCACATACTTTTTGATCTAACTGAAGGGAACAAAAATAGTAAAGACCTATTAAAAGGACAAGTAAAGTTACAGCAGTTCACGATCAGAAAAGGCTACCTGGAAGATCTAATGTTCGCATGAGACTTCCCCTATCTCAATATATCTTCTTCTCTTAGTTGAAAGAGAGAAAAGGACGGAGGTCTTTTTAAACTAAGGGAAGAGTGTATGTTGAGATAGGGGGGAAAAAAAGGTGATTTTTTTCTCTCACATTCAATGCAGTGCTGAATATTTCACCTCTGGTCACCAAAACGTGTGTGGGGTTTCTCCCTACCAGCACCAATCAATTATACAGATTCTCCAGTAACACCAACTGGTAGTCTTCTAATGAAATTCAGTTTTTCTGACACGATCTTCCTAGAGATAGAGTCAGATACCACAGGTTGGGGGCTCAGTCCCATATGATTGCCCCCATTCAGATGCCAGTTGTAAGCACAGGTTGTGGCCTGTGCTTACGACTGACTGGTAGTAAATAGGGGTTCCCATGACCCCCATCTTGGGTTCAATTAATTGACTAGAGTGGCTCACATAACTCAGGGCAACATTTTGCTTATACTTACTGGCTTCTTATAAAGAATATTTCAAAGGATACAGATGAACAGCATGATGGAAGGGATGCCGAGGGTGTGGTATGGGAGGATGAAAGCAGAGCTTCCATGCCTTCTCCAGGCAGGCCAGTCTCCTGAAATCTCCACATGGCCAATAATCCAGAAGTTCTCTGAACCTAGCCTTTTTGGATTTTTCTGAAAGCGTTATTACATAGGCCTGATTATTGTACCATTGACCTTTGGCTGAACAACTCAACCTTCATCTCTACCCTATCAGAAGGTCAGTAGTAGAACTAAAATTTCAAATCCTCTAATCATATGATTGATTTTCCCTGACCCAGCCCTCATCCTGAGGCTATCCAGGAGCCTACTGAGAGTTGCTTCACTGGGACAAAAGATGCTCCTATCACTCTGGTAATTCCAAGGGATTTAGGAGCTTTGTGTCAGGAAAGGGGTCAAAGACCAAATGCACCTCTATGTACAATGGTATTAGGAGCTTGTCTCAGGGACAAAACAGAGACCAAACTTTAGGACAAAAGATTCTCTAGTACCCTATTTTTCAGGAAATTACCAGAGTTTTAGGAACTCTGTGCTAGGGCATTGGGACAAAGACTAATGTGTATATTTCTTGTTATTTCACAGTGTATCTAAAAGCACAGGATATGAATGCATGAAATACATTTAGGACATTATGAACAGCTCAGCCTGGCTCAAGTGGAAAAATCATGTGGGTGAAAAGCTTAAACTGGATTAATGATTTAGGACCAGATGGTAGAGAGTGCTGAGTTCATTCTAGATTTAATGGGATTTGGCAAGATAGCAGAATCACATGACACACCCGGTATTCAAGGAAGCATCCACCATCCATGAGGAATCCAAAGGTAATTTAGGAAAAATTTTTATCTAGAAAGAAAAGTGGGACTCTGGGATGATCAAAAGAATTTAGGAGATTTTTTGTCAAAATGATAGGCCAGCTCTTACCTGGTCAATCTCAACTTTTACTGTCATGAACTTAAGGTCAACTGAATCTGACTTCTTTTGAAAAAGGGGTAGGAATCTGTTTTGTAGCTCCCTCGACTTTGATTCACAATTCTGAATTTTGTGTATAACTTTGGGAATAGGTTTCATATTTTGTAATGATATCTTATATTCTCATGGTGAAAGGACTTCATTTAGCATTTGTACATGTGTTCCAAATTGGGCTAAAATCAAAGAAGCCAAAATAAAGAATAATATCCTTAATTATAACTTCATACAGAATAGACATGTCCCTAATTTGTAATTAATTGCTCAAATTAAAGTGTTTATTTTAGCTACATTAAGTCTTAAAATCAAGGGAAAATAATAAGGATTAAGCCAAATTGTCTCACAAGATTATTTTAAAACCAAGATCTTGTACTATAAATCAGGAGTGTTCTACAGGCCAAGGTCTATCTTTCATAATATTCCAGGACGTTTCATTTGCAATTGGAGACTACCAAAAATGATAGACACCAGATTTGATATGATAAAAATCACTCTCTGCTTATATAAGGTTAAATTATTAGGCCAAAAAATGTAATCTAAATGTTCTGAGACTCTACATAAAAGGAGAAAAACATAAAAACATAGACTTTTCCTTTAGGCAACATGATAGTGATTTTAATTAAGAGATAAAAGCCTATAAAAAATGTAGGTTGATATGTATTAGGTTGAAATGAAATAGAATTGGAATTGAAATCGAACTGAATGTGAGAATCTGTTGTGTAATCTCTCCTTCATGCTTACTGATGTTTTTTGACACACTGTTCCATATAACAAGATAGAAGATGAAATCTAAAACATGCAAAATGAAAATTGAAACAAATGTTGTTTAAACCGATACATACATGAAAGTATAGATTAACTCTCAATACCTAATATTCCGTGGTTGATGGATATATTTTATGAAGAAATGCATTGACAGTACTAGTGAGTTGGCATGGAAAATGTAACTGCCCCAAACTAATGAGATAGAAATGTAATTTTTCTTAACTGTTAGAGACCATATTCACTTTAAAGTGAAATATTACAACTGGGTAATGAGATATTTGTAGACCTAAACAATCAGTCATAGTATCTTCTTTAGGTAAAATATTACCAACAATACTTCTAAAATTACAATGAATAATGTTATTTAGCAGGTACCTACTATGTGGCAGTCCTAAATCACTATGCTAAGAGATACAAGTGCATTAACGTTAGTGTTTATACATGGGGAAACTGAGACTCAGGAAAATTAAGCTATTGCCCAAGTCCACAGAGTTAGCAAAATATCACAGATCTCTCTGGATCTAAAACTCATATTCAATTGTTCTTCACCTGTAACATCTGTAATTTCTAATGCAATGTGCACTTCACGAGAGATAGGGACCATGTCTGGATATTTACAAAAATACTGTACCTCAACCTTATTCAAGTATAATTAAACCAGAATTCTGGGGTTGAGAACCCAAGTATTTTATCATTTTGTTAAATTTCCTAAGACAGTTGTTACTTGCAACCTAATTTCCCTGTTTTCCATTATCTTTGTGGAACACCTCATTGGACTACTAAATCATCAGGTATAATTTATCCTATTTTTCAGACTTAAAAAAATCAAGGTTAAATCATTTATCTAAAGTCACATAGCAAGTAAGTAAAAGAGCCAGGATTTAGGCTCTGTTTGTCTAGTTCCAAGGCCAATATTTATTTTACAGCCAGTAAGTTATCTCCCTTCAAAGGAAATTAGTACATGTTTCTGAATATTAAAAACCCCTTAAATTCTTTAAATGACAAACATAAATATTATGAGTTTTTCTAAATTTCAAAGTCTTAGCAGAAAAAGATCTACATGCCAAGCATTATTGCAATTAACCTGTTTATCAAGTTGAGTTATCACATATTGCATTATTTTATTCCTGAACATACTACTTCCAAAATCTGTTCTACAATTATTCCAGCTCTATTGGGAAAACTTATAGGACCAAAATAAAATGTTGTACCTCTACAAAAATCAGAGAATTACATGCTAGTTTTATTTTAATAGGCTATTGATTGTTTACCAGTAAAAAGTTATCTCATTTATTTTATCTTGTAAGGTACACAGTCCAGGCATTTAATTTTTTATGGCTTGGAGACTGGGAAAGTATTAGAAAGCTAACTTTGTGTCTGGGTCAAATAAAGCCTCTTTTCAATCAACCAATATAAATTTCAGTTGTCCTGTTAGAGGCATTAAGGAGAAGGATATGAATCAAGGTTATGAAGTTAAGTATTGCTTGCCATCATCCTCAAAAATGTAAGCTGAATCTCTTTGTCAAATGACAAAAGATTGTGTTCCAAGAGAATGCAATGCTACACCTTTGCCCACATGGTTCCTTCAATTTGTAGTCAGGATCAACTTAGAACAAGTTACCAGAAACTCTTTGGTGCCTTCACCAGTGGTAGTCGATGAGGGCCTGCTGGTAGGAAGACATAAATTAAATGAAGACAGTATAGCCCAGGAAAAATTGCAGGGAAGTTGAAAGAATGGGGTTTGATTTTTCCTATATTTCCTGGCATTTCCAAGCCCCCCCAGGCTTACAAACCAGGGTATTTGCAGTCTCTTGCTACATCATTGCTAAAAGTAACAACACAAAACTCTAGGAGTGCAGATTTCCATTTACTGTCTAGAAGGAAGTATAATAGTGATCTGTAATATAAAAGTAATTCTCAATTGGGAGAGGGTGCACTGATTTAATCATTTGCATGAATAACAGTGTAGATAGCAATTACTTGTGTTTGGCACTGTCCTTAGTCTTTAGATATATTCACTCTGGAGGGTCACTAAGATGTGAGCTTCCCAGTGAGAAAGACTTCATCTCGTTCTCCTTGCATCCACATGGTACACAATCAAAGGATATTGGATGATGATTACATCACATTGGGTAGTTACAACACCATATCATTTAGGCATTGTCATGCTAATCATTTCACCCAATTGTTATGCTTCTGTACCCAATGGACACTTGCTTGGTAATAGTAAGGTCTGGATTTTGAACTCAGAACTCAGACTGCCTGATCTGTGCTCTTAGCAATTAAGACATACTCCTTCATAACTGACCAGTCTAATTCTGTTGGCAAAATATACACTGCTCACAGGAATGACCTTCTTTCTATTCAGAAAGATCAGTTCTTTATAGAAGTAGCTGTTTTCCCATCGTGAAACATCAACATCCTTTGAAAGGTCTCCAGATAATTAAACTCATGTTGTTTGTGTCTGAGAATCAAGTCAACTGTGGGCTGATTAAGAAACCCTTCAATCTGTAGTTCTCCATAGGCGACCTGCAGTGGAGGGAATCAAGGTTTGAAGGACTTCTCATCTTCACAGACAGTTAATAAAGCTAGGGCTATCCCAGCTTCTCCAATGGCAACATGGCAACTGCTGAGCCCCTTTTCTATTACAAAAATACACTATCTTCTCTCGCTTACCTCTCTGATCCCAAAGGCAAAGATATGAAGTAACCAAACAAAAGACCAAATTCTAACCCCTGGCCCTAAGGATCGGAAAATGTCATACAATACTTTGACCAACACATTTTACCAGACATGTGCATTCGGGAATTAATTACCTGCTGGTTTCCAGGTATAGTCCTAGGCATTGAAAGTCCAAAAATTGATAAACATGACCCCAGCTTTAGAAAAGTTCACTGTTTAAGGAGTATAGAGACCCATAAACATATCATTAAAATAGAAATGCCAGGATGGATTATGTCCAAAGCACAAAGGGAGCACAAAGGAAAGAGGGATACATAGAGGAGTCTAGAAGGCACACTAAAATAATAACCTTGAATGAGCCTGCCAGTTCTTTCATTAACCGCCAAAATGGTATTAAAATGAGAGACATTGATTATCTGCCTGCTAATAAGGAGAATAGTGGAAAAGGCAAACGTATGTTTTAGGAAAAGTTCCATGTTTGATAGCTAGGGAAAATGCTACTCTGTTTGACACCACGTACATATGTGCAGCATATTAATTTCTAATAACTTAACATTTGAAAAAAAATCATGCGGGACATGGATAAGATTTAACCTCTTTATGACAAATTTAAATAATATGTCAAGCATGATTTAGAAAGTTAAAATTACATTCTTTCCTATGTAGATAAAATATACTGGCAGACTCTAAAACTATCAAGTTTAGCATGACCAGAATTGTCTCAAATTTGCTTACACATATTAATCTGGTAACACTTTCCAAAGTATTAAGACAGTTGGTTTGGATATAGCAGTCATGGAAGTTAGATTTCATCACTCGGAACTTTTGCGCTTGGAAAAATGAGCAAATCAACAATATAAAGCGGGATATAAATGAATTCATGTGGCTAACACAGAGAGAGCCAGGTCTGAATCTCATGAGAGACTTTTTTTTTGTGGGGGAAGGTGGCAGTTGGAAGGGGAAGAAAGAAGCCTGTAGAAGACACTGTGACATCAAATGGAAACTGGCAAGTCTCAAGGGACAAAAGGAATACATTAGGCCTTTAGTTCAATTGCTTGCACAAAAGCAATAGATCGAAAACTGATGACCTCAAAGGTGCTTCAGGTTGTATCTTAACAGTGCTTTTACAAAAGACAATTGGGTGGGAAATTTTGTCAAACTAGTTATTTGAGAATATGGAAAAGAAATCTCCAGTGTTCGGAGTTGTGATAGCATTGTGAAGACACAAGAGAATCTCTCCCTGGCAAACAAAGCCACTTACCAGCCTTGTCTGTGCTCTGCCCAGGAAGCTCTAGGGAAAACTGTATCCATCCTTCTGCCAGTCGGTTTTCTTATTACTTCTTTCCCAGAAAGTTTGATTTCTTTCTCTCTTTGTCATTCTGAACAAATTTTTTAAAAACGAAAAGTTGTGAAATGATTAGCCAAATCAGTTGAACTCAGAGCCTGTTTAACACAGGGAAAGTGAGTTTTCATTAGAAAGCATTTTCTTGATTTGTTGCAGGGGATGGTGAGACAGAAAAGAAAAACATTTATAAAGGGGCTTGAAACTTCTTGTTTCTGTCCAAGCATAGGTATTTCCTTCTAACTAAAAATATATGAAAAATTGTGCTTTAAAAATTAGTAAGTTGAGCCATCCATTTCACTTTAAATATTTATTTTTAAATTACCTGAACACGGGGGCAGACAAAACAGTCAGGTACAACTGGGTCTTTTTGGCCTGAATTCTGGCCCTTCCATGTTAGACCATTTCATTGCTCCCCTATGCAAAAGGTTCTAATCTATGATTAACCCTGAACAACTCAGGCATTAGGGGTGCCAACCCTCCTCCACACAGTTGAAAATCCACCTGTAACTTTTGACTCCCTCAAAACTTTACTAACAGCTTACTGTTGACCAGAAGCCTCACTGATTACATAAATAGTCAATTACACATATTTTGTATGTTATGTGTATCAAATACTGTATTCTTACAATAAAGTAAGCTAGAAGGAAAAAAGTTATTAAGAAAGAGAAAATATATTTATTACTCCTTAAGTGGAAGTGGATCATCAAAATGTTCTTCATGTTTGTCATCTTCATGATGAGTAGACTGAGGAGGGATGGAAGAAGAGGGGTTGGCTTTGCTGTCACAGTGGTGGCAGAGGTGAAACAGAATCTGTGTATAGGCCAGGCATGGTGGTAATCCCAGAACTTTGTGAGGCCAAGGTGGGTGGATCACGAGATCAGGAGTTCTAGACCAGTCTGGCTTACACAGCGAAACCCCATCTCTACTAAAAATAGAGTGCTTTTTTTTTTTGGTGTGGTAGTGTGTACCTATAATCCCAGCTACTCAGAAGGCTGAGTCAGGAGAATCGCTTGAACCCGGGAGGTGGAGGTTGCAGTGAGCCGAGATCGCACCATTGCACTCCAGCCTAGACGACAGTGCAAGACTCCAACTCAAAAAGAAAAACAAAAAGAATCTGTGTATAAATAAGCACATGCAGTGCACATCCATGTTGCTTAAGGGTCGACTGTACTACTTTAACATCACTCAGAGGGAGCAAACTAATGGCCTGCGAGATGACAGCTTGTTTTTGTAAATGAAGTTTAATTGGAACACAGCCACACCTATTCATTTATTTGTCTATGACTGTCTCACATTCTAATAGCAGAGTCATGGCAGGGACTCATAGGCATGCAAGAACAGAAACTGCAGAAAGTGTGTTGAACTCCATTTATAAGAATAGCCTTTGCAGGAAGAAACTAACCAAAGCACTTTAAAATCAGCACTTCAGATTCTGTGCAATAGATGGGGTCATTGACAAATCGCCCCAGTGGCTCCTCTCTCAGCTCCCCTGGTCTGTCCTACCTGCAGGTAATATCTCTCTTGAACACCAAGTGTTTTTGACTCTGCCTTTCCTTATGTTTCTCTTCCAGTTAATGCTACCTTTTTCCTTTTCCAGCTTAACAAAGGTCTTCTCAGATTCTCCCAAGAAAAATTAATCTCTACCTTATGATCACTACCAAACCACTGTTGCAACACGACATTAGTCCTTATCCCATTGTATTGTGACTCTTCTTTGATTGCTACGCATGAACTCCTGGGAGACAGAAAATCTGTCTTCTCTCTCCTGGTGCTGAGTAAGGTGTCTTGCATTTAGTAGATACTTGATAAACTTTGAAGCCAGCTGAAAAATTATCTCAGGCAACTCATACAGGTCCCAAAAGAAAGCTGGTTTCTTAGAACCTATTTGCAATTTTATTATTTTAGTAGGAAGTAAGTCCCTGAATGAATAGGACAAAAAAGTAAATAAATTATGAGAGAAAAGGAGAAGTCGAAAAACATCTGGAGCATGGAATGCCTCCAAAAGGTCAAGACTTTTGAAAATAAGAGAAAAGCATTCTGGATCAGCTTCCAAAGACCAGCGTTGTAACTTGGGTGTCCTACCTTGCTCCATCTCTCTCATCCGCAGCTACCTTTCACCGACATACACTCTCTCTCCATCTCAATGCTCCTTTTGAGATTACTGTCTTTCTTGTCTGCCTGCCCAACTCCCAAAGGCTTCTCTTACCCCCACTGCTATTCTTTCTTTCTCCCCCATCCTCCCTTTCTTATATTGCCCATGTCTAAACATTAGCCTGATGTGATACTTACTCCTCATACAGGCTGGTTCTCTATTTATTTATTTTTGTATTATCAAATTAACATGCTCTTAAAAGAAATTTAGCAGGAAGCTATATTCCCTTTCATTTTCTAGGTAATTTCCCATGAATTAATGAGTGATTAGCATTAGCTGAATTTGGGTTTTCACTCCCAGGAAGGTAGTAAAATGTGTGTGTGTGTTTGGTTTTGTTTGTGTGTGTGTGTGTGTGTGCTTTTCTTTCTTTCTTTTATTGCATTTTAGGTTTTGGGGTACATGTGAAGAACATGCAAGATTGTTGTATAGGTACACACATGGCAGCATGATTTGCTACCTTCCTCCCCTTCACCTATATCTGGCATTTCTCCCCATGCTCTCTCCCCCCAACTCCAGAGCACTACAGTGTTTTCTTTTTTTTTACATGGCAGGCAATTCATTCCTTTAGAGTCCCCTTACTGCTAGTTAAATTTGCTAGCCAGGGTTCTCTGGAGAAACAGAACCAGTAAGACACATTGAGCTATTCTCACTTTTGTTTTTTGAAGCCTTTTGTTTTCTCAAAAGTGACTGTCATCTAACATCAGCAGTCAGGCAATGATGATCTACTTCATGTTTATCTCTTGAGCCGCTTGAGCCTGACTGCTTTGGACTCCTTTATGCCTCTTTAAGGGCCACTGAGCCTGCAGTTCACTCCCAGAAGAGTCTGCCAATTACGTGATGTTCTGCTAACTAGGACTTGGGGCCTCAAACATTCGGCAGTCTCCTAAGTGTTTCTTAAGCAGGTGCATATCCTCTAGTCTCGGACTACAATTTCATCTTCACGGATGGCCAATTATATGATGTAGGAGTAAAGGCACATAGTATTTTTTTAAATATATTTTTTAAAAATACAGATTGACTCATTCTTTAGCTGGAGTATTTTTTACTGATCCTGCCAAAATCTACTAGAAAAACACCCTTTCTGCTCTTATTCAATCACCTGTGTAGGGATGTGTGCTTTTTGCCCTTCATGCACATTTTCCCATTTCTTCTGAAAAGAAGAAATATTTCTTTGCTTTTAGAAACCACCATCTTCATCTATGTGCTAAGGGATAGGCTAGCCACTTTTATCCCACCTCCTGCCCCATCTTTTGAGGGATACTGAGAGTAGATGACTCAGATATGTCCAGTAAGAACACAAAGAGATTTGCATAGGGCTTGGTGGCACCCTAGCCGGCCAGTTAGTCATCACTTGCTGAAACTATTGCTAGAGATGTTCTATTTTTTTTTCTCACTGAGATAGTAAGTAGCAAGGACCAAGCAAAATTCAGAAGAACCAAGTCTGTCTATTGCACCACCACCAAGAAAAGAAACTGCTTAAGAATGAAGCTTATTCCAAGAAAATTAGAGCAGAGAGAGAGAGAGAGAGGTTCTGATGAGATCACACACACCTTTGGATACAGGATTGCCCCGGGTTGACAGCATTCTTAGAGTTCTCATTTGAGTGAAATGTAATCGGGCTGTTACTTGCGTTTTTTAAAATATCAGCTGATTTTCCTGTTATTTCTGGATGTCTTTTTAGGACCTTTGAAGTGAGACTTGAAATTGTTTGCATACAGCAAAGAATGAATTTCAGATAATAAAAGGAAATAGTCATTATATACTAAAACATCTAGTTAGTGGCTTAGTTACTTTAAAAAGTGATTCTGATTTGTTAATGGGAAACTATTGCAAGACAATTTGTCTTGCCATATTGCAATTTGAAATAGTTTTGTGTAAATTTGTGCCTGAAATTCTACCAAATGCTCTTTCTAAAATTTTATGACTTGTCCTAATATGACCACTAAAACTGATTACTGGATAAATAGACACAGATGACATGCTTTGTTTTGATAACTACTGTTGTTTATTTTTCATTCTTTTGCTGTATCCATATGTTCATGTAATTTTGATGCTTAAAAACAGAAATTTTAAAAGCAATAATGTAAGACTTTCCAGAAAGTCATTTTAATGTGGGTGTATATGTATGTTTGTTTAACAGAGACTGAAGTGTTTTTTGTCTTCTACTGGTCTTTGCATTGGTTATGATTACAAAAATTGACATGATGATTGTTGAGTAAAGATTTTCTAAATGATAATTTTCATTTATATGATGTGTCAGTAACTTTATTCAGAACTCAGCTATACAGCATTTCAATCCTAAACATTTCTTTTCAATAAGCAAAGTATGTTGCTAAAAATATACATAAAAGGATTCTCATTGCAACATTTGTGAGAAAATTAGGAATAGCCTCTATTAATAAAAAGTGTTTTTAGTATCAGCCATAATTACAAAGTTTAATACTTTCAATGATTTAGAAGTAAACTTTAAAGTCATATATTCCATGGAAAAACTCTTGGTATACTGATAATTTTTTGAAAAAATAAAGTTATGTAATATGTATGCAGTATGATATTAATTTTATAGAACCAAAGGTATAAAAAGAAATTAGAAGAGAGTACCTAGGGAAGTGAAATTATGGACAATTTTTATTTAGTTCTTTATATTTGTCTGTGCTCTTCATATCTTTGGCTATAAACAGGTGTTATTTAATAATCAGAAAAAAGTCTTAGAAATAACACCCAGAACTGTCAAAGGTATGTTGATATAAAAACAACTTACGATGTTGGCAGCACAACAAATTACTTCATCATTTTAGAACAGATATCTCCTTCAAACAAGTTCATAATATTCTCATTAGTAAAATGAAGCAAAAATAATTCCGAAAATTGCTAAATATAGACACCAAAGGTATATTCTTGACATACTGTTTGTTACTATAAAAAAAAAAAAATTGAAAGTAGCCAAAGGGCATAAATTCTGGTACATCATATCATGGCTTGTTAACCAAATATTTAAATGTTTAAATGACGACCAAGACAAGATCATGAAATAAAACATTCTGAAGATATTAATGTAAGATGAAAAAAAGTACAAATTACGTATCTTTTGCAATTACATCTGTGTAATTAATCTACAGACACGATGAAAAATTCAAAAACCTATTTTGCTTTAAAAACAACAAAAATAACTACCAACAAAGAAAAAAAAAAAACCAAGCGAGATGTAAAGTTAATAAGCAAATCTCTCTTGATTTATTAGATAAGCATTTTTTAGATGTATCAAAAGACTTTCGATTTCCTAGATTTCTTTTAAGTAAGATTATTTCTCAAAATGATTCATATGGGAGGGAGGGCAGAATGTTTATACTTTAAAAAGAAGTTGATACTTTAAACAGAAAGCATAAACTACATGGTGTACAAACATATATAGAAATTTGAAAATTGAGCTCAAAAGATTGATCGTATGTTTAATATTATGTAGATATCTGTTATGGGTGAAATATTTGTGTCCCCTTAAAATTTATTTTGGAAACCCTAAACCCTAATGTGACAGCATTTGGAAACAGGGCACTTGGAAAGTGATTCGAATTAGATGAGGTCATGAAGGTGAGGAACTCGTGATAGGATTAGAGGTCTTCTAAGAGGAAGAGAAAGAATGCATCTGAGAAAAGGTCATGTGAGTACAGCTCCAGAAAGCCACTGTCTGCAAGCTAGGATGTGAGTCCTCACCAAAAACCAAATGGGCCAGCACCTTGATCTTGGACCTCCCAGCCTCTAGAATTGTGAGAAATACATTTCTGTTGCTTAAGCCACCCAGTCTGTAGTATTCTGTATGGCAGGCGAAACCCACTAAAATAGTTAAAAATCTCTTGCTGTGTTATACAGGTGACAAGATGAAGAAAGACTATCTTTATATTAAACCTATGTCTTGTTAAAGTTAATGAATGGATTTTAGCAAGGAGTGGTAAAGATGTAACTTTTTTAGAGACAAGATGGTAAAGTATCAGTCTCAACACTTTTATTTACAAAGATTAAGTCAACTTAAGCCAAATAAGGTAACTTACTGGCTAGTATAAGTGAAAAGTACAAGTTGTAGCTCCAGATACAGCTAGATCCAGGGGTTCAAGCAATGTGACATGGAATCAGACTTATTTTTTTCTAATAGTAGGCCCCACTACTGACTTCAAGAGGCTCTTTCCTCCTGGTGACATGAGAGCTACCTGCTGCTTAACAAGAATATCCTATTTTCTGAGCAACCCCAGAGGAAGGATGGCTTCTTTTTGTAGTATTTCCCCCAACGGGCCTATAATTGATATCCATTGGCCTAGGGAAATTTGAGAAGCAAAAGAACAACAGCAGCAAAAGAAGTGTAAAATTAATGAGTAGATTACTATAAGCAACTAGGACTCAGTCCCACTGGGGCCTTCTTACTTTGCAGGCCTACTATTTATTTGATCTGTTGCCTGGCAAATATATATCTGTTGAATGAATAAATTAGTGAAGGATTGAATAAATCATTGAACCAGTGGGTCAACCAATCAATCATTGAATTCATTAAGCCATGAATGAGTCGATGAGTCAAAGCGTGAGCCCCCGCTAAGTATAGGAATTTATGTATAACCATAATTTTCACACCTGTTTCAGTTGCACAGTTGGGTGCAGTGGCTCACGCCTGTAATTCCAGCACTTTGGGAGGCCGAGGCGGGTGGATCACCTGAAGTCAGGAGTTCAAGACCAGGCTGGCCAACATGGCAAAATGTCACCTCTACTAAAAATAAAAAAAGAATAAAAAATTAACTCGGCATGGTGGCAAATACCTGTAATCCTAGCTATTCTGGAAACTAAGACAGGAGAATTGCTTGAACCTGGGAGGCGGAGGTTGCAGTGTGCCAAGATTGTGCCATTGCACTCCAGCCTGGGTGACAAGAGCGAGACTCCAGCTCAGAAAAAAAAAAAAAAAAAAATTTCAATTGCCCTTTAACAAACCCGAGTCCACAGAACAAACTGCAACATCACTGTTACCCATGATGGACAAGGGAAATGTCATTAATTGGTAAGAGAGGCTACACTAAGGACTCCTGAGTTATCAACAGACACAGTAACATCCCTGGTATTCCCACAGGGAACAGGATTCTCTTTACTCTCCACTGACTGAAATAATTTCAAAATAGATAATATCCTAATAACAAGAGACATCGGGAGGACTAAAGCATAGGAAAATTAAATATTTCACTCATTCAGACACTATACACCAGAGGTAATGGACATTTGATGAAAATAAAATTATTTTAATTCCTTGGCTTAAATCAAAACATAAGGTATCACCTATCAGTGGTCCCGGAGAAGTTAAGTGATATGCCTGGGGTTCACCTGATAAAATAGTGGCCAAGATGGAATGACAGTCTTGGTTCTTTGGCTCTCAATCCAGAGTTGTAATTTAGATTGCTATTTAAAGTGTAATCAGTCAATGATGATATATTTCAGCCATTTTTCAACCCTCATTGTACATTAGAAGCAAGGGAAAGGTCTTTTAAAAATTCCTATATCTACATGAAAACTTCAGATGATCATGTTTACTTGGTCTGGGGTAAAGCACTGGTGATTTTAAAAAGTGATTTTAATGTGCAGCCAGTGCTAATATTCACTAAGAAAGTTGGTGACAAGGATGAAAAAAAAAGTCCCTTTCAAAGATTTACTCAAAAGAACCAAATAATCAATCACACTTTACTATGTCCTGCTTATGTAGTCACACAGGGAATACAATTTCTAAACTTAATGTGTTTTCTAACACAGATCCAGCAGAAGGAGGCATCTATAAAACATCTGATGATTAAGAATAATACACTTTTCACAGAGGCTGATAACAAAATGACTGCAATTTCCAAATTCTCCAGCCAAACTTATTTCTTGTACTTTGTTATGACATTGACATTTAGCCAAATATTCCATCTGAACAGTGGAGCTGACTTTAATTGTTTTTTGAGTTATCAAAGCCTGTTGATCCTATTATGATATTTATCTTTGCACTTCAGTAAAAGGCACAATGATTGCATATTAATTCATATGGCATCTGGCTCCTTATTAACAATATGGAAGGTTTAATGTAATGTTAGTTTGTTCAAGTGCCTGGAGATGCTCAGGTGAGGATGCATATGATTCTAATCTCCTTTCATAAGCCACAGTTGAATTAGTGTCTCACATTAGTGTATCATCTTTTCACAGTTTATCCTTTTTCGATCAGTTTGCCGTTTCACCTTGTTAGTTCTGACAGAGGCAAAGTAGAAATGCCGAAAGCTGTTGAATAAACGTAGCATTGAGTCATATATATCTCAGCTGCAGACAACAAAATTTAATTTGTTTTCGTGGGTAATGTTGCTGTGCATTTTATAGGTCTTAATTAGAACCGATGTTGTTTTTGGTCTGCAAAGTTTCAGGATAAAGTAAATGCTCATTTTTAAAAGGAGAAGGGGGGACGTTCTTGCATTTAATCACACTAAACAAGCTCTTTAGACAATTTGTTCAGAAATTTCCCTAATTAAAGCTTGCCCTCCAGGTAATGTGGTGATCAGATCCTACCAGAGGATATAAATTAGGGACATTATGCAATTAGCACTAAGACCACAAATGGGAGTAACAGCTGGGTGGCTATAAGGGAAGCAAATAAACAGCTCCTAGGTGGCTCCTTAATATTAAGGAGTAGGTCTCCTATTAGAATGTGCTGTGGTGACTGATTCCTTAGTTCAACTAGAGAGGTGTTTTTCTCTGAATTCATGTCAGAAGATTAAACTTGAATATCTTTGAAAATTTGTTGCCAATAAGAACATTTAATTCAGAAATGAATCTTGGTTTCTATTAACTCAAAGCTTAAAGTTGTTGAAACTAACTTTACCCTGATACAAAAAAAGTCAAGAGATCAAGCAAATGATATTTGGATATTAACATAACATTCCTTTGGGAGAATTAAAAGGCTGAGAGGCACATGGCTGTTTTTAATTGAAGTCAAGAGCAATAAAGCTATATGATTTGCTACTTGAATCCATGTTTGAAAATTAGCTCATATAAAAATACATTCAGAATTGTTGTAAGTGTCTCTTTTTTTCTTTTTTTTTTTTTTTTGACACAGAGTTTTGCTCAGTGGCCCAGGCTGGAGGGCAGTGGTGTGATCTCAGCTCACTGCAACCTCCAACTCCCGGGTTTAAGTTATTCTCTTGCCTCAGTTTCCCTAGTACCTGGGATTTCAACCACCTGCCACCATACCCTGCAAATTTTTGTGTGTATTTTTAGTAGATATGGGGTTTCACCATGTTGGCCAGGTTGATCTCGAACTCCTGACCTCAAGTGATCCGCCCATCTAGGCCTCCCAAAGTGCTGGAATTACAGGCATGAGTGCTGGCATTACTGGAATTTTAGGGAGCACCTGTCCTTAAAAGTGTCTGTTTTATAGGCTTTCCCAGATACTCAGTTGTATCCACTCCTCCTTGCCCACACGCTCCCTACCCCATCATTTTCTACCTCAGTAACTTAGCTTTCTAAATTCAGCTCAATAGCATCGCTTTGAGCAGTTTAAAAAAAGAAAGAGAAAAAAACCTTTGTGAGCTAGATGATGATTCTGATTTCATACCTCTTTTCTCACCTCTAACCTCACAGCACTTACTCACTTTGTATCCAAAAGAGTCAAACCAAGTGGCCGGAGACCTGTTTGAGGATGCGGGACGTGGCAGAAGAGGGCGTCAGTGGTTTTCTAACAATATCTTGGTATCTTGTTGAGGATATCAGATTTGAGAAAGAAAATGGAAATGGGGCCAAAGTGTCATTCCTCACGTCGACAAAGTGGAATGTTCTTTCCAGGAAATGAGATGTGAGCTCCATATACAAGGAATCCAATGAAACATACTAGGCTTGAAAGAAACTAAGAGGCCATCTAAAAAAATGAATGCTCAGTTTTAATCTTTCTGAAAAGCAGAAAGTAGCTAATTTGCTGCCATTTTTATTTATTAGATACTTCTTTTAAGTAACATTTCAACCTCAGATAGCCTTTAAATCTCAGTAGGGGACAGCCATCTGAGCCGTTTTTAATTTCAACTAATTTGACAAGCTTAATTTCAACATGAAGTTTTCCTCTCTTGCCTGCGCTTACGGACACCGATTTATATGAGCAGGAGCTCCAGCTAATTGGCCTAGGTGAGATCAGCCCTCAAGAGGAATTAAGATCTAACCACTTAAGCACAGTTAGCAAGTCAGAATATTCTTTAGAACCTCTGCCAGAGGAACTCACTCATGACAGCAATACCCACTTTTGGGATTCCTGGTCCAGACCCCCTTCCAGTGTCATTTGCCATTTGTGTGAAAAGCAACAGTATTAGGCCCATTTTTTCTCAACAGCCACATTATTGACATTTTAGGTTAGGCGATCCTCTGTTGGGGTGACTGTCCTGTGTATGGTAAGATTTTAACAGCAACCCTGATCAGTAGCACCCACCAGTTAGACAACTGAATGATCTCCAGAGATAGGCCCTCTGGTAGGCAAAATTACTCCCAGGTGAGAATCAGTGTGTTAGGCAAGCTATGCATAACTTGCTGTGAACCAGAATGCTTAGAATCTTAAGTTGCCCTGAGCCAGAGCACTTGAGTTGCAAACCTCAGAAGCCCTGGACTTAGCTCGTAGCAGGACTTAAATCCTTTAATCAAGGATATGTGCTCATCTGAAAGACTTGCTGGTCAGTCACAAATGTTGAAAGAATTCCATTTTCACTGAGACCCAAAGTCCTACCATAATGGGTTTTATTAACGTGCAAGAGAGATTACTCAACCAGATTAAGCTCTGTTGTTTGCCAGAGCTAGTCTGTTTTCATCTAATTTACGAAACTCCTTTTCATAAATCCACCAGGAAGGGCTGCATTGAACATTGAAGTGGGCATGACATTGAGAAAATCAGAAAATGAATCAAAATGAATCCAAAATTATTGCTAATCTTCAAATATTTACGGCATTCATTTTATATGACTTTGATTTAGTATTTGCATGAATTTTAGAGACATTGTGGTTGACCCTAGAGCAGTCCTGAAGCACCAACATGAAAGAAAATTCATGAGCCCTGTCCCTGCCCATATGCTCAGCATGACTCTGGGTCACCACAGCCCTCCTGGCCTCTGTTTCCTCACTTATCAGTGAGGAGATTGAAGTAGAGAGAGAGAGTTCCCAAACGTTGCACTTGGTTGGCATAGCCTACTGGGGAGGGCAGAGGCTTCGTACTTTGATTTAGCAATAGCAGCTTTCCTTTAATAAGATTCATGGATTGAGCTTCAGATATTGTCACAGGTAGGCCCCTTTGAAGAGATACTGAGATGGAGATTGGGGCAAAAGGGTTTATCAGAAATCAGCACCTGTGAAGGGAAGATAATTAAAAGATTAAAGCGAGGGTGGTTTTTTGGGGGGGGGTGGGTTATATTTGTTTTTCTTTGTTTTCTTTACAGTTTTGCAGGTTTTTGCATGTGAAAATGTCGTTTTCATTTTTTGCTTGCATTTTGTTTTGTTTGCAATGAGGTCTTTCACGTGCTTCATCCAGCTCTTTTTACTTAAATCAAGATTGAAAGGAGACTAATGAAAGGACTTGCAAGGTTTAGGAAGACAAACTGATTAATACAGTACTTTCTTGGCCCTCCCAAACAGTCTTTAAACTCCAGATGTCTCTCTCTTAGCTTTCTCCATATAAGCCCAAGTTAGACCCCAGTATCTCCAATATTGCAGTATAGAAGACATAAAAGTATTCAGACACAAGGCACTCATAATGAATAAAAACATGATTCAACCCTGAAATGTGTGCAAGGATGAAGATAGAAAAATTATAAATCACAGTCTGGAGAGTGGCAGCCAGTTCCTCATTGTATAACACTGTCTACAAAACCAGCAGGATTAAAAGTGTGTGGTTCTTTTTTAGATAGCTTCTTGTCAGGTAATAGCACTCGCAGAGTCCCTAGCCTTTAAAGGGATTTCCCGTTGCTTGCTAATTTAACACCGGACACAGGATAGCTTGCAGGAGTTATAAAGAGGTCATGAGGAAGTTAGGAGGAAAAAGCTGTGTGTGTTGGGAATATGATACACTATTACAGTGAAATTTCACTAAAATGAAAACATTCAGATTACTGTACAGACTTCACACTAATAGGATTTAAATAGCAGTTTTAGCCTCTTCCCTAACTGAATCCACTTTAAACATTGCTGAAGAAAGTACCAAATGAAATGAGGAAATATACCGAAATCCATGCATTGATCAACTTGCAGGTTAAATGTGTTAAGCATTTAACCAAAAGTGCATATTGGACTCTGGTTAATTCAGGGATTTAATTAAATCATTTCATTTTTTTTTTTCTTTGGCATTCAAATATGTTAACAATTGTGGTTCTGTAAGGAAACTACTGGTGTCAAATTATGGGTTCCCGATGCCTACTTGAATATCGTAAAGGCATCTCAAACTCAGCATGACTAAAATAAACTATCATCCTCTCAACCCCGTCCACTTCCGTCTTGGAGATGTCATCATGCCATATTTACTTTACACGTCACACTCCCTTATGTGCTGGCCAAAATTGGTCCCCTCATCATTCCTGAGTTTACTGCAAAAAATGTCATGTTTCACATAAAGCAGGCTCTGGAATCAGACTTTTTAAATCCCCCTACTACCCTCAAGGGCTGTGTGCCCTCAGCAATGTGAGTTGACTTCTCATTGCCTCAATTTCCCCAGACATAATAAACGTACAATGAGAGCTTCATACTTCATAGCAAGGATCCACCCCAAAGGAGGTACATAAGTAGGAATCAGTTTTTACATTCTTTAAATTAACAATAAAATACATGATGCTGTATATTTTCTGTGACATAAGTGCCTTCTCTCAAATTCACAGCAGCCTCTGTCTCGAGTATTAGCATATCCAAGGTTCTATATTACAGAATGTTCTTCTGTATTATGTATAATTATTAGTAAATAATTTAGTTCTATATTATGTATAATTTATATACATTTTCATATAACTTTTTATAACTTATAAGTTCTATATTATGTATAATTATTAGTAAATAATAATTTAGTTCTATATTATGTATAATTTATATACATTTTTATATAACTTTTTACAACTTATAATAAGTTCCATATTACATGTAATTATTAGTAAATAATAACAGTTCTAGATTACAGAAGGTTCTTCTATATTATGTATAATTATTAGTAAATATTACACATATTTTTATATAATATATTTTCCTCCAGCCCTTAAATGCACAATTTGGTTTGGATTTAAAGAGCCAGGTCAATAAAACAGTAACTCTGTGAACTACAGAATCAAGTCAAGAAGCAGGTACTTGCACTACAGGATGCATGTGCTAACTGAAGGTGGCAAAAAGGCATGAGTTCACAGAGTCCTAGTCACCTCAGTGCTCTCCCCAGCACTGTGTTAGTTGGCAAAGGTATTAGCCTGAGTAATGCAGCAAGGAACACGTCTTTGTGGTACATACAATAGATGTTTTGCCTCCAGGTAACATGAGGAACCAGACTGGTCGGGTATTCTGCAGCAGGTTCAGTGGTTCCTGTGTGCAGTTCATAGGGCAAGGAAGAGTCTGTAGGGGGTGAACGTCCCTTGAACTTAGACAGAGGCCTGTTTTCATGAATAATACAGTAAAACAGTAGAATAGGGAATGTGATAGAAAGGAATGTGTATTTAAATTAGTTCCCCTACTTTAGAGCTCTCCACGAGAAATAGCATTCTTACCTATCAAATCACCATTATTTCACACTCTTCCTCATGGAAAATACTACATTCTGGAGCCTATCTCTCTGTGTCGATTTATCTATTTATCAATTTTAAAAAGAGTACACATGTACCCATTTTTTCTCACGAGACTGTCTCCAACTATGAAGATAGAAGTGATTAGCTTAATTATTAAATTATTTTTAAAACTATTTTTTACTACCAATAAAATATCATATAATGCATCCTAATTTATTATTTTCCTGTTATTGGGTATTTATTGCTACTAAAATTCTATTGAGTGTATTTTTATATACATAGTTGTTCACATTCCCAGCCATTTCTAAAATACAGAATCCTAGAAATATCATTACTAAAGAGTATAAATCCCTTTTTAAGATTTTAGTGATGACTAAAGTTGCTTTCTGATAGGCCCATAAGTACATGTTTCTATCTAAGGTAGGTCAAAATAGCTATTTCATCATTTCGTTGCCATTATGGACTACTAACTTTGTAAAAAACTGTTGAGCGTTTGATAATAAAAAAAAATAGTATTTTGATTTCTACTACCACTTCTTTTTGTTTAGCAATGTCTTTACGACTGTTTTATTTGCAGATAATTTTCTTCTACTCTTTTTTCTTTCTTTCTTTCTTTTTTTTTTTTTTTTTTTTTTTAAGAGATGTGATCTTGCTTCATTGCCCAGGCTGAAACGCAGTTGTGCTGTGCAGTCATAGCTCACTGTAGTTTTGCACTCTTAGGCTTAAGAGATCCTCCTGCATCAACCTCCTGAGTAGCTAGGACTATAGGTACAATACACCACAACTGGCTAATTTTTAAAAAATTTTTGGTAGAGATGAGGTCTCATGATACAGCCCAGTCTTGTCTTAATCTTTTGGCTTCAAGTCATCCTCCCGCCCTGGCCTCTCAAAGTGCTGGGATTACAGGTGTTAGACATCAAGCCCAACCAGTTTTCTTCTACTCTTTATCTGTTTGTAGATTAAATTGCTAAGTACTCGTTTTGCACATAAATTTGTTACAGTGTTTGACATTTTAATGGTAGTTATATGAAATTTTCTTCATATTTTTATATGTGAAAAATGACATTAATATTCATAAGAAAAAATGTTGTGGAGCAAATATGTATTCAACTTAAGAGCTCACATATTTCTCATTTTATCACACCTTCTGTCTTCCACCAAATAAGTATATAAAGGTATTTTACGGAGTTGAACACAATTTAAATTTTCTTACATAAATTAATATTTACTTACCCAGTTGTAAGCTAGTTTGTAATAATAAAATACTATAAGGCTGGATTTCCAAAAGAAAAAAGAAATACTTATGAGAAGCAAATTACATAAGAAACATTACTCTCAAAAGCTTATTAGGCAGTTAAATTTCTTCTAAGTAAAGCTGTTTCCAAGCCTTCAAAAAAAAAAAAAAAAAAAAAAAAAAAACGAAAGTAATATTTCACAAGCAACTACTAATGGTATCTGTTGGTATTAGTAGAACTGATAAAATTATGTTTGGGGGCATAACTTCATTGGACTCTTTGAAAAGAGATTTTAAACAGCAAGTTCTCTATACCACCAACAAAAGTGGTAGGGGTGCTTGCTGTATGAGTTATCTTACGTACAAGCATTTTTATTCCCAAGTTTCCTTCTGGAATTCAGATCATAATTTCCACAAGAAAAAAAATAAATTTGGCGTTTCTGACCCACAAAATCCTTGGCATCAGAAGTTGGGGGATGCGAGTGGGTAGGAAGCCAAAGCGGCCCCTTTGTGTATGTCATGCTTGTTCCTTTTCCCAGACCAAACTATTCATCCTCCAACGTTTCATCCCATCCATGCAGATATCTAAATAGATCTTAAATATTATCTTCTCTTAAAACTAACAATTTTGTTTCTGAAGCTAGTCTTCTTTCTCTTTCTGAGGAAGAAAACGTAACTTCAAGAGGGTGAAAGGTAGTATAAAATTTTTGGTGAATGCCTTTCTTGCTTCTTGAAATTTTTACTGCCGTGGAAACAACCACCACAATCCTTCAAAGAGTTCTGCCTCACTCACAGTCAAAGTCAGACTCTTGCCAGGCTGTATGGAATAACCAGCCCTTTGCACCCTTTTCCTTCACCTGGGTAAAGTTTGCATACTGGAACCGGGATTTGTGGAATAGCTCAGTGGACATTGTCAGGCCTGCTGTGTGATGTTGCCTCTCGTACTATGGAGAGGAGAGTTTCATTGAACTTTTTAAGGTATGATTTTGTACCTGTACAAATGACCCACGTTACTCAATTTTAAACAGAAGTTTCATCCTTTCAAAAAGGTCTGTTTCTCCTGTATAAATGTGTCACTTGTATAGATGCACAAGATTCATTAATTTTGAAATTGTTCTGCAAGTGCATCCTGAGTCCCATGGATTATTTTCATCCCCTGCATTGACTTCATCAGAAAACAACTGGCTTGGAAATCACACATGTGTTTCAAGAAAAGCCTTGATTTGGCTGCTGCATGACTAGGACCATTCAGGATATGAAATAGGAGACGTGAAAACAGGTAGAGGTTAAGATAAATAAATGTAGAACTAACAAAAACAAAAATGCAACCACTATCTCAAATAAGCGTAGGCTGAGATGTATTCCAGAGAATACCTATGAAATAATGTTTAAAAGTTAAGTCCCCAAAAATTCACTTGCTGAATTGGAATGCTGAATTAAAGAGATCCTGAGAGAGAAAATTTAAGGCTCTAAGGCTTTGCTTGCTCTTTTTGTCAATAACACTTAAAATGCTCCAAGTCTCGTTTTTATTCTATTAGATTTCCCAGCACTGAAAGAAAATAAGTTGCCTATTTAAAACCAAAATATATATATATATATATATATATATATATATATATATATATATATATAAATTGACTATTTTATACAGTTAAGAATAATTTAAGCCTAAAACCAAAGGTATGGTACTTGTTTTATTTCAATTGTCTTCTTTCCTGGCTAGCATTAGAAAATATCAATATATCAGTGACGTTTGGTTTTTTAGAATATATTCTGCAAAGCAATTATAATTTCCCTACATCTTTTTATATTAGTCAACTAATGAACATTCCGATCCCTATATAAGACAAAAATAACTCTCTAATTACATAAGTAAATTAATAATGATCAAATTCACTCCTAATCATGCAACTATTAAGTCACTAAAAAAGCTGAAGAAATAAGTAAGATAATAAAGGTATCCCTACCCGCTTGAAAAGGTCCTGGAAAGCTGTCATGTGCTAGCATGTTGTATTGAGCTGAGAAAGCAGCCTCAGAATAACATAGAGTGAAACTCATCTCTTCTTATAGTTCACCAAGTTGAGGTACAAATTAGGGTCACACATTTTTAATATTCCTATGATATGATTTTAAATTATCTACTGGCCCTTTTCACACATTGGAGTCCACTTGCCTAATCTCTGTGATGCGTACCAAAAACTCCAGGAAGCTCCATCAGCCAAGAGGCCAGTCTTGGTTACAATAAATTCACAGGGAATCAATCAGAAAACTTGTTCTGACTGCCTGAAGACCATCTACTACTATGCTGGCTTCTGCTGGCTCAGATTGCCATTGAAAATGGGAAGTTTCATTAACTCATGTGATAGCGAAGTGTTGTTCCATCTACCTGGTGTGCATGTGTGTACGTGCACGTGGGTGTGTGTGTATAAGTGTGCATGCATATATCTGTGCATGTAGGAAACTATACAGAGTTTCAATTTGTGACTTGACAAGTGGTAGAAAATGAGGAAGAGAAGGGGTCAGATTGTGAGTGGCCTTGCAGGCCAGGCTCAGGAGCTTTGACTTTGTAATAGGCAACAGAGAGTTTCAAGTAGGGGGTTGAAAATCAAATTGAGCTTACATAGCTTACTGTGTTGCAATGTGAAAGAGGGAGTAATAGAAGAAATGCTGAAAATGCAGGCATGAGTCAGAGAGTTCTGCAAATACAAGGGCCAGAACCAAGACAACCATGAATATAATAGGAAAATAGGAATGTGAATCGTCATAAGTATTCTTGTGTAACCTAAAGTTTCATAAAACGTAAAATTTAATTTTAATTCTTGCCTATGAATCTGAATATCCTCCCTTTCAAAAAACTATGTCATTTTATAAAAGAGCTTATGAATTTGCCATTTAACTATTCATTTATCACCTGTTAGTTTGTTATTCAAAACTTCCTTTTCTGATGAAGATGATCAATAAATATTTGTTGTGGTTAAAGAAGTTAAACAACATGAATAAATTATCTTGGTTATTAGTTAAGGAGATCACTGTGCCAACATTTTAGGCTGTCATCCATTCTGTTTTCGTTTCACCATTACAAAATTGAGGGAGCAGGCCCACTCTGTGGCCAAATGCATTAACTGAACGAGATAATCAACTGAAAGAGATAACTGAAATAACCCAAGTTATTCCAAAGATTAAGGATAGACTTCCAAGGATTATTAACTTAATGGCATGATTATTTTGTTTGATCCTAAAGATCCTCTATTAGTTAATCAAATCATAATGTTCGAACAATCTAGTGGTTGCTGGATTATTGGCTGACTGGAGAGTTGAAAGAGAATGAAGGAGGTTTTGACTGGTCAGTTATACTCAGTCTTTACCAAGAAGCCAGCTCTGTGTGCCAAAGGTCTAAATTTTCTGAATTAAATGACTAAAATGATTACATTAAAGCCCCCCTCAGATCCACTCTCTGTGAATTTTTATACCTAGCCTCTCACTCTGTTGATTGCTATGAACTGGAAGTGACCATTGTCCCTTCTTCAACAGAATTCTTCAAAAAACAAATTCATAAAATAAAATCTACATAATTGTGTCTCCTAATGACCATTGGAAAACCAATAAAGCATTTTGTCAAATGCAAGTGCCAAGGTAAAAGAAAATTACGGAATAATAAAACGGATTTACAATAATAACTGCTTGTAGATTTTCCCCTCCCTTTAAAAAAAATGTGACTATGACTTTAACTGATTTTTAATGCATCTTTCTCTTTTGTAAAGAAAATATTTTTAGAGCTATTACTTTTTTAGCCATGCGGTATTGCAAGGGAAGATTATATTTAAATAGATTCAATTGGTTGTTGGGTGAAATGATTAGAAAGCCTTGGGAAAATAAATTGTCAAATAATAAGAACTTGTCCATTTCTCATGGAGCGTGGGCTTCACTTTCTGACTCTCTGAGAATCTAGCAATTACAGATAGTCATTTAATAAAAATAAGAATCAGTTTGCATGCTCCTGTTTCTAAAAATGCGAATACAATGTACAGGGAAAGAATTTGCTTTCAGCATTTTAAATTAAATTTACCATGAAGTTGTAATATGATTTCCCTCAAGTTCTTTTAAATTAATATTTAATATTTTGTACTTGGTGTAAAAATTTGGTTGTAATACAGGCTTATGAAAAGATAATAGGAAAATACAGAAATAAAATGTTTGGTAGCAGTCTTTTCTCTTACCTTTTTCTCTGAGTGTGAGCTGTGCTGAGGCCACATGAGGCCTGCTAACCCTGTTTCATGTTTTATAACAGGATACCATACACCAAGTAATTTATAAAGAACAGCGGCTTATTTCTTACAGTTCTGAAGGCTGAGACAGACAAGATTAAGGAGTGACATCTGGTGAGGGCCTTCTTGCTGCATCATCCCACGGTGAAACGTGGAAGGACAAGAGAGCAAAAGAGAAAGAGGGGGATGAACTAACTTTTATAACAAGCCCATTCTCTCAGTAAGAACCCACCTTTGTGATAATGACATTAATCCATTCTAATCACCCCTTAAAGATTTCCCCTGTCAATACTGTCAAATTGGGAATTAGCTTTCCAACACATGAACTTTGGGAAACATATTCAAACCATAGCACCTGCTAATCAGGTGCTAAAGGAAGGTCTCTATTGCCTGCATACCAATGCATGGATCACATATGGTTTGAAAGTATCAACTCTTTCAGCAATTATCAATTTAAAGATACACGAGTATTAAAAAGTCATTTTAAAGGAGTAAGTTATGTTGATGGTCATCTGGAAAGCAATATAAACACAATCAGCTTTCAGTTGGTCTAGACATAAGAATGTTGATGGGCACATATCTCCTATTCATATGTCCCATTTGTTGCTTGAATCAAGTTGGAGACAACTTTTCAGCCTGTGAACATTTAACATAAAAGAATTTCATTAAAATGCAAAGTTATTTGTAGTTTCATAGTGCTGTGTTAACATTTTTATACTCAGAATATTGATAGTCCTACCCAATGTGTTTGGATACCTGCTAACATGTATATCTGTTTTATTACACGTTTCAAGATAGGATGAGATTGAATTAGATCATTTATGTACTGAAAGGAAACTGCTCGTTAGGTAGTACATGTAAGAAACACCTGGCAAAAAGACCTTTGCCATTGCATGGAGATTCCCCTCCATTTACCCAGGGAGAGCCAGGATAGAATGAGGCACTCATTTGAAATGAATAGTCATTTATTTCCTCTTCTACCAGCAACTTTTTCAGAAGAATGAATATTTATTTAGACAAACAGCATGGTGGTCCATATTCCGGTTGTAATCTTTGGTCAGATACTTGTCCCAGAAAGTCTTTTATTTCAAGGGTTTTTACTGTGTTGTTTTCATTTGGTTTGGGATTGTTTAGATTCATTATTTATCTTAAAGCTAGATATGCCTTTTAGTCCATGGATGCTATCGAATTTCTTTTTATATTCCTAAAAGTTGGCACAATTTCTATAGCATAAGAAACACTCAATAAATACGTTTCCATGGTTTAGTTTATGAAAGAAAATACGAATATGTTCATGTTGCTAATCATAAGTACAAATCTCTCTTGCCGTACATAAATATTACCCCACAATTTAAAACTTGCACTCCTTTTTCTTGAAAGGAATATGTAAAGAGAGACAGAGAGTAGGAGCAGAGGTACCAGTAAGAAACTGTGTGCTCTATATATGTGATAAATCTATCCTAAATAAACTAGTAAGTTCTTATTTTACTTCTTCACTCTTTTCTCCTCTGTTATCTTTATTACATGAATTAATTCCCCTTGAAATAAGTCTATTAAATGAAAATTTGAGCCAAAATATTTGAGCACTATGAAAAATGTGTTCTCTTTCACAAATATACACATACACATACACACACTCTCTATCTCTCTCACTCACAAATCAAACCTTCGGGCAATGTTAAAGCTGGGTGAAAAGTTAGAACATTTTCTAAAGCTCATACTTCACAGGGGATTATGGGTCGAGAACTTCTACTGGGGATATGGATTTTAGAGTCAAACACACCTGGATTTCAGCCTTGAGACATTTGTTACTTAAGTTTCAGTTTCTTCATTGATAAAATTGGCATCATAATAATAATTTATTGGGGTTGTTTAGTATGATAATAAAATGATGTGCCTGAGGTGTGTGTTGCTGTACATAGAACATAGCTACTCAATAATTTTTGCAATGATTTTTTCCTGAATTATATATGAAAATGGGATGGTATTTTTGCTTATGGCTTTATCATGAATATACTTTTATGAACATGCTCTAACTGACTTTAAATTTCACAAAGAATTATTGTCAAAGTCAATAAAATTGCAGCCTGTTGCATTTTGTCCTTTACAGGTATATAATGAATGAGAAGAAATAGTGTGACATTGTAAAAGAAGCATTGAAATAGGAAAAACGTGAACCAAGTTTCAAAACTTTGGTCTGACACCCTTTTTGTATAAACTTGAACCTGTCCCCTGGTGGTTTTGGGCCTGAGTTACTTCACCTTGTAAAGAATTACATGATCTCACTCACAGGAAGGCAGAAATCTGGGCCAAACCCTTGGTTTTTCCAGTCATTTGCAGATCTGAACTCTGTATTCCTATGAATGGCTTTTTTATACTTATTTATCTTACTCTTTCTTAACATGAAGTTGTCATAGACTAAGTAGAAGGAAGCTCGACCAGCACAGTCCAATAGAACTTCCTGCAACGAAGGAAATGTTCTTATCAGAAATTAATATGGTAGCGTTAGTTGGTATGGTATCTAATGAATCAGTAATTAATATGGTAGCAATAGCCATATGGATGACTATTTAGCACTTAAGATATTGATACTGTGACTCAGACACTGAATTTTTAATTAGATTTTATTTTTTTTAATTTAAATATAAAGAGCTACATGTAGCTGGTGGCTAGACTGTGGGGACAGAACAGATAAGACTGCAGGAATTCCTTACTTAACAACGCTGATGGGTTCTTGGAAACTGCTTCACTTTAAGGGAAATGACACATAACAAAACCTTTTCTTTCTTCAACCTTTTAAAAGCTAGGTTGAAGAAAATAATGTTATTTGAGGACTTGCTGTATATCTTTCACTTAGAGTCACAATTTCTAAGAACCTTTGGATGATGTTCATTGAGTACTTCCTGTACAGAAAAGCGTCAAGTCAGATGCAATCTGCAGGCCTACTTAGCGTGCTAAAATAAATTGGGCAGATTATTGAAAGAGCTCATCTGCTTTTAGAATAACAATATACATGAGC
Organism: Saimiri boliviensis; assembly: GCF_048565385.1. Lineage (NCBI taxonomy): Eukaryota > Metazoa > Chordata > Mammalia > Primates > Cebidae > Saimiri > Saimiri boliviensis. The sequence continues at coordinate 18,435,407 of NC_133450.1, read as the reverse complement.
CTATGAGAGCAAACATTCTTCCAAAGGAATCCGCTTACATGTGATAGAGCCTTGACATGGGAAATGGTAATATCCTCTACTTAATTTTTAGTTGACAACTAAAACTTAAATATAACTGTCACGTACATGTTTTGATATATGTATACCTTGTGAAATGGCTACGTCAAGCTAATTAACATATGCAGTACCTCACATATCATGTTTTGTGGTGAGAACACTTACAATCTACTCTTGGCAATTGTTAAGAATACAGTATATTGCCATTAACTGTACAGCTGTCCCCACGTTGTGCAATCATTTATTTATTTTTGTTTACTTTCTTCTAAGTGTTTCTCTATTGTGTTAAAGAGGAGTGCTGCTGATGACTACCTCATGGTTAGAAGGCAGTGAGTTGAGTTCCCACACTGTGTCATGTTGAGTCCTTTCTGTTTTGGAGTTATCGGGCAGTCCTGTTTGAAAGAGAGGTATGGCAATTTTGTAGAACAGAATTTAGAAATTTGTATCATGTGTGGCCCCAGGTTTTGACACTACATAAAATTTAAAAATTGGCCCAGCACGATGGCTCACACCTGTAATCCCAGCACTTTGGGAAGCTGAGGTGGGCAGATCACAAGGTCAGGAGTTTGAGATCAGCCTGACTAACATGGTGAAACCCCATCTCTGCTAAAAATATAAAAATTACCCAGGCTTGGTGGCACACACCTGCAGTCCCAGCTATTCTGGAGGCTGAGGCAGGAGAATTCCGTGAACCCTGGAAGGGGAGGCTGCAGTGAGCCGAGATCATACCACTGCCCTCCAGCCTGGGTGACAGAGCAAGAATCCATCTCAAAAAAAAAAAAAAAAAAAAGGTATATATATAAAATTTTGGATTATAATAGGTAATTTAAGGGAAAACTGTAAAAGTAGATCCTTTTTTAGTAACTGCAAAATCCTGTAAAAATCTCAGTATTTTATTCAATATTTTAACTATTTAAAATACCTACTATTTAATGTTTATTTAAATGAAACCTGGATGCAAAATGCAGAATTAGTTATTGTTCAAGAACTTTTATTCGTTTTTCCTGCAACTGTTTTTAGAAACCACAAAGCAATCATTTCATAATGTTTCACATTTCACAAAGGACATCTAAAAGCATATGTCATTTGGGTCTCAAAATAAAATAGTCCTACTGCTCAAGTATCATAGTAGTCCTGGCTTTTTGCCTGTTTGTTTGTTTCTAGATAATGAAAATGAGTTTAAGCCAATTTAAATGACTCCAGTGGGCACATAATTAAGAGTGGTAGAATCAGAACTTCAAATCTTGTGTCTTCGCTATCAAACTCCCTATCCTACTTACAGTGCTGATTAGGTGGCCCTGCCCTCACAGAATCGATATGCCACTGAAAAGGAGATTGCTTTCTTGTCTAATACTTCTTTTATTGGTTATACTTTGCTCTGGAGAAATTCTCCTTTTGGAATTTTGCAAGGGATAAAAGCATGCCCTGCATAATGTGATTAATGGTTCTGAAACCCATTTCCCTTCCAAACTGCTTTGTGGATAGTATCTATTTTAGAATTTTTTATTTTTATTTTTATTTGATTTGTTTTGCTTTCTCCTTACTCTAATGCAGATTGCTTAACGGGGGCCTACACGGTACAGATTTAACTTCAAAAGTGTATTTAGATATACAATTTAAATATGATTTCCAGCGCGGGTCTGGCTGAGCTGTCCTTTCAATGTAAAACCTCCAGGAATGTCCGTCGTGTGCATGGCATGGGGGAGGTTTTATTGACAGTTTATGCGGGCAGGGGGAGGTAAGCTCATATAACCTTGTTCCTGACGGAGGTGTAGAAAGTCTGTAGCATGATGTAATGGTAAGCACTTGATGTTTTCTTCAGATTTTTCCTCATAAAATGAACAGTTCTTACTGGAAAACTGTTCCAGACAGATGTTCATAACTCTGGCCCTGATATTGCTTACCCTTGGTGTATGGTAGGTCTTTGAACATTCTTCACAGGGTGCCTTATTCAAGAGTCATGACTCTATCTGCAATATTTACATTCACATTACAATAAGACTATTTATGATGTGATGAGTTTTGACGTTACTCACAAGGTCTTCAAGTTAGAGAGTGATTAATATGTCGAGTTGTCTTTGAGCTATACACTTTTTTCTTAATATTTTCTTTTTAAATAGCATGAAATGCAATTACGAGACTAAATAAAACCATAAAACGTGAAAAGGTTAAAAATGAGCAGAAATATTTATCATTTCCAGATTATGATATATAAATATATCAGCAAATGTGTATGTGTATGTTCAAATAAATATTTTTAAAGTCGTGTAGATTTAGCTTAAAAATGACAAACATGAATATGAAAAAGGAAAAGACATTTAAGAAGACAAATTATTGGAAAAGAGTATCTCTTGATCTTCTATGAAATGTGTTTGTTTGTTTGTTTGTTTTGAGATGGAGTCTCACTCTGTCGCCCGGGCTGGAGTACAGTGGTATGATCTTGGCTCACTGCACCTTCCGTCTCTCATTTTCAAGTAATTCTCCTACCTCAGCCTTCAGAGTAGCTGGGATTACAGGCTTGTGCCACCATGCCAAGCTAGTTTTTGTATTTTTAGTAGAAAAGCGGTTTTACCATGTTGGCCAGGCTGGTCTTGCATTCCTGACCTCAAATGATCTGTCTGCGTTTGCCTCCCAAAGTGCTGAGATTACAGGTGTGAGCCACGACGCCTGGCCTGAAATAGGTTTTTTATGCAATTGTATTATACTCAGTGATAAAAAGAATATTCTGACTTGAACATATGCAGAGTCAGAACTGTGGAAAGGAGCTAACTGCAGGGCTATTGGTTGTATAGATTTGAAAATTACATGAATGGTTGTTGATTCCAGGGGCTTTAGTAAAGATTAGATTCAGACAGAAACACAGTTGAAATCAAGAGATAGGTTATCCATGGTTGAGCCTACACCAGTGAATACAGCAAACAGCAGCTTAAATTGCAAGACTGGAGTGAGTACCTGTAACTGGAAGCGTGAATGCAGGCTACTTGATTTCTAGTATGGTTGTTTAGACACTTCTGGAAGACTAATAAGAATTTCTTTTTCTTTTTCAGTTCAGGGGTACATGTGCAGGTTTATTACATAGGTAAACTCGTGTCATGGGGGTTTGATGTACAGATTATTTCATTACCCAGGTATTAAACCTACTAACTGTTAGTTATTTTTCGTGATCTTCTCCCTCTCCCACCCTCCACCTTCCAAAAGGTTTCAGTGTGTGTTGTTCCCCTCCATGTGTCCATGTGTTCTCATCACTTGGCTCCCACTTGTAAAGGAGCACATGTGGACGTGTGGTTTTGTTTTTCTGTTCCTGCATTCGTTTGCCAAAGATAATGGCCTCTAGTTCCAACCAAGTCCCTGCAAAGGACATAATCTTGTTCTTTGTTTGTAGCATATATTCCATGGTGTATATGTACCACATTTTCTTTATCTAGTCTATTATTGATGGACATTTAGGTTGGTTCCGTGTCTTTGCTCTTGTGAATACTGTCTGCAGCAAACGTACGAGTGCACGAGTACTTACAGGGCTTCTGTACTCACAATCAAATATAACCTCTGACTCCTTGAGTCTTTGGGAACATACTCAAGACAGAGGAGAATCAAGCAAAAGAAAAAAAAAAAAGAGAGAGAGAGAAAGGGTGGAAGGGGGACGAGGGTTATAAAACTAACTGTTGAGTACTATCCTCTCCAGTCAAATGACAGGACCATTCATATCCAAACCTCGGCATTGTACAATATCTCCATATAACAGACCTGCACATAGATCCATTGAATCTAAAATAAAAATTGAAATTACTTAAAGAAAATAAAAAGAGGGGAAGGGAAAGGGAGGGGGGAAGGGAAAAAGAAAGAATACACGGTGTGCAGCTTAGCATGGATCACACTACAAAGCTGGCAAATTTGTGTCATGTCACCCTCATAATACCCATGGACGCAGGTTCTGTTTTGGTTCTCAATTCCCTGATGACATCAGTGAGGTTCTAAAAGGTTAAGAGTGATGTTCATGCTACACACATAAAATGCTGTACCAGCTGGTCCATCAGAATCCAATGTTCACGTGCTGAACTTTCCTGGCAGCCTTTGACTTAAAACTGGAGGAGCACAAGGGAAGGTTCTGAAGAGAAAGTGGGTCTAAACGGTTGGCAGACTGCAGAGTTTGATAAAGAGAGCAGTTCAGCTTAATATCTCCAAGGTCATTGGGCAAGAGGGTGTTTACAAAGTTCTTCAAGGGAGGCAGCTGTGGCCAATAAAAAGGGAATTTCAGAGAGAATCATGGGAACCTGGGGGCTGTGAAAGATTAAAAGACAGAGGAGTCCCACAGAGAGAACTAATGAAAGACCATGAGCACAGTGGGAAGGCCAGGTAGCAAGGACCCTGCTCAGGGTTCAAGGTCAATAGAGTAATGATATGAGCAGCATCAGCGGTTCCTCACTTGTGACAAACCCCAGTAAGAGAAATGGCGTTTATTTCATCACCTAGAAAAACACTGTCCAAGGAACCTTAGTTATAAGGAAAATGTTCTGTATTTATGCTTCCTAATGCAGAAACCACTAGCCACATGTGTACCTGAAATGTGGCTAGCTCAATGGAGAATCTGACTTTTTAATGTAAATGTAAATGTAAATGTAAATGTAAATAGCCACATGGAGCTCGTGGCTACTGCGTTGGGCAGTGCAGACTAGAGCTGTGGGATTACAGGGAGAGGCAAAATATAGATTGGCCTATGACTGACATCAGACAGTAAGCCAGCATCGATATGAAAACGTAGACTGTGAGGCCTTTTAGGACCTTGTCAGGAACTGGGATTAGAGTTGAATAATATAGGCAAAGGAGCTATTTGAGGCATTTTTTTTTCTGCTCTCATTGAAAGCAAAGAAAATTCTTTTTTCTGTCTTATCAAGAAATGGCTTGATATATTCTCTTTCATGTATTTTCAAGCTTATTTTCCTCTTACCTTGCAAGCATAGTTACATCTCTCCCACACTAAAAACAACAAAAATACCAACAACGATGATAACAGAAATACTCTCCCGCCCTTCCTTTTTTCCCCAGCCACGTCTGTCCCCACCGCAACCTGCATATTGCCAAGGTCCCTAAAAAGGCACCACGTAGAAAGTCCTTTCACGTCTCTGTCCTTTATTCATTCTCAGCCGACTGATCATGATCCGTTTGCTAAAAATAGGCTCACATCACCGAAAATACTAATGTTGATAAATCCAAAGACACTCCTAAGTTTTAACCTTAATGGAATCGCCTGTCCACATTTGCCCATGTTAAACACTCCCAGAAAATCTTTTCTCCATTGGCTTCAATAACGTAATTCTCTCTGGGCCTTTGTGTGCATTCTGTTGGTCTCCGTGTTTCATCCTTTTTTCTTTGCCAATGTGGTTGTCTACTCTTAAATGATAAGGCTCTATAAGGCTCTTCTTAGAGCTTTTGTTTTCTCGCGCCAAAAATATTACCTGGTCCTTCTCACTCGTTAGAAAAATCTCTAACAATGCTATTACTTAATTTCATGTCACTCACTGGTCCAGGCCCTTCAAAGGTATAATTTATTCACTGTTGATGACAGGGTGGTAGTGGGTACTACTATTGTCCTCATTTTAAAGATAATACTGAGACTCAGAGAAGGTGAATAATTTGCTCAAGCCTGAACAGTTGCTAAGTTATGAGGATGAAGATTGAATTTAAGCACTGTAACTCTAGGGTCCATGTTCTTACCTTCTATACTGTGCTGTCTATATGATGACTTCATTTATTGCTCATTTCCTTTTTCTATAGCTATCATCAAAGCACATTGATTAGTCCCTGTGTGTCCTTCCTAATAACCCAACATGCAGCAAAAATGTTTTGGTGAGCATGTCTTCTGTCTGCCTGTGTGAACGTTCCAGTGCTTGCTCAAACTGAACAAGAATGAAATGGACCTATTCGCTCCCAACCCAATCCACCCTTCTGTGTCATGTTATAAGCATCACCAGCACCAGCTGCCTGAAAGCCCAGGTCAGGATTCAGATGTTCATTCTGGATCTTTTTTCATATTTCACACCACCTTATCTTTTGTGTCCACCATTTCTTCTCATAGTTCGGGGCTGTGTCATTTCTCAGTAGAATTACTCGCATGTACTTTGTTTGGCCAACATGTCTTAAGTGCACCCAAAGCCCTGAAAACACTCACTCATATATGCAATCTGGCCTTAAAATTCTGCTATCATTGTGTTTCAAAAATGCAAAATCGAAATAACATTTTTTTCTTATTTAAAAGTCCTTAAGCTTCCCATTCAACAATTTAAAAAATGCCCAAATGCTTCAGCACGGCAAGTGACCTTCACACATACCTTCCCTGCTTACCTGCCCAGCCTTGTCTCTCAACCCACACCTGGGTGTGGCCTCTTTAGCTTCCACCTTTAGCTCCCTAAAAACTGTGCTGCTTTGATCTCTTCCGTCTTCAAATGCCTAGAAGCACCTTTCCTCTCTCACACCAACCTCGTCTCATCCGGGACCCACTACGACTTTGTCTTCTGTGTTTCCCTCATGCCTCATATTTCAAAGCCTTAGCCATCATGTTTCAGTTATACAGTTCCCCTTTCCCTCACTACTTCAAGAAGAGGGATGGTGTAGCATTATTCCCCTCTTGCCACCACATTTTAGGGCTTGGATCCTCAATGAATGTTTGAAGAATGGCTGAATGAATGTCATTTCCCCTTCTTACATGAGCACACCACTTTGCCTGCATACAAGAATGGAGAGGAGTCTCCTGGAAATTGACAATAAGACATTTAGAATAGCTCCTCCACTCCGCCCCTTCTGTCAGCCCTGAAGCTCTCCTGTGTAGGCATGGTTTTTCTCACATTTTGGGGAGGGAAGTGCCACTCTGGAGATTCCTTCCCTTTGGTAAAATGCTGTTGGCAAGTCTCCGGGAGCAGCCAGGTGGGGCTCTGGGGAGAGGAAGGACCACACACAAGCAGCAACACTCAGAGATTTTCATTCCGGCTTTATCCTCCATTACTACACCCACTTCAAAAATGTCCTGAAGTCTGGCACTAGATTCTGAGACAGTTATGATAAAGCACATGGAAGCCCCAGAAAATGTATAATTTTGCCTGAAAAATACCACCTCTTCGCATTGTCTAAAGTACAGTGAGAGTTTAGAAGCTATTTTCTATACTTGGAAAAGATGTGGTAGGAAAAAGGTGGAGGCTGTGTTGATGTTAAAAAAAAATGTAAGACACATTCTGTTGCAAAAGTATTGCATAGCTCTTATGAACAAGGAAAGTAAAGTGATACAGTTACCTCATGAACCGATGCTCTTCCTGATTATTGAGTAGCAGCTATTGCCAAAGCATGCCTCCCTTTATGTGGACCACATACACATGACACCTACCCAGTAGTGCTACTTCTAATAATACCTACAATGAGAGCTAATATTATATTGTGCTTACTATTTACCAGTCATTGTTCTAAATACTTCACGTAACTAAGTGCTTAATCCATAACCCAATAAAGCAAACAATATATAAAGACCTTTCCAAAGAAATCATCTAATTTAGGAAGTTTTGAGTGTTTCTTATTTTATGAATGGCAAAAGTAAGGCCCAGAGTGGTCGCTTCCTCAAGGTTCCACAGCTCATGAATGTAAAAGCCAAAACTCCGGACCTCTGACCTCTATCTAGGGAGTCAAAAGAACTCCATGTTGTGAGGTTTTCAATACTGAAAATGCTGTTCTACTTTTGAGAACTCTCCTCATAGAGACTGAATCCCAAATTCTGAAGCCTTATGTGGACACAATTTTTTACCAATCCATTAATGTGTTACTCTTAGTTGCATAGTTGTGCATGACTACCATTTATATGTAATTATGCATAATTTAATTCACAAGTATACAATATCCCTTAAGCTGGCCCAAATAAAGGCAATCTGGTCCTAATATGAAATCATCACATACATAGCAAGTATCTCACTGTGCCTGTATTAGGCTCTGATTTTAAGAACAGAATGGGAATCCACTCTGTCACCCATTAGCCACTTACAAAGCTCCCCCACTGTGGCTGGTACTATGTTAGGGCCTAGCCAGAGAAATGGGAATAGCACCGCAGCCCTGCCTTCAAGTGTGTTTGGTGGCATGAAATAATCCATTTTCTGTTTCTTGACTGAGCAATATTTTCCATTGGTTGCCATTTTTTGTGCTTCTCAAATCATAAGGTTATTTTTCTTTGCTTTATGTTCATAAAAAGAAAAAGCCATACATACCCATCAAAAATTGGAAAGAAAGTGATAAAGAGTTGAGCAGATACAGGCATTAAGAAACTAATGGTGAAGAAATGAAAGAAAATAATTATGTATTACAAACAACTAACTACAAATATAGGAATTGTCTGGAGAAACCTAAAGGCAGTTGAAGAGTAAGAGAGTACACTGGGTCACACATGGGCCAGCTAGGTTCCTTTGGAGACAAATGTTTACAATGATGTCCAATTCCCACTTGGAAGATCAAGCCAAAACTGGTATGTATCATATCTCTGGAGAAATGTGAAAGGGCGACGTCTTTAGCACTTAAGCCAGGGAGCACCTGGGATAGTTCGCCGAATAACTGGATGTAACTTAACCAGAAAGAACTTTCAGCTTCTTTCTCAGAAGACCATTAAGAGAATCAGGCGTTATACTTTGAGAAATGTGACTATGCATCAAATCTACAACGTGAAGGAAGTCAAAGCATTTTGCGAAAGCAAAGATAATTGCAGGAAGGAGCACTGGAAATAGGATAAAATTAAATGAAAAAAAAAATGTTTTCCCAGGTGAATTTGTTTGTTTGCTCATTCTGATTAATGAGCATGCAAAAGATTAAACAAGTGTACTGTGGGCTTTGGTGAAGGATGAAAAAGGCTGAGGACTGCAGGAAAGCTGGGCACTCAGAGCAGAGGTAAGGCGAGAGGGAGGGAGATGCTTAGAAATGAAGACAAAACCACGTATAATAGAGGCTCAAAATCAATTACATATTTGAATTTTATATGCACATGAAAACAAACAACATGTCAGAGCTCTGTTGCCTGATCAGCTTTGGAAGCCTCGATTCTGAAATGGGCAAGGATTTTATGCTCTGCATTCAATTACTGAGTAGAACTCACCCTGACCTTCAAAACAAACAGGGTATTTCACTGAGATCCAGAGAGCAGAGAGGAAAGGCTCTCGAATCCCATCTGATATTACACGCGGGGTTCGGCTCTGTAATTCTCTCCACCAAACAAAAGAGCCAGCTGCTTGAGTGTCATCCCGAATCTGGAGTCCTTTCCAGCCAGAAGCCTCAGGGGAAAGAAAATTCTATATTAAAAAAATTAGTTTATTTTCTATGTAAATAGAATTCAGGTGAGAGGGAAAAGTCCCTTGTTTTTCATTTGTTTACAGACCCCTAACCAATTAAAATACGTAGGAATCATTTTCTAGTGGAATTCATATGAGAAAGTAGAGCAAAAGGATGCACTTCAGATATGGAAAATGAGAACAGAGGAAAAGGGTCTGAAAAGTAGAAGGGGGGAAAACAGAAGGAAAGAGGAGGAAAAAGAATAAAGAGGGAGGGGACAGAAGAGGAGGGGAATAAAAGAGAGGAGAACACTGGGAGAAAATTTTCTGTTTCTGCTGATATTTGACGTACATTATCAAACGTAGCCTCACAACCCTCTCTGAGATCAGTTGTGCAATTATACCCAGATTAGAGAGACGAAAGCAAAGCCTTGAGAAGTTTTGTAAGCCCAGTGTCTCATATTTAGCAAGAATTGGAGCCAGACCTCCACCCAGGTCTGCCTGACACCAAATCCCATGCTTGTAGGATCACCTTAGGATGTAGAGGGGGTGATATTCAAATTAGCTTCATCTACGTCCCCTCTACCTGAGATAGGGGTGTGGTTACCAAACATTGAACACGCATTATGCCCAAAGAAGTGGCTTTCCTAGTGGGGTAAAATTTGGAAAAATCCATTTTTGCCAAATATTTTATACACTATATGTGAATGAAGTAAAACATGATTAAAAACAAAATATCCTGTCTTTACCAAATCCCACTCAATTGACTATTTAGAAATAATCCAATCATTTGAATTCCAACAAAAAGAGATGAGAAATGCACAGGACCTAGAGGAAGCAAGACAAAGAAAAAAGAAATTTTTAGGGGAAAGAATATCACCTACTAACTGAAAATGGAAAACAGAAAAGACTACATTTCCAGTGGCTTCCTAGACAGGAGTCTATGTTTCCCACTATTTGAGAATGATTAATGAATTGACCTCCTGTGTGCCACTTTGAAAACACACCAAATGTGCTTAGTTTGGCAGAGTAGTAGAGGAAGCACTATTCACACACAATCAAAAAGGCTGCTGTTTGCCAGTAGCTATTAACTCGTGGCTATATCAACACTTGGGCTGTTAACAATAATCTCATCCAAGAGTCTATTCTTGTAGAACCTCCGGGGTTAAAGAAATATTTTATTGGCAGCACCCATAATCTTATAAGTAGCAATATGTTTTGACAAAATGAAGCCACATTATTCTCACCTAGTCTCGGGTTTACTTTCTTAGGAGAGCATTTGAGACTGAAAATAAAAAAAGCATCCCCAAACCTCTGTCTCTTTCCCCTGCCTTCTGCAAAGAAATAGGCTTTACACTCAAACCTTGATGTTCCAATTTCTTTTAAATTTTTCAGTACTCACAGTTTCTCTACGCTTATACCTTCTAGGCTTTTGAATCTAATCACCCTACATGGATGCATTTTTTTTTTAACCTATGTGCACAAGAACACTTCAAGATATGGATGTGGTCTCAAGATTACATCTATATTGTGATCAGCTACAGTTGAAGTATCTCCTCTTGCTGTCAAATGCCGACTCTTAGTTTTGGGAGGAACTATAAACCTCTCTCTACTTAAATTGAGAGCTTTTAGGTATTGAAATAGTGCCTATGGCAGGAAAAGAAAAAAAATTGGTGTAGTGGCAAACTAAATCTATAATAAGTAGAAAAAGTAGCCTAGAGCACACATAGAAAAGTACTACTGGGAGTTAATCATTTCTGTCTATTGAGTATAAATGCAGGAAGGTACGTGTTAGGAACAGACAGTAGTGAGTCCTTGGTGATAAGTTGTTATATGAACCTAGAAAATTGTAGACTCAATCTTATGATCTGTCTCCATAGTTCCATGTTCTACTTCTTGGGATTTTTGTTCCACAAATTTATTGAAGAAAAAATACCCACTGAATGTTTATAATTTGCTGAGAACTCTTCTAGATACTGGAGCCACAAAACAAGTTCCTTACCCTCAAGTTCCCTCCCCAGTTCATGTCTGGTGAGTGAAGGTAAGGGCACCATATGAATGAGTGAATTGAGAAGAGTGGGAAGACAGTACAAGTCCCCTGCACGGGAGAGGTGCAGGCAATGACAAGTTTGTATTTTATAAAGAATAGTCCCTCAGTATGGTTGTTGTTACCATCTTCATCCTTACATGTGGTTTGTGGCATAACATTGTCAGACCATTACCTTCCAGAAGACCTGCCTGCATGACCCCACTGTTATTTTACTGTAGGGGCTCCTCATGAATAAGTTTTTTTAATTAAAAAAAAAAAAAACAGAAGTACAAGTTCAGGGTAATGGTGTTGGTGGTCTAGTCCTTGTTCTACCCCATTAATTATCCATAGTAAAATTACTTAATTTCCACATGTATTTTTTTTTTCACTTTTCCAGTAAGTGAATTGTACATGATTCTCTTTAAGATTCACACACCTTATAATTACTTGATTCATCAAAGACAAGCTCATAAATTCACTTTTCTTCAAGTAATGCTTTTGCTGAACATTTACTATCTGTACAGTACTCATCAGATCTGTAGAACATAAAGTTGCATGTAAGATCTGCTCTTTTCCCTGATGTTGCTAAAAATCCAGTGGGAGAGATGGCAAATCCATGAAAGAGGTACAACCAAATTGGACTATGAGTACTTACATCAATGAAAGGAGTAATTAATTCTGATGGGAAAAATGGAAAATGTTTCCCAAATGTAGCACTTAAGTTGAATATTAGGTAGAAGTGCACCAGGCAAAAAACAAAACAAAAAAGACATGCTCAATTGATGGAAATTCCTGAGTAAAATATTTGGTGGGAAATTAACAATACCCAAAATTTACTGAGCATTTATTAAGTGCCAAAAGTTTCATATGTTTAACTCTTTTAAATCATTATCATATTTGTACAAGATAGGAACCAATATCTCCACCACAGAAATAAAATACCCAAGCAGAAGACAGGTTATCCAAGATAACAGAGCTAATAAAGATGGAAATTTGACCCCAAACAGTCTGAGTCCATCTGTACTTGAAACCCCTGGCTCATACACGTTCTAGGAACAGGAGGCAGTCTAATATGGCTAACACATAAAGTGGGAAATAGAGGAAGATAAAAGGAGAAGAGGATAATGAAGCCAGCCTAAGGGCCTTGAATGCTGTGGTAAGAAACATGGACATTATCATACAGTAGAGGAAATGGGTTGGGGATTAAAAAAAAAAAAAAAAAAAAAAAACTACAGTAAAAAAAAGATATGACAAGTGAAAGCCACAGAAATTGTCATTGCTAAGAAAACATAGGGACAACAGGGAGTGATGGAGACTGTAACGATAAAGAGGAACCTTACATTTGCAAGATTATGTGGGGACAGCAAATCAGTCCAAAGGGAGAAATGTCAACCTACCATTGCCAGTTGCTCTTTTTCAAGAAAAGCGGTAAATATCATAAGTTGATTCTACAAATTATTAAATATTAACCAATCAATAAAACTTTAGACCATGGACTGAACAAAACATGCCTGCTGGCACCCAGATTGAAATTGGGAGACATTTGTGCTTTTAAAAATCATGTCTTTTATTTTTTTTTTTTAACCTTGGAAGCAATGTAAGCTTATTAGTGTCTTAGGAAGATAAATCTAGTGCTATTATAGAAAGTTGAATTGAGAGGGAAGAGCCAGTGAGAGATTATTGCAGTAGGAAAAAAAAGATGACAAAGGTTTGAACTAGTGGCAGTGGGAAACGCAAGGCAGGCAAGGGTTTTCTGAGTATAATTGATCTATTAAATGTGGCTGGGGATGAGAAAGAATGTATCAACAGTAAGGCAGGACTGTCTAGCTCTGGTGATTAGAAGGAAGGTAATGTATTGATGGAGACATGAAACATAAAAGAAAGAGCACATATCTGGAGGAAAAGAGTAAGTTCAATTTGAGAAGTGTTGAAATAGGGTTTAGGAAGCATTTGAATGGTACCCAGCGCTTCTTGGTTTTTCTATTGAAAAGAATGCGCATTCATCAGATTAAGTCAGATCTGATCCACTGATCACAACTGCTTCCTAGAGAACGGTAAGAATTTAGAGCATTGATAAAAATGGTTTATTCTTGTGAGATTTAAGCACAAATTCAATTATCCACAAGAATTAGTAACAACAAAATTGCAAACAGTATTCCTTTTAAAGAACTTGCTCCTTGTCACTTTCCTTTGAGTTTTGATTATGATCTGCAGTTATCTGTCTCCATCACCATGGGCAGCAAATCTATCAAGGGAAATGGTGTTTGGTTTAGAACGTTTTTTTTAAATCATCTTTGAAACTTTGCTTGTGGCTTTGCATTCATTCTTCTATAGGTATACAATCAGGTTTCTATAAATTTACATTATTTAATAATCATAATGTACATTTAGTCAGTTATTAGCAACCGTAAAGCATTTGTTCCATTAATTCATTTTAAATGACTTTGTAATCCGATGTTGTATAACCATAGATCTAGATCTAAGAGACTGAATTAAATAATTTTTAGTTCCTTCTGATTTCTATGGATTTTGATTTGATGAATTATTAGGGAATTATTTATTTGATGAATTATTGGGGAAAAGGGGTGTGTGTGTGTGTGTGTGTGTGTGTGCGCGTGTAACCCACCCCCTCTTCTTTTAAACAAAGCTCATTCTAAAAAAAAAATTAGAGTGTGAGAGTCATATAAACGGAAGCATATATTGACAACAGTGTAAAATGAGTGGGTCATGTCTTCGGATGAGTATATACGTATACCTGTGTAAAGACACGTGTATTTTTGTTCATTCAACAAACATTTACAGTCGTCCCACTTGAAAGACATTGTGCTAGCTGGTGCAGAGAAACTCTAGGGAAAAGACAGTTTCTGGCAAGAAGCAACATACAATCTGAGGACACATACATAAATAATTTTAGTATGACACAAAAACTGCCAAAAGAGAAGCAGAAGGTCAATGTTATTAGAGGACTCCAATAATTACAAAGTTGATGAGCGACCAAAGAAAGTCTTGTTAACAAAGCATAGTCTTCTCTTATCTTTCTACCTTGCTGAGCTATTTCTTGTTAACTTAGCCAACCTAAACCCGTAAGACTTTTCTGAATCTTTAAACTTTTACACTTCAGCACAATTCCTTTTAAAGAAGCAACTCCAGCCTCTGATCAATAAAACTAGAAAAGGCCATTCTAAAATTAATTCTTAAATAATATCAGGCACTATGCTATGGAATGATATTACTATACTCAAGAGTGTTGGGGGAATATTTATTATTTTCTTAAATCTTCAATTTCAAGAACAGTTTGTGGCTCATAAAGTTTGTTCTTTAGAACTGCTACGTCACTCACGCTAACTGGTATATGGGAATCCTAACACACTCATAGATATTAATAGGATACCTTTTCTTCTTATGCTTCAAACTGCACTATATATGGCTGTAAAATTAACATTCAGCCATGACTACTTCAGCCTCCTTTTATAGCCCCATCATTAATAGAACTCAGTGTGCATAAGGCTGTTCCAAAAGTGGATGTCCTATGTGTGACACTTTATTCTTTTACTGAGATCAGATAGACACTTACTAGGAAGGCACTATTGGGAAGCTGGGCAGTGGCCGCAGTAGGGAGGAATCCTGTAATTTCATCTTGCCCTGCAGTTGCACGCAGTATACTCACCCTTAGACCATGTAGAGCAACATCTTCAGGAGTTGGCATTGTCCTATAAAATGGAAAGATGGTATGCTTTGCTTCCATGAAGAATAGACATGAGAGATTCTCAAATACCTTGAGATAATAAGATAACACACACACACATTTTTCAAAACAAAATATATTTCTACAGATGAGGCCACAAAGGGCATTTTAGGTGACTCTCTCAAGGTCACATAGTGGGTGGGTTAAAAACTTCAATTCAAATTTCAGGGATCCTGAGTCAAAACCTAGTGATCTTTTCTTATTCTTGTTCTTTCCGTATTTTATTAAATACGCAAATATTAACCTATTCGATCCTTATAAATGCCCAGTGGTGAACTGACTATTGGCATGGCAAGTGAGAAATGTTACTCACCCACTCTCCAGTGAAACTGGTGAAAATTATTTTTCAAGAAGACTGTTTACAATTCTCTGATGCAGAGAATTTTATTTCTATTTTGATATTAATAAGCAAAGAACCGAGGCACAGATGGTTAAGTAAACTGTATAAGGTTATGTGGAAAAGCTGAGATTTGAACTTGGTTGGTTGGTTCTGGAGCATATCCTCAGGGTGAGAATCGAGGGGTGACAGGCAGCATATTCCTAGTTATGTTATTCTAGAGGAAAAATTGTATACATGAAATATAATAGGTTTAGGAGTCAGTTACATGGAGGTGTCTAATCCCATAGATTGTATTACACTTGTGGATCTCTTTGGTTTGCTGGCATGATGTATAATTTTTTTTAAGGAGATACAACTTTTCTGATGGGAAACTTCACACGCAAAATACTTGGATTTCTAACTGCCTTGACTGATCAAGAACTCTGGCAAATCCTGAGCTCTCCTCATGAGTACATTGCAGCTTTCAGCTGGAGCAGAAGGGTAGCTGCACCACTTGGACGAATGTGCTCAGCAATGCGTGCTACCTGGCCTATACCATGGTATCCAAATGATTTCTGTAGGCCTTTAATTTCATGTCTTGTCCCACACCATAACGAGGCCTAAAGAAAGTGTATTCTGGAAGGAAGAGTTTTTTCCTGGTGGGGGTCAGGGAATTGGGCAGGGGAACTTTGGAGTCAGACTAGCCAGTGGAATACTACATCTTCCAGGCCGGGCGCGGTGGCTCAAGCCTGTAACCCCAGCACTTTGGGAGGCCGAGGCAGGTGGATCACGAGGTCGAGAGATCGAGACCATCCTGGTCAACATGGTGAAACCCCGTCTCTACTAAAAATACAAAAAATTAGCTGGGCATGGTGGTGCGTGCCTTTAATCCCACCTACTCAGGAGGCTGAGGCAGGAGAATTGCCTGAACCCAGGAGGCGGAGGTTGCGGTGAGCCGAGATCATGCCATTGCACTCCAGCCTGGGTAACAAGAGCGAAACTCTGTCTCAAAAAAAAAAAAAAGACACAGGCCAACTACATCTTCCACTTACTCCTTGCATGACCCTCAGCAAACTAAACCCTAACTTGAACAGATTCTGCAAAATTCAGTTTCATCCCCTATGAAATGAAAGGCTAACAGTATCTGGGTCACAGAATTGTGCCAGATAAAACACATTGCAGAGGGCCTGGCATATAGGAAATTTTTCATAAATAGTATTTAGCACTCCCTAAACATTATTAAGTACTTCATAATATTAGCTGCTACGCTGTTGTTGTATCTTTTGTAATCTTTGTGATGAAAGGGAAGTGTTTATGAAAATTCCTAAAAGCACATTATAATAAAATCATACACAATGAAAATATTGAGGCCTAGAATAAATGGATATGGAAAATCATTCAAAGTCGCTTTAGGTAGAGATGAGGAGGTGATTTAAGATTAATAATTTAAGTCATCATGGTGAAAGAAGATTAAAAGACAAGTAGATGAACTATCCAGTGATGATCAAGAGCTATAGAAATAAAAAGAAGAGAAAGCAAGCTTTTTGCAGAAGGAAAGAGCATGTGTATGTTGGAACAAAAATTTGGGGGAAGTTTACAGTGGAAAAAGAAAATAAATAAGGGAGAGGACAAAATTGTGACTAAATAAATAAAAGGAAACTCCCCCAAAAAGTGCAAAATCAATGAAACTAAAAATCAAAACCAAAAAGAGAAAAGCAGGAAGAAATACTATGTTTCCGTAAGTCTGCGGATTATGAGGAGTCATGAAAAGGAAAGAAGAGGTTTGGCACAAAACCTTGAAGGATAAATATGAGCACATCACAATTGAAAAGAAGATAATGAAAACAGATAATTAAAATGCAGAAGCGAGAGTTACAGCCTTTGGAACTCAAACTAAATAAACTTGTTTTATTGTGAGTCTGGAAATTGGGAAATAGTTGTACCGAGAGTAAGTATATCTGGAACTATCACATTAGCTGACAGGGCAGGTAAACATTTCAGAGGTGAATGAACTAACTCTGAGATGGATGATTATGGATGTGAATTGTGGGAAAAAAAGATTTGATTTTACGGCAAATGCTGCAGCCCCCTCTTCCTCTTAGATAATGGCACCGAGAAATACAAATGGATGGGTTACTTAAGGATATGTCTTCTTTCCTTAAAGAAGAAAAGTGGTTGCATTTAAAGGGAATGATAAGATTTACTTAGAAAAAAAATTGAGAGGACTAAAAATAAAGAAAACTAAGTAAAGGATATAAATGTATAGAACCAATCTGAAACAAATACAGAATTTAAAATGTTTATGAGTATATCTATGCAGAAGGGCTGAAAAAATTACTTCTAAAAGATGAGTCTCAGGACTGTGAGGACGTATGTGTAAGAACAAAAGAAAAGTTCAACTTTTCAAATCATTCATCTCTTCCTTAACAGCTGGATATACTGGAAAATATACTTGGAAGATCACCTCATTCCTACAGAACAGGAACATTATTTAAATACTAGAAGAAATATCCAAGGTGTGAAAAATGGTGTTCCTTTATCAGAACATCAGAGTCCAGGAGAGTGTTAAAGAGAGTTCTAGAGAAAGTGCTCTGAGAAGAGATGAAGCTCAAAGGATTCATAGCCTAAAGATATTTTCACTTTCAGATACTTTTAATGAGAGGAGTAGGGAGGAAACAAAGCGTGAGAACTTACGGCATAAATCAGAGAGCAAAATGAGGGCCATTTGTATTGATACAGTCAAAGTGAAAGACAGAAAACAAAGTACAGGAGGGCGGAAATGAAGGCGCATGCTACAAATGTCTTTCGGTATCCGTAGAGAGGAGAGGTTGATGGGTTCAGAGAACAAATGGACAGCAAAAATAAAACATATATGGAAAGAGAAACTGGATAACTAAACTGTTCCCATTTTAAGAAAAGGTCTTCAGAGAAAATTTTATGGCTTCCCAATAGAAAAGAAGCCAAAGATGAAAAATCCAGTGATTCAGTGTGAGACCGACCTCACTCCACAACCTGGAGACTGGATAATCAGTGTGTTGAAAAAGAGAGGTGTCCTCAGTCCCGGTGGTTTGACCCTAAACTGTGTATCTTATTTTGGCTAAAAAATCACGAGTAAAAGTGAAATAACTAACACAATAAAGAATCTTGTGATGGTATTTTTAAAGGACGTTTGGGGAGGTATCACTGTCCTGATAAAATTGGTTTTGCAGGAAAAAATGCTAGTCTGACAGGAGGCAGGTGGTGGCCCATGCAGTCCTGGGTCATAAGGTATTTAGGGGATTGTATTCTGGTATCATGACAAAGAACATAGCTAAGGCTATTTTATATCAATTAGGTCAAGAAAAACTTGCAAGGAGATGGTTTGTTAGATAATTTGGGAACACATATGAATATGTTATATATCAGCTCTAGAGCCATCACCACAGGAAGATGAAACATAAATTAAAAGGATAAGGGACCAAGGTGAAGCTGTTTGTTATGTACTGGTATGCGGCACCCTCAGATTTTTTTCCAAAGAAAAAACATGTCCGATTTGAAAGAAAGAAAATGTAAAGATGAAAAATACAGCAAAAGAGAGAAAGAGAGAGACTGAGAAGCCGGATGGATCCAGACATATCTCATGCAGCTGAGATCATCCCGGAAATAATGAAAACAAAAGAGATGAGGAGATTTAAAATATGTGACAAGCAAACAACGAAATATGCAGAAAAGTACAATACAATAAAAGGAAAGGAAAGAGACTTATGTTGAGACATCAGCAGGTGACAGACGATCTCTATACCTCTTATTCAAATTTCACAACGGAATTATAAAATATCTCATCATCTCCATTTTACACATTAGAGAATTGAGAATTAGACAGGTTAAGCAACTTAGCCAAGGTCACACAGTAAACAAATAGGGAGGTGAAATTCAATTTACTGTCTATCTTACTCATAAGCTTTTATCTACACACCATTGCCTTTCAAAACAAAGACATAAAAGTGAGAAATAAAGGGAAATACAATTATATTGAAGCTGTATAGTTGAAGGATGGGTGTATTGTCTGTAGAGCATAAGGCTGCAACAAATTTTTTAAAAAGAAGAAAGAAATGTTGGCATGATTTCCACTCACTTGTCAGTTAAAAGAGAATTCTCTGCAATATTATGCAAAGGTATGTCTGACCACGTGAGCACTCAGGAGCTGGGCTGTGTGTTAAATATCCATGCTAAAAGCATGAAGCTGCAATTTTGAATGAGAATTCCTGTTAAGAAAATATCCCTTTCTAAAATAATACATAATTAAAGCAGATTAAGTATTACTTGACTTCTCTTTCGCTGCTATTCAAATGTTATTGCATTGTGCATAATTAAACTAGCAGTTATCATTAAAGTGTTTCATTAGGAAGCTCTAGGTAGAACAGATTCGCTGTCTTCACTCAAAGTTCACTCTGGGGATTGTATACCTAGAAAATTTTCTTTCTTTGAGGAATCCTGGAAGAGCATATTGGCGGATTTATGTCAGGGAACAATACTTTTCTTTCCCCCACCCCGAAGAAACAGTATCTATACTTTGTCGGCAAAGGCACACTGTCTTTTTAATTTCCAGGAGTCCCACAATTGAGCAATGAAATTAATAAAATGAAAATTAGCATAGAATAAAATTTTAAGTATACTGTATTGAAAAAATTAACAAATATGTAAAGTTTGGGCACTACTTTTATATAAATTTTTATGCGTACCGAAGACGGCAGTTTGCATGGGACACATTAATGGATTACAGATCATGTTATTGTAGGTAGTATTTTTTCTGCATTTCCTGACTTTTTACAGTAAAAATACATGACTTCTTAAAATTTAACAGTGTGGATGCAAAAGAAATACCAATTTCAATTCACTCTTAGAAATTAAAATTGGGTTAATTATCACACTGACTCAGGTAAAGTTTAAGTGATTTTTCTAATACAGAATATTTATATGCCTAACCAGAATTTTAAAAAATTTAGACTTCAGTTTAAATTCTAAACAAACCTGTTGTAAACCAATTAAGATTATAAATAGTCGAATATAAATGAACAAAACTTTAAAAGTTTTGTAGAGTATGATTTTGGTTAGTAATAATAATAACAATTGCTCTATTTCCTGAGATTACTATAGGCCAGGCACTTTTCTAAGTGTTTTACATCACTTAGCATGTTTGAATAATCATGTGATACAGATATTGTAATCATTCTAGTTTTCACCAATGGAGGGGCTGAGGCAATGCTATAACTGTTTTAATAATATCCTTGAAAATTAATTTTAAGTTTACAAAAATAATACCTTGTGAATATGTTGAAATAAATCAGCCATGATTGATGTTTTCATAGATGATCTTAAAAATATTTTTATTGTCCATGTACATGTATGTTTATTGCAGCACTATTTACAATAGCAAAGACTTGTAACCCACCCAAATGCCCATCAATGATAGACTGGATGAAGAAAATGTGGCATATATTCACCATGGAATACTATGCTGCCATAAAAAAGGATGAATTCATGTCCTTTGCAGGGACATGGAAGAAACTGGAAGCCATCATTTTCAGCAAACACACACAGGAACAGAAAACCAAACACCACATGTTCTTACTCATAAGTGGCAGTTGAACCGTGAGAACAAATGGACTCAGGGAGGGGAACATCACACCCTGGGGCCTGTTGGTGGGTGGAGGGTGAGGAGAGGGAAAGCATTAGGACAGAAGCCTAATGCATATAGGACTTAAAACCTAGGTGACGGGTTGATGGGTGCAGGAAACCACCATGACACATGCACGCCTATGTAACAAACCTGCACATTCTGCACATGTATCCCAGAACTTAAATACAATAAAAAATACATACATACATACATACATAGAAAAAAAGTGAAAAAAATATTTTTTAATGTGCCTCTAAAGGAAGTTAGAAAATAATTCTCCTTTCTCTATTGAAATAAAATATTTTAGAGCGTTCATTGCTTCCAGTCCCCATTCTTCAAAACATGTGCATGGACCACCTGCGTTGGAATCCTCTGGAGAACAGCCCCAAATCCCAGAAGCTCAAAAGTCTGCATTGTTAAAATGCTTCCTAGCAATATTTACAACTGCTAAAATGTAATGACTTCAGAGTTTATATGGGAAATCAGAAGTTTTTTTTAAAAATCATGAATTTCTGATTTTCACTTTCCAGTTTGACTCAATTGCTTTCTTATGTGTCATTGGAAGTGAGATGTTCACAGCAATTTTTTTTGCCCCACATATTCTTAGTATTCCTCCCAGAATGCCAACGCCTCAACACTTCTTTCTCTACTTCCCTCTTTCTCCCTCCTACATTCTTGCAATTGCAGAGCAAATCGTGACTGAGGCAGGGAGTACATCTGCTGACTTGGGTCTAATATTTCAGTGTTTGAGTTTACTTTATAGCTTCCACATCCTATACCTAGTGGTCATCTACACAGTAGTGGAATCAAATATTCCCATGTAGGAAGATTTATTTGTTTCTTCAAAGGATACAGGAATCAAAAGGGATCCAGTCGGGAAGAGAAAAGGCCAGCTCCCCTCCTTCATGGAGCCAACATTCTGCTGGGAGAGACAAGAACAAATTCCATGAATGAATAGAAAAATAAATAAGTATAATAAAAGGTCAGAGAGTGATAAAATCCATGTAGAAAAATGTTGTAAGGGCACAATTACAGAGTGACAGATGGAGTAGAAGATGCTGGATTAGAAAGGAAAGGCCTTCCAGAGGAATTGGTATTGGAGCTGAAAGATGAATGAACTAGGAAAGTGAGCCAATCAGAAATCTGGGGAAGACTATTCCAGACAGAGAGCAGAGAAAGCACAAAGGCCTGAGGCAGGAGTGGGCTTGGCTTGTTCACAGAAAACATGAAGGTCAGTGGACATGGCTAGAGCAATACGCATAAGGAGGAGAGCCGGGTGGGATGAGCGTTAAGGTAAGCATTGCCTCTCACACGTGCCATTGTAACACATGGTGCTTGGACTTCATTCTGAGTATCACAGAGACCATTAGCAAGGGGGAGAAAGGGGGAGAAATTACCTAATTCACATTTGAAAATATCACTGTATCCAGTGTTTGGGGAATTATCAGAGCCACAGAAACCCGTCCACTCTATGTTCCAGTTCTGGCAAGAGAATATGGTGCTTAGCTGGCGTATTCACAGAATAGATGTTGAGACGTGGTCAGATTCTCTGTGTACATGTTTGCAGTATGCAGTTAGAGATCACTGGAGTTGCTAACAGATGAGGAAGGCAGAAGATAAAGAGGAGTCACAGATTTCTACAAGGTTTTGGGCCCAAGTAGGAAATGCTGACAGTCGGGACTGAGATGGGGAAGACAGGTTGCAGGAAGACTTAGGAGTTCTTCTTTCAATATGCTGAACTTGAGCCTCAGTCAAAGACAACAGCCAGTAGGTGGAGCAAGCCTGAACTCGGGGAGATGGGAGCAGAGATCCAAAGGACAGAGGCAAGGGCGTGTGGGTGGAATGCAGGTTCATGACTCCGAATGAGATCACGCAGGGAGGAGAGTACACACAAATAGAGAAGAGAAAGATACGTGGATTCATGTGGCTCCGTGCCCGGCAGAAAACTTGCTCAAGCCTGTTGCTCTGTGACAAAGGGTGTGGTTTTTTAACTGCCTGCAAGTCACAAACAGCAGTGATCTGACAATGGGCCATAATTGTAGAATATAATACATATGTTATTGTAAGCAAATTGGAGTATAAATGTTACCGGGTGATTGTCATATAGCCTCCTTGAACAGGCAATTATTTTCCTTTCTGTTGCAATAAAAATTTGCATGACTATATTAATGCCCCACTGTACAAGATTCATTTTTAGCAGTGAGCTTCAGTTTATCCTGAGAGGCAGGCAGGCTCACTTATAAAAACTGGTGGTACAGTTGGGAAGAAAAACTGCCCTTTTGAGTAAGTACTTTATAAAGGCAATTAAAGCAGAAAGATGTGTTTATGGGCTTTCACCCTTCAAAATGGCTATAGATCAAATTTATTAAAAATGTAATTTGAAAGAGAAGCTGGCAAGTAATAAAAATAAAAATGAAACTAATTTATCTTCAAAGTGTGTGGTGCTTTTAGCCCTAACCAGCCTAAAGACTTCGCTACCCAGCTAGAAGTAAGAATTGAAAACTCTCTTTCAATTCCAAAGCATTTTAAACTACAATGTGGCTGGTGTTTATACGGTCACATGATAGGTTACTCTAATAGTTCAGGACAGAAAATATAATTTGTATATTTCAGAAACTAAGTAGGAATAATATTTAGGGTCTACTTTTAAAAAACCAATACAGCAAAGATGGAATTTGATGATGTAAACAAATATACTGTTAAAACCCATGTATCCAAGAGGTTTAAAAATTCATTAATCTCACCTGTAACTTTCCTACTTGGCCTTTTCTCTACGCACTCACTTCCGATTCTTGAAAAACGTTTATATTACGATCAAAGAGAGGAAGGCAAGACAGCAGTATTAATTCACCCTAGATTGCTCAGTTTCAGGGTTCCTAAATAGTGGAGGAAAGCCCATTCCAGCTGTTGCCTCTCAAATAGAAGATGGATCTCTAGCTCCGACTTGTTGTGTATCAACTTGTATTCAAGAAGGTTTGACCTTAAAAATACAGACAGTGCTCAAACTAGAATAAGCACTAATTAAAGCAATTGTTGGGGGTCCTTCATGTTACCATTCCTACTGGAAGACCCACATCGATTTCTGGAACCCCACCGGTTACCCATAAGCAAGACTAAACCTGATCCTTAGGCAGAAGTTCCTAACCCCTACTCCCACCCTCAACTTTAAATCCACCATACTGAATGCCACACTGTGGAATGCAGCCAGTGTGGCTGCCAATTAAGACAGATGCAGAAGGCAAAAATAAGTGAATTAAGATGAACTCATCTGAAATGCATCACTATCTGAAGATACCAGCATGAGATTTAGTATACATGTATTAGGCTCCCAGCAGGATTTAGCTAGACAATTAGACTGCTTTCACATTCCACAGCTAACTTCCTCCACAGCAAATTGGCTCAATCAGGAACCTTCATTTGAAGGTGTGTTTAGAGGGTGTGGCAAATACTGGATAGCTGTCTTTTTGGGCAAAGGTGCATATCAAGAACCCCAGGGCGGGTAGGAGAAAAGCAGTTTCTTAGCCAGAAAAGAAAAAAAATCCGACCTTGCTAGTCTTCCCAGACTAGAGAACTGCAGTTCTGATTGGGCCTGAATTAAGTAGCTTAATGAAACTGTGTAATCGTCCTTGTGCTAAAAAATATGCCAATTTAAATGAGCTTCGCTTTCTGGATGAAGTTTCTAAGGTCAACACGAATCCTCTTACCTCTCCCACTGCCCCGTTAAAAAAAAAAAAAAAAATGTTTAAGTCAACACTTTTTTTCTGTTTTGCAAAGACACTTGCTCTTTTTTTAAACTGTTTTAAAAAGAAAATAAGGGAATATATTTTAGGTTTTGCAGGACACTATGAGATGCTGCGAAAATTCAAATGATAGTGTTTCAATCTTTTCCTACAAAATTACTTTCTAGAGGAATTCATCTTATTGTAAGAAGAAATGTATAACCCATTTTTCGTTCAAGAATAATATTCCAATGGATTGTTTTGTATAACAGAGAGTATTTCTGACAGCATTCAGACTACTTCAAAATCCTATAATGAAATGAATTGAAAGGACCTAACTTTGAATAAAGTCGTTTACCAGTAGGAAGGGACAGCTTACAGACAGTTTCATTGTATTCAAATAAAGAATGTTCTGCAGTGTTTGTGGGTAGAGAGGAAGAGTAGCGAGTGGAGGGAAAGGGTGATGAAATAAAGACAATGCATAGTCCCCACAGTGAGATTAGTTGAACTAACTGTGTAGACAAGAAGGACAATTCTGACTTTACATGGAGGCTCTGCCCATGCTGCCATCTCGGGATGAGCACTGTTCAGAAATGGAAATCCCCACGTTTCCTTTCTTGCCTCTTCCCCACATTCCTGTAAGATTACACTTCACCGTCAGAGCTAAAGAGTAGATCTTCATCTTCAATTCATTCAACACGAGAAGATTATTATTAATAGCACGCTGAGCAAATAATGATTTCAAAGAGTCCTTGTTATTATAGAAGCCTGCCTACAAGGTGATTTCAGAATAAGAAATGGGAAGTGTTTATTTTAGCAGAAATTTAATGTGCACTTGCCTTTCAAACTCTATAACATTATTGTAGTTAAAATAATTGAATGGCCGGGCGCAGTGGCTCAAGCCTGTAATCCCAGCACTTTGGGAGGCCGAGGCGGGTAGATCACGAGGTCAAGAGATCGAGACCATCCTGGTCAACATAGTGAAACCCCGTCTCTACTAAAAATACAAAAAATTAGCTGGGCATGGTGGTGCGTGCCTGTAATCCCAGCTACTCAGGAGGCTGAGGCAGGAGAATTGCCTGAACCCAGGAGGCGGAGGTTGCGGTGAGCCGAGATCGTGCCATTGCACTCCAGCCTGGGTAACAAGAGTGAAACTCCGTCTCAAAAAAATAAATAAATAAATAAATAAATAAATAAATAAATAAATAATTGAATGATGGTTAAATGTCTCCACTGATTGGATAACCTTGATACTAGCCTGAATTACCTAGTAAAAAAATTACTTTTAAAATCTAAGTAACTTTTATTATTAATTGTAATTGGAAAGCATTATTCAGTTAAAGTATTAATATATATAGGTCTTTAGTGATATTAATTTAGAAAAAAATAATGAAAGTTTTGCCTCTTCAACATTTACAGTCCAAACTACATGTAAATTAAATACTGTATTTTTATTTTTTACAGACCCACCCATACACACACACACACACACACACATACACACACAAACTCACACACATACATTCTCTGTGGTTTTCCTAGTTCAAGAATGTAATTATAATCATGCAACAAACAATAGTGGTTCTCCATTTGCCATGCTTATATTAAAATTAGAGGAGGGGCATTTTAAAAGCAACAAATACCACCCAAGTCACTATTCAGCTTCATATTTTTAGCTATAAAACTAGAAAATAAAATCAGAAGGTTTTATGAGATCGAATGATTTTCCATCTCTGGGCAAAGGAGAGGAATAACTGATTTGCTTTGTAAATATATTTCACCAATGTCTATATAGACTGTGACAGTTACCAACTGCACAAACTGTATCCTTTTAGAAATGTAGTAAATTTAAAGCTTTTTATGAGTCTGTGGGAGCCAAAGACATGGTAGCTGGAAAAATAACACCTTGAAAAGGAGTTTATTTTCACTTAAGTATCTGGCTAATAGTGCAAACTTCATCTTTGCCTGGAGGTGGTACATCTATGTTAATGAAGATGGGCTAATAATGTGTTCATATGAAATGGAATGGATCTTCTGTCTTAATTTGTGTACTATTTTCATATGAAGAATAAATGAGGACAAGATATTGATTGCTATAAATTTTGTACGTCATTTTAGTACAAATATGTCCAAACACATTTGAGATTAAATGGCAATTATATTTCTTAATTGAATGTCCTTTTCTCCTTATCTTTGATAGATATTATAGAAAAAGATGCAGATAGATCATAGATATGTAGATAATCTATGTGTCATAGATGTAGGAATAGCTGGATCATAGGTAGATAATGCATATATGTAGATAAATAGATTGTAAATCTACCCACCTATCTATAACTATACATAAGAAAAAGAAAAAGAGCAAGACCAAGGTCAGCAAATTTCTCTGTAAAGTCCCAGATAATTAATATTTAAGGCTTCACTGGCCATATGGTCTCTGTCATAACTACTCAAGTTTTTTTGTGTAGCAGCACAGAAGTCTTAAATAATATGTAAATGAATCAGTGCAGCTGTATCCAAATAAAATGTTATTTATGGACACTGAAAATTAATTCCATATAATTTTTATGTATAATAAAATATTATTTTTTTCAAATAATTTAAAAATATAAAAACTATTTTTCCCTTGAATTTCATACAGAAAGAGGCCTCAGGGCAGATTCGGCATGGGCTATAATTTGCAACTTTTAATATATGTAATAGTCAATTGTTATTTTTAATCTCAAAGAATCCCATGACTCTTTGTAAAGCTGTCATCTCATTCTGATTTACAAATCTCTCCAGAGTATATATGAACTCTACACAAGAAAGTGAAAGTTAGTTTTGAAGCAGACTTTTTAAAAGAAAATACAATCTTATTGCACAAAATGGAACACTGCCAAAACAGAAAAACTCACACCTCTACTTTAAAAGAAAGTGCAAAGCAAAACTACATCTCAGCTAAATGTTTCATTATAGGATAAGTTAAGAAGTATAATTAGTCAAAATAAGATCCCAGTATGTTCACAGTATTGCAGACACAAGTACAATATTAATTTTCACATTATATTTTATATGCAAACAAATTGAGTTTGTAAAAAAAAAAGTGTTGCTTTCCTTACTTTGTCAGATTTCATTTACCAATTAGGTCCCTGATAGAGTATAGTCAATGGAAATAGTTCTCTCTTCCATTCAATTACAATTCCTAATCAGTTGAATTTGTCACGTGGTTCTTTCAAGAGAGTGCTATAAATACTGCTTCCTATCCAGTCTTGATATTCAAAATGTTACTAATCTTTGTTTGTTTTTGATGAACTGGTTGAGGCATTTCTGTTAAAGACTTAGACTTGAGAACTGAGCACTAGAGCCAACATTTAAAGTGTTTCTCTCATTTCTTTCTTTGTCACTAGGAATTAAGAATGTTTCAATGAAATATACAGCCCCTTTCTGGAATCTACTTGTTCTGCTACCACTATGGATATACCGACCTTCCTGTGCCTTTCAGGGACATGGGTAGCAGAAGAGTTTCAGACTCCCCCCAAAACAAAACAAAAACTGAACAATAAACAACCACCAAAAAAAAAAAAAAAAACACAAGAAAAATGATGGAGGTACTCTTTCACCCTTGCCTGCTTTCTCCTGCTACCAAAACAAACAACAAAAACTACCTTTTCTCATTGGATCATGATGCTAAAATTCTGTTGCAAATTTGTAAAAGAAAAGAAGTGGAAATCTACTTAAGAACTCCTGTAAACCATTGTGTACAAAACAACCACTTTGGTTCTCATTAAAAAGTGTTATCTGTCTCTTTGACTCTGTAAGCTAAGTATTAATCCATCTTTAAAAGAGAAGAAAGTGAAGATCATAGATGACAAATCTTGCTTTCTCCGAAGTATCTTTGAATCTTTACATTTGCCATCACAAGTTCTCAGATTGATTAACTATTGTTTATTTCCAAAGAAATCCGGCATGACTTATGAAGACGTATATATAGCAACATAAATATGAATGAGATAAGACAACAAGACTAAGGGAAACTGAAATTGTGTAAATATTGAAAGTAGTAAGCATCTGACAGCCATTTTGTCTGTAATAGGTTACATTTAAATTTGCCAGTGAAACCAGCCTCTTCATGGGGATTTTCTGCTTGTACTGATGAGCCAAGACCCCTCCCTTTACACTCATTTTCACAGAAATTCTTTGCTAATGAATTGCCTCGCTTGCTCTGTAATATTCACAACCATCTTACCACCTCCAGACGGACTGCAGTTTGACATAAAAAACGGCCTTAGAAAAGGCTCTGTCCAGGAAATTTGATTCCAGCATGGCAGAAATGTAAAGAGTCTGTTGTGATATAAGTGCTATTTATCAGGCTCCTATAAATCTCCTTAGCACAGTCAGCAGAGTCCAAGATGCAAACTTCCTAGCAACTCTGCAGGTGAATTCAGAGAAAACAATCACAGCTTGGCCTGGGGAGTAGATTCATACTCTCCAGAGTGAGAGTCACATAGTGTGAATCTGCAAGAAGAGTCATAATGATAATGACTCATTCCACACATATGCATGAAACATATTAGATATTCATCAACATGAATTACAAGACCTTGCAATAATTACATTGCTAATTTTTTGTTGTTGTTTTGTTTAGTTTTGTTTTGTTTTTTGAGCTGGAATTTTGCTCTTGTTGCCCAGGTTGGAGTGCAGTGGTGGGATCTTGGCTCACTGCAACCTTCACCTCCCAGATTCAAGCGATTCTTCCACCTCAGCCTCCCAAGTAGCTGGGACTACAGGTGCCCATCACCACACCTAGCTAATTTTTTGTATTTTTAGTAGAGATGGGATTTCATCATGTTGGTCAGGCTGGTCTCAAACTCCTGACCTCAGGTGATCCACCTGCCTCAGTCTCCCAAAGTGCAGGGATTACAGGTCTGAGCCACGAAGCCCATCCATAAATTTTTAAGACAGTTGTATGAATGCCTGTGGGATATTGCCCAAGAGTAAGGTGCTTTCCAGAGTCTTTGTCTAATGGTTTGTGATTAACACTTGAACCATCTGTGCATTGCTTAAAAGGCCATTATGATGGCATTGCTATTGATATTACAGGAAGTCCTGCTGTATGTTTATTCTCCACAGAGGGTATTTTACCATTATCACATTAGAAATTAGTATCTAAGAAACTCAAACCATTCCTGACTGAGCGAATGCTTGCAGCAGATGGAGCTGAAACTGTAAAGGGCCATATGCCCTTGGGCCTTACCATGTCAGTGCCTGCAGGGCTAATTTTCAACTTGCAGTATCTGTTTCTCTTTGCCTGAGGCCCTTCTCTAGTCTTAACATTTGACTCTGCATCTTGCAGCACTAGGGGAAAAAGAGTCTCCAGGAGCAGCCTTCAGCCGATGATTGACTGGGAGTCGGTGTGAAATGTCCCAATTGCCTCACCCTAAAGGTGAGATGTTGCAGATCCACTTATGATGCTTTGGCTGCTGGAGAACCCACCTGGTTGGAGTGGCAATCTCTCATTACAGACTTACTTGGAAACAGGTGTTTTCTTGATTTTCCGAGGCCTTCCCCTCCTCCCCTTTCTACTTCATTATCAGCATTTCCAGGAACCACCAACTTGTACTTGAATCCTCATCTCTGGATCTGCCTTGCTCCACAATGAACCCACTAACCAGATTTCTTAAAATGTCTTCTGAGAGCAAGAGTGGGTGGCATTCCTCTTTGACATACTAATAATACCTTTTTAAAAAAATGCTTGAGGGTGGCGCGATGGCTCAAGCCTGTAATCCCAGCACTTTGGGAGGCTGAGGCGGGCAGATCACCTGAGGTCAGGAGATCAAGACCAGCCTGGCTAACATGATGAAACCCCATCTCTACTAAAAATACAAAAAATTAGCTGGATGCAGTGGCGGGTGTCTGTAATCCCAGCTACTTGTAATTAGCTGGGCATAATGGTGGGCACCTGTAATGCCAGCTACTCGGGAGGCTGAGGCAGGAGAATCACTTGAACGGAGGAGGTGGAGGTTGCAGTGAGCCCAGATCATCACACTCCAGCCTGGGCAACAGAGCAAAACTCCGTCAAAAAAAAAATAGCTTGAAATTAATTTTTTTTCTCTAAGAAGATAAAAGAAGTGCTTGTATGTTTAACCAGTTTCTTTAAATCAGATATGCACCCACTAGAATAATGATAAAAACTGAGAAATTGGGAAAGCTATAGTGAGTTCTGATAAAGCATTTACAAAGTGTTCAAATTCAGTCAGACATCTTGCTGTTAGTGAAGACTTTATTATTCTTTATAGAAAAATGTCTTCATCAATATTTATGTGGCCTCAGTGTTCCACCAGATATTTACAAAGTCTATTGATGAAGTAAATTAGCATGGTATCAGGACCATGATTTAAACTCTGACCCCTTCTTCATCTTAATGCTATACTTTGAAATTATTTTCTGTACCTCAAATGAGAATTTCAGTATCTACCACCCCTCAAAATGGCTCATATTAAAAGCAATGCTAGTTTTATAAAAAATATACAGCACTCACTAAATGCCTAAATTATTCTGATTCATGGATCATCAAATAATTATCATTACTCCAGCAGTACTGAGATTTCTATTACCCCTCTAATTTTTCAAAATGGTAGAAAGCCCTTGGCTTCTGCAATTTCACATGTGCTACTTGTCACTGATGTGCTGATTCTGGTACTAACGTAAGCTGAGAGAATCAAAAAGTTTTAAACACTTTGATAAGCTGACTGTTTGAATCAATAAGAATAATGTGAAATTTTAAAAAGTAGATGGATGCTAACTTTCTATTATCCATACTCCTTGCATTCACCTCATCCCTGGTTCAACACTGTAACACAGCTGCCCAAGTGGGAGAGCACGGCCCTGTGCCTCACTCAATTTCAAACACCATCTGCTTCAGACTCAAACCTAACTCAGCCAATCCAGCCATTACTGGGGAAAAAAAAACTTAAAACACACAAAAAGAAAGGCATAAGTCATAAGGGGCTTTCTAGATGATCAAGAAGATAGTAACTTCCAATTCTAGAATAATGCATCCGTTTGTATGTATCAAAGACATTTTAATTGCCACTTTTGCTTTGCCTTAATGTATTTCATTTGTGCATTTCATGTCTTAAAAACAGAATCAGAATGTAGGGTAGATTTTGGAGGGACCCGTTGCTTATATGTTATAATGTTAATGTTCATGAACAATGAACTGTGAAGGAAATGATAACATGTGACAAGAAACTGCATTGCTCTTATCACAAGGCATGCCATTCCACACCTTCTGGTTCCTTTTTATTTTAAATCTTGTATGAATTTGTATTAACTCATCGTCTATTTGGGGTTTTATTTTCTAAGGAAAAGCGTACATCCTTAAATGAGAAAGTAGATATGCAGTCCTGAAATCCTTTAACCTGAATTCAAACACCAGGTTGTATATATCCATTTATTTACCAAACGTTTATAAAGTGATCACTAGTTTTTAGCTGGGCAGTTTTATAGATGCTGGGTGTACCCAATCACCTAGATCATGACACATACATTTTTAAAAATTCAATAAAGATACTAAACTCAAAGTAGAAGTAGAAGGTAAGGTGTCACCAGAAAAAAGAGTGATCAATTCTTTCTGAGTACATACAAAATTTCACAGAGGATGTCATATTTGCACCCAAGACTAGAGGCAAATGAAGATAGATGTTTGTTAGATGGTGACAAGCCAAGAGGGCGTCTCAGTCAGAAGAAAGAGTGTGCTCAAAGGAGTGAAACAGCCAAACACTTTCAAGAACCAGACATTTCATTAGGACTCAAGTATATGTGTAATGAAAATGGCCAGAAGCAGCTGGGTGTGGAGGCTCACACCTGTAATCCCAGCACTTTGGGAGACTGAGGCAGGCGAAATCACCTGAGGTCAGGAGTTCGAGACCAGCCTGACCAACATGGAAAAACCTCGTCTCTACTGAAAATAAGAAATCAGCTGAGCACGGTGGCACATACCTGTAATCCCAGCTGCTCCAGAGGCTGAGGCAGAGAATCACTTGAACCTGGGAGGCGGAGGTTGTGGTGAGCTGAGATCACACCATTGCACTCCAGCCTGGGCAGCAAGAGGAAAACTCAGTCTCAAAAAAAAGAAAGAAAAGAAAATGGCCAGAAGCAAGAGTGGAGGCATTGGCAGGAACCGCAAGGTGGAGACCTGAGAAGCTGGGATTTTATTCCAGAGTCAGCAGGAGCCCAGGAAGATGCTAGGGAGGGGTGAACAGAGGAATAACAGCATAGCATATGTTATTTAGAAGGGTTTCCTCAAGACCAATGGGAAACTAAAAGTAAAATTCA
Organism: Saimiri boliviensis; assembly: GCF_048565385.1. Taxonomy (NCBI): domain Eukaryota; kingdom Metazoa; phylum Chordata; class Mammalia; order Primates; family Cebidae; genus Saimiri; species Saimiri boliviensis. The sequence continues at coordinate 18,402,276 of NC_133450.1, read as the reverse complement.
TGCAATATGTTTCAGGCCTCAGGGCTGGGAGTAACAAGCACGTCTACCAACTACACACCCTCCTCTCAGACACGTGGGATACAATCATAAATATTTCTGTTATGACCTACAAGCAATGGCAGGAGATGAGTGATGGTGATGGAAAAGAGCAGAAGAGCCACCAAAGATGAGAAGGAACGGCTGGTGTTCTTGTCAGATATGCTGCAGCCTGTCAAACATTTGTCTTTGGGGCCCTTCCTCTGTTGCATTACCCACTACTTACTTCTCTGAAGCATCCTACTTCCATCATAACCCAGAAGCACATTTAAAAAAATCTTTTGATCTGTACAGAAATACTCATCCATGGGAAAGACAAGGGCTTTTTTACTTATTTTTTTTATTTTATTTTGTTTTATTTATTTATTTTATTTTATTTTATTTTATTTTTTTGAGATGGAGTCTCGCTCTGTTGCCCAGGCTGGAGTGTAGCGGCACAATCTTGACTCTGCAACTTCTGCCTCCTCGGTTCAAGCGATTACCATTTCTCAGCCTCCCAAGTTGCTAGGGTTATAAGCATGTGCCAACATGCCCAGCTAATTTTTGTATTTTTGTAGACGTGGGATTTTGCCATGTTGGCTAAACTGGTCTGGAGCTCCTGACCTCAAGTGATCTCCCCCGCCCCAGGCCTCCGAAAGTACTGGGATTATAGGCTTGCACCACCATACCCAGCAAAATAAGGACATTTTAACATCCACTTAGATACATATATACATATATATATATGTGTGTGTGTGTGGGTGTGTGTGTGTGTGTGTGTGACAAAGTCATTTACACAAGATCCTTTGTGGTGAAAATACAGCTTTAAGGGAGAGAGAGAGAGAGAGAGAGAGAGTGTGTGTGTTTGTGTGTGTGAGTGTGTCTGATTTCTGGGTGTCAAACACTTCAGTAAATTGGCCTATGCAAACCATGTACATGGTCTACTATGTCCAGTATGATTAAAGCTGGGGGACCAAAGATTCTGAGATTCCCAGGCTCTGCATCTGTCACTAATAATTGTAAATAATACACATGACATTAGAATGTGCATTACACTTTCAATCTGCTTTTACATCTGAAATCTTTCTTATGTATACTACCACATCATCATGATCAGCAATTATAGTAAATCAAATTCAGCACCAAACTCTTTTACCTTTTCTAACAGCAAAAGGAAATGTCTTCCCCACCCTGAACATCAAATACATCCACGAGGACCTGCCTGAAATAATGTCATCAAAGTGTGTGAATCACACCAAAAAACATATGAAATGAATTTTAGCCTATGACATTACTTCCAGATAAAACTATCATGAAATAAAAATACTTATTCGGTAGCTATAAAAGAGAATATGGAAAAGATATTTACTCCTGCATCTATTTCTCCTTATCCTTCATCATCTCTCTGACTGCCTGTTTAATTGTCAACCTGTCTCTTGAGTTTCATACCTTTCCCAAATGTGTTTTCCCCCTCTGCCTTATCTCTTCAAAGCCATCAGTCACACAGCGGATTTGTAATGAACTTGCTCTCTGCCAAGGCAAAAAAAAAAAAAAAAAAGGTGACATCATTTTCAAAAAAGGGGGAGATCAGCACTTTAATCTCAGTGAGATAGAAAATAGAACAAAGAAAATGCCTGGCAGGAGTAAAAGGGGGAAAATACGGGGATGGAGAGCAGGCTTTCTTTGCTTCTCCATGCTTTGTACACTGCGCTTTAGAAATTTGGAAACCATTTGTTTTCCATTCTCAACATATCCTGCTGGCCATTCATGGTCTTGTCCTGAATAATTACTGGAAAAGGAGCATGGCATTCTCTCTCTCTCTGCTTTTGTGAGTTTGGTGGCATGGGGTGAGGATAGAATCCTTAAATGCTTATTACAGCGTTTTGATGTGGATGCAGCATTTCAAAATTTTCGTGTGAAGAAGCTAACTTATGCATCTGGTCAGGCAGGTGTATTCTAGCTGTGTACAAATTAAAGCTGAAATAAGAATGCAGAGTTACAATGGTGGAAGGAAGAAGGAGCAAGCATATTTTTTTAAAGCACTGAAGATCCCATCAGAGTAAATTATAGACATATGAATCAAAGGTAATGTGGAAATCAGCAGTGAAGGCTCAGAGGCTAAGACATTGAAACAGCTGTTTACAATAACTTGGGATATATAATCAGAATGATTTTATAAAAAACATAATTCTCCAGATTAATCAAGCTGAAGAGAAATGTGAGTTTTCTCCATTTATTTGGGGGACATGTGCTGGAGATTATCAAACACATACTATTTGTCAGAGAAATGTGATGAATCACTCTAGATAAAATGATAGCAAAAGCTTTCTTCCTAAAGTGAGGCTGGTGTAGCATTAAACATGTGTATTGGGCATGAACCGCCCAGGTCACAAGCTCAGATGTGCCAAGAATGTAACTTTATTTTTCTGTTACTTGATTTCTTTCCTTGAATTGTCACTGTTTCTCTTATCAAAAATCCTAACCTGAAGTCAGTTCTTGGTAAACTCATTTAGCCCCAGATTTTGCTCTTGCTCCTATTTCCCTGCATTGATTCAAATTCCATGAATTTTTCAGTGTCCAGGCCCTGGCCCAGTCCCACCTATACAATCCTTCATCTACTAAGGTATGTACCACCCTGTCAGGTTTCCTGTCTCAGCACCTCTCATCTAACCCCAGCCAGGCATCCAATTTACTGTGGTATCAGTGGCATTCCAGAGGTAACTCTGAGTCACTGGCATCACTACCATGAAGTATCTTTAGCTCCTGTGGCCATTTCTCAGTCACTTTCTCATCCCTCAGCATGGTGGGAAACCACAAGAAACTTCTGGATGCTCTCCTATTCCACTTTCTAGTTACAAGTCTGGTGAGTGAAAACTTGAAGACCATTAAAGGACTATTGAACAGACCACACTTTCTACCTGTGGCTGCCACATCACTCGGGACAGGAGATGAAGGCAGTGGAGTCTAACAAGCTTTCACCTCCCACATTCCATCCAGGAAAGTAAGGCACTAACCCATAGATGATTGGTTAGTTCTGGGTCTCAACCATCAATCTGAGATGTGGTCCGGAGAGGGAAGATACAGCAGAGCTTGGAGCCCTTTCTCCGATATCTTCATAACCACTGCACTCAGCTGCTCTCCTCGATGACGCTCCGCTTCTCTCCCAACCCAAATACATAGTGTCTCTTCTGCAATTGGGAAAACAGAGAAAGAAAGTTTGCCTCCAGTCTGTTATTTAAAACTCTCGTCATCACGCTCATAGTTTTTAATATTCAATACTTCAGACTTTCAAACCAAAACAAAAATTTTCTTTTGTAAAAATTGTCTCTATAGTATTTTCAAATTATATTTTAAAAATTTTTAAAACTGAGTTTTGACCTTTTATTTCTTTGATATTTCTGCTTAACATATATATACTCAAAACAGTAGCAGAAAATTTCAGGAAATATTATATACTAATATTTCAAAATATTATTTCTTCCAGCTATAATTCTTTGCCTACCAAAAAAGGAATGTGAGTCTTTCCTTTTTATCTCGCCCTCCTCTAAGAAAGAGAAAACTGGTTACTTGTCTTTAATCCATTTCTCCAGAACAGTAAAGTCTATATAGGTCAAAGTAGAGTGTATATCCAAGTAGAGTATAGTCGTCCCTCCATGTCCCTGGAGGATTGGTTCCAGGACACCTGAAGATTGGAAAATCTGCAGATGCTCAAGTCACTGATGTAAAGTGGCCAATATTTGCCTCTAACCTATGCACATCCTCCCATATACTTTAAATCATCTCTCAATTACTTATTAGACATAATAAATGTAAATGCTATGCAAATAGTTGTTATATTCCATTATATAGGGAATTATAACAAGAATAAAAAGGTCTGTACATGTTTAGTACATTCGCAATTTTTAAAAAAATATTTTCTATCTGCAGTTGGTTGTGTCCATGGATGAAGAATCCACGGATACAGAAAGCCACCTGTATTCTATCCTGAGGTCCTCAAGACTCAGTAGATAAATTTGCACAATGGAGTCAAAATATACAACCAAGGGATTTCATCCATTGGTTCAACAGTATCCTATGGACTGATGCCTTTCTAGGAAGTGTTTTGTCCAAGCGGAGTCCAGTTGAAGCCCTAAAAGCCTCTTAGGGATTGTTACTAAGAGAAACCAAAGTTATACTGTAGTTAATCATGGGCACTTGAGTTAGAAGATCATGTGAAATTTGACAAAGCCGACACAAGATGAGTCCACAGAACACATGGACTCAGCTGGAGCTGAGGAGAGGAAGTAGGAAGAGCGACAAGGATCAAGAGAAAGCAAATGCTAAGAGCTGCAGAAATCACGACTGAAAAATAGAGGTGTGAGACTGTAATTACTGGCTGCTTAATTGCAATCACTTTTGCTTTCTGGGACCCCATTCATGTCTTATTTTTCTTCATAGATTCTATCAGTAACCAACGTATGGTATGTTATGACATAGTATGTCAAATATTATATGTGTTGGTTTACTGTTTCCATACACATGTAGATACACACACACACACACACACCCCACATAGATTATAGAATCCATAGAGGGAATTTTTTAGTTTGATTTGTTCACTGATGTTTCCCTTGCTTCTTAAAGAGGTTATAGGAATTTCAATAAATACTTGTTGAAGGAAAAAAGAAAGAGAAAAGAAAGGAAGAAAAGAGTGAAGTGGAAAGGGAAGAAAGAGAGCAAGAGAATGAATGAAAACGGTTTGATTGTTAATTCTCCAGACTCAAGAGAACTATGGCCTATACTACCTGTTTATGGATTCTATGACATTCCCCATTTTCTTTTCACATGCTTCTTTTTCTTGACTGAACCCTCACAGTAATAAGTGCTGTGAGCAATCCTAGTCAGTTTACAGACCCTTTTCTTTTTTTCAGGCAGAGTAGCAAACATTCTCATCTTTAAATTATGTTTAAATCTCATATTAAAGTGGACCACATGGTAGTCATAAGCTTGATGGAAGACCATGACAAAGAGTGCTGATTTACAACAGGAGATGGTTTTTAAAATAAAAAAAAAATGAAAAAATACATTCATTACATGCACAGGGATGTTGTTCAAAGCTGACTGCAAAGTAGTATATTGGGCTTCTAGATAGTTACACAGAATGAGATAGAATAAGGAAAGAAGGGCCTCCCACTCATAGAGTTAGAAATTATATAGCTTCTACAAGAAGTACAAAGGAGGATTCATAGACTCTGGAGTAGTTTGGTGTTCCACACAAATACCGTGTGTCTCATGTAGGAACTTGAGAAGATAGAAGACTCAGCTCATGCCAAGCCATAAAAACAGAAGACTAAGTGAATTCATCTTGTAATTTGTTTTATTATCTTAAGATTTATAGAAAGCAGTTCTACCTAATGCACAAATCTTTTTTAGTTTTCTTCTCTTTCCTGCTTTCCCTTCTCTGTTTTAAACTTTCAATGATAGGTGGTCTTGGAAAGTGCTGAATTAAAACTTGGCAAAGTCAAGTCCTATATATTTGGCTGGTCCTTCAGTTCTAAGAGTCTCACAAACTAGCATCTCACATATGTGTGAGAGACTAGAGATCAACGTAGTAGTGACACACACTCACAGATACACTCACAAATGAGAGACTTACATACACAGAGATACAACCATACATACACACTAACTACCCTTTTTTATTTTAATGTGATTTAGTTTGGGAAAGCACTGCTTCTGTACTTAAAGAAATTCTTCTTTGTAGCAAAATGCTTATATACCTGAGCAGAACACAAAACTAAATAAATCCAAGGTGGGATTTATTTTATAATAAAGGACAGGGATTATCTATTGAGTGTCAATAACACTCAATAATAGGTTTGACATCATAGTATATTAGTGGATGTGCAGTCCGTTTTCACACTGCTGATAAAAACATACCAAAGACAGGGCAATTTACAAAAGAAAGAGGTTTATTGGACTTATAGTTCCACATGGCTGGGGAGGCCTCACAATCATGGTGGAAGGCAAGTAGGACCAATTCACATCTTACGTTGATGGCAGCAGGCAAAGAGAGACCTTTTTGCAGAGAAGTTCCCATTTTTAAAACCATCTCATGAGACCCATTCACTATCATGTGGACAACATGGGAAAGACCCGCCCCCACGAGTCAATCATCTTCTCCCTGCTCCTTCACACAAGTGGGAATTATGGGAGCAACAAGATGAAAATTGGGTGGGGACACAGAGTCAAACCATACCAGTGAACAATAATATTGTCACAGAGCTTTGCAGTTTACAATGTGGTTTTAAAACTATTATTCATTCACTCCATAATGATTTATTTATTTATTTATTTATTATTTAATTTTTTCTAAGACAGAGTCTCACTCTGTTGCCCAGGCCAGAGTGTAGTGGCACCATCTCAGCTCACTGCAACCTCTGCCTCCTGGGTTCAAGCAATTCTCTTGTCTCAGCCTCTCCAGTAGCTGGGATTAGGAGCACGCACCAACATGCCTGGCTAATTTTGTATTTTTAGTAGAGACAAGGTTTCACTATGTTGGACAGGCTGATATTGAACTCCTGGCCTCAAGTAATCTGCCTGCCTTGGCCTCCCAAAGTGCTGGGATTACAGGCGTGAGCCACTGTACCCAGCCTATAACTATGTATTGAGCACCTATTATGTTCCAGGCACTGTTCTAGGCTGTTGGAATACAGTGCAGAAAAAAAATTTCTGTCCTCATGGAGACCATGTTCTAGAGAATCATGCCATTTAAGACCCATAACAATTCTGTTATATACCTTCTTTTGGGGCAAATATGACTGTATTAGTCTGTTTTCCCACTGCTATAAAGAAATATTCAAGACTGGGTAATTTATAAAGGAAATAGGTTTAATTGGCTCACAGTCCTACATGGCTGGGAAGTCCTCAGGAAACTTATAATCATGGCAGAAGGCAAAGGAGAAATACATACCTTCTTCACAAGGCTGCAGGAGGGAGGGCAGGGGAAACCGCCTTTTATGAAACCATCAGATCACGTGAGAATTCACTCACTGTCATGAAGGAAACCACTCCCATGATTCAATCACCTCCCACCGGGACCCTCCCTCAACACCTGGTGGTGGCAATTCATATTACAGTTCAAAACAGGATTTGGGTGGGGACACAGAGATAAACCATATTAATGACTGAAACCCAACTTTCTATTGGAAAATGCTGCTCCTTTTGGAAACATCTAACCAATACAGAAAGAAAAAGGCAATGAACCCCAGTGAATTCTCTAATCTATACTAGGAAACATACAAGTAAACTAACAAGTTCAGTAAATTGGCAAATGATTTTGGAAGCCATACCATAAATGTAACTAGTAAACTCAAATATTTTAAGAAGGTACTCAGGGTGGAGCCAAGTAATAGTAATTCTTTATAGTATCTACAGAAAGCACAGAATGTGGCTTTGCATATACTGCCAAGTCGTTGTAATTAATTTTGTTTGGCTCTGCCCTAAATTAAAACTGAGGTATTTCACATAAGAAGAAATTTATGTTTCCCATTACAATTATAACTCAGTTAGTGCCGACTTGAGTGCAAACGCAGTTTCTTAACAAAAGAGATTACCCTTATAGCTTTCATTTCCTTTAATAAATCTTGTTACTTTCCACTAAATTTACTTGTAAACATTTTTCAAATATTATCAGATCAATTCATATTTCAACAGATCAAGTTAAGTGGAAAGATTCAGTCTATTCCTAAATTGTTTTTACCCTTGAGATAGAAAAAGTCAATTTCTATCTTCCAGTTGGCTCATCTTGAAATATTCATTTGTAGTTTTTAGACTACTTCTGTAAGTAAGCCTGACTATACCTATACTGATATTAATAAATACACACAATTATACACACACACACACACACACACACATATATATATATATGTATATTGTACTTTAATGTGATTTAGTTTGAGAAAGCACTGCTTCTATACCTATATAATTTCTTCAATTTTTTGGAATATATTCACATATGTGTGTGTGTATATATACATGTTTGTGTGTGTATATATATATATATATATATGTATAGTATATGTGCGTATATATATATATGTGTGTGTATATATACTCAATGCAGTAGGTATGGTAGTCTTAAGCTAGTATGGTATTAGGCTTTATTTGAACTCTATGAGAAGAGAAGCCAATTTGATTGTGCTGAGATCAGTCATTCTCAACATGGTTAACTTCCAGCTCCCCTTCTCCTCACCAATGTTTTCTGACATTTGCTATGCTTTTATTTGTAATGCTGAAATAATTACTTTGGTTACAGTTTCCAGATTAGTATTAAGTCTTTAGTTTCTAACAATGCAAGAATCTATAAAAAAGGAATGTGTTTAAAAAGAAAAAAAAAAACGGTATGACTGTAGATTAAACATAGGTGGGGGCAGAGGGGTGGAAAAGAAAAGCTTTAAAAAATGTGCAAATAAAAGTTAAAAACAGAAAGGCCCCCAAGTAACTAACAATCCACATGTTCATTTAAAGTTACATGCTAAAGCTTAAGTCAAATATTTTGTAGAAAAACAAAATTCTTCATTTTTACTTTCTTGACATTTTAAGATAAATAGCATAAACCTTCCTCCAATCCAAGAATATTCATGGGCACTATAACCTAACAGAATTTGCCTTCAAATCGCAAGGTTCTCAGTAGTAGATAATATATAATCTTAAGATACATGTACACACACACACACACACACACACACACACACACACAATGTCAGTATAGATCTTAAAGAGAGGGTGCACACCCACAATTATTAGAAAGATAGATCTAACTTTTAGATGCAGTAATATTCTATAATCTTAAGTCCACCATTTGAGATTAGCTTACACATAGTAAAAGGATTTCCTAGGCATGTAATATTTGCCAGCCAGGCATGGTGCCTTGAGCAGAATGTAGGATCACTTATTAGCCTAGGTCCTGTCAGGGGAAAAAAAAATCCACTCATTATTTTAATGGAAAAATGTGTTATAAAGCATGGGCAAATAAGTACTACAGAAATGAAAGACAAAAGAGGGACACTGTGGATTCACATAGGTAATTACTGGAGGAAACAACTGTCTCCTTTAGGATTCAGGAAGTAATGGGATGAGGGTAGTATCATTAAAATTTAGAAGCACAGAGAAGAGTCTTGCAGAGCCTGGACCTAGAATTCTGATGGAAGAGTCCCTGCTGGTCGGTGCTAATACATCAGGCATTCAAAAAAGGGACCACCATGGAGTTAGGACCTAGATTAGTGGGCTTTAATAAACTTGAAGAGGTCTCAGGAGGCTATTTCTAGCATATGGATAAGCTATAAATGGGGACCAATTGCAGCTTTTGGAATCCACTTTTGACGTCAGGGAGAAATGCTATTTCAAGGATGACCCCAATAAGGACAACAGTTAAGAGCAGAAAACACTCACTCACTCCCTGTTACTGGGGAAGATGCCCTCTACTTGAAGAGCTCTGAGAGTACCCTGAAGGAGATCCACGCCTCGTCTTACCTTCCAATCTCCTTGTAAGTTCAACTATTGTCAAAGCCTAACACAAGATAGCTGGCAAAGAAGTATGGTTTTCTCCAGAACACAAAGCAAAACCTAATAGGGGGAGTTTAAAGCTGAGAAATCCAATAGTTTAATAACTGGTGCAGAAGAAAAACAACCTGTATTAATGTGCCTGTCACTTATCATTACTGTTTGCAAAGCTATGCTTGTAGTTCCATAACAGAGAAAACAATATTGGTAATTGCTAGCATTTAATAGCATTTACTACATGCTAGGTTTTAGGCTTGGAACTATGTATGTGTTATCTTATTTAATTGTTGAAGCATATCTAATGAAATGAAGGCTATCATGGACCATGAATAGAATTATCCAAACTGACTGTAATCATGAATTTTAGGATAGAAGTTTCCTGAAGCCATACTTTGGTCTAGTCCTTTGTGTATATGTACATCATTTTAAAACCACACTAACCTACCCAATATTTCTCTAAACCACCGGTGACAAGCAGAAAAATCAGTCGCTTTCTTTGATAGGTACTATGTGCCTCAGCTTATATGGACATCATAGCCTTTTCTCTTAGCCACATTTTGAGAAAAGGTGGTAATATTAAAGAAGAAATAGGAACATGCTAGAAATACAAATTGGTTGACCTTAGAAGCACTTTGATTAAAATATTTTTAATTCAAACCATAATGATGCAGTTAATAAATCTTCTCAGCTGAAAATGAAAAGAAAAATAACTGAACTCTTAGAGAGGTCATTAAAAACCAGAGCAGCCAGGTGACATTGAAAGGCAAAACGAGAAAATAAACTAGTTAGCAAGGTAATAATGTCTGCTAATAGAAGACAATTGTATTATTATAACTATTATATAGTCATATGTATAATAGCTATCTATTGTTTATTTTTTCACCTCTGTGCCAAGCATTTTGCTTGGTAAATACACAGAATATCACAAACATATACATTTCCCCTCAATTACATTATAAAGTTGGGATTAGGCTCATAGCTTTGAACAGGGAAACCAAGACAAGCCAGAAAAATGGCAGAATAGAATTTAAACTCAGATTTATCTGATCCTAAAGATTTCATTTGTTCTACTTCCCACATGACCAAATGTTAATGGTGACAATGCCCAGTGACAAGGAGAAGGATCACCTCAATTTCTTCTCTCAATTCCTTTTCCCTTTAACCCAAGCTTGCACGTGTGCCCATGATAGCATTTAGGGAGGAGACTGAAGCAAAACCTCAGCTATTCTACACATGTTCCTATTTTCACCCCATCTCTCATCTCAATCATAATGAAAGTGGCTTCTATCTTCTTTCAAGGATAAGAAACTTCACAACCAGCATAGAGGGAAATGATCTATTTGGTGTGCAAGTAATGTAACATGCTTATAATCTTATTGTAGTTGACAGGAGAGTATAGAGACTGTCATCCTGCTTATGCTCAAATCCTGGTTCTTCTACTCACTCGTTTAATGGTATTACGTCAGTTATTTCACTACACCAACCCACAGGTTCTTCGTATATAAAAAGAGGGATTATAAGCATCCTATCTAACAAGAATATGAGGCTCTACTAGAGAAAGACGTGAAAAGCGCTTTACACAGTTCACAGAAAATAGTAAATGCTGCAAATATTAGCTCTCATTCGTGGCAATAGAACATGAACAGAGACTTCTCAAAAGAACACATACATGCAGCCAGGAAACATATGAAGAAAGTTCAACATCACTGATCATTAGAGGGTGAGGATAGACAGTGTCACATCTTATTTTACCGTATAGAAACTCTTTATGACACAAGCCTAATAGCTATGAATTGTTGAAATCAGGTGTCCACAAAGGTATTTCTGATATGGAAAATACAATCAAATTTTCTCTTGCATTACTTCTCTCATACTGGGAAGTAAGAAGTCGAAGCCATTCATATCAGGTGCTGCTCTCCCACGCACAGTCTGAATTTTACCTTCTCATGGAAAGCATCTGCAGACCATGACCCAACCACCATCGTCCCTGTACAAAACTGTTTTGAAAGTACCTCTACTTGATTTTGTGTTATAAAGTGAATAATTTTATAACAAGAGTTTGCTAGCATTTCTGGTAGTGAACCACACTGTGTAAATACAAAACAGCTGCCTCACATGTGACTCTTACAAACTGAAATAGGTTCAACATGGGTTTTTTTTTTTTTAAGGCTTTTTTTCTGTTCAACTTTTAAGTTCAAGGGTACATGTGCAGGATGTGGTTTGTGACATAGGTAAATGTGGGTCATGGTGGCTTGCTGCACTGATCATTCCATCACCTAGGTATTTAGCCCAGCATCCATTAGCTATTCCTCCTGATGCTCTCCCTCCCCCCAACCCCTCTGTCCCCAGTGTGTGTTGTTGCCCTCCCTGTGGCCATGTGCTCTTATCATTCAGCTCCCACTTATAAGTGAGAACGTGTGATGTTTGGTTTTCTGTTCCTGTGTTGGTTTGCTGAGGATAATGGCTTCCAACTTCATTGATGTCCCTGCAAAGGACATGACCTTGTTCCTTTTTATAACTGCATAGCATTCCATGGTGTGTATATATCCACATTTCCTTTGTCCAGTCTATCAGTGATGGGCATTTAGGTTGATTTCCTGTCTTTCCTATTGTGCATAGTGCTGCAATGAATATATAAGTGCATACATCTTTATAATAGAATAATTTTATTCCTTTGGGTATATATCTAGTAATGGGATTGCTGGGTCAAATGGTATTTCTGTCTTAAGATATTTGAGATATCACCACAATGTATTCCACAATGATTGAACTAATTCACAATCCTACCAACAAGGTAAAAGTGTTCTTTTTTCTCCACAATGTCACCAGCATCTGTTGTTTTCTGACTTTTTTATAATAGCTATTCTGGCTGGCATGAGATGGCGTCTCATTGTGGTTTTATTTGTATTTCTCTAACGATCAGTGATGTTGAGCTTTTTGCCTATGTTTCTTGGCCACTCGTATGTCTTCTTTTGAGAAGTGTCTATTCATATCCTTTGTCCACTTTTTAATGACTTTTTTTTTGTAAATTTGTTTAAGTAGAGGGCTTTAAAAAAAACTTTTATATTACTGTGTCATTCATTATCTTCATTATTTTACTCGATTAGAAACTTTTTGTTGCAAATAAGAGAATGGCAAACTATTGATTTAAATTAAAAAATAAAGGCATGTAATTGTCTTGCATGACAAGAAACTGAAGTTTCATGTCACCAGGATGGGCTCAGGAAACAGGGATATCATCAAGACCCCATCAGCTTCCGTTCCTCTTCCTTGCTATTCTCTGTGTGTGTTTTTCTCAATCTCAGAAATTAGACATATATGAATGAAACCTAGTAGACACAAGGTACTCAATACTCTTAAATATTGTGGAATTATATAACATCTGAATTTAAAAATGACAGCTAAGTAAAAATTTACTGGGAAATGTACAAACAGGTATTTAGTGTGGTCTCTTCTCTAGCATAAATCGGCAATGTGACTTGGAGAAAGCCATTTAACCTTTCTAAGCCCCTATCTTCTCTGCAAAATGAGTATACATCTTCTTAAATCATCATTAAATGCATTTGACACCTTTACATTGCAAACAATTAGTAAATGAATAAACTAAAAACATAATGAATGTGTGAAGAAATATGTAGAAATAACATGCTTAAATATAATTAGACAGTGCTTTGCTTAGAAAGTTTAAATTTATGGCATTCCAACAAAGAAAATGTAGGATTTGCCTAATGCAGTCATGGATATGTGCCCTTCCTGTATGCTGATGAGATTTGGCCGATCCAGGCATGCCTATGTGTGAATCTGTCTCCAGTTCACCTAAATCTGTCTGAAAGGTAGATAGAGCCAGACAGCTGAGTCACTCTCTGACAATTGCCAACTTGTGATAGCTTTCCAAAGCCAGACAATCTCCCTGCTTGGTCAGCCTTCTTTTTTTCCCAAAGATCATCATATAGTATACGTGTTATTTTCCATCTATTGTGTCATAAAAACACTGATCCCAAATTCTGGGAAGGTGAGTGATTTCTTGGAGAAGGTAACGTTAAGGTTGAGGCTGGATCAAAAATCCAGTTATTAAATAGGGGAGGTGGAAGGCACAGGAGACCAGAAGGCTCAACAAGAACCAAGAAAGTTTACAGTCATTGCCAGATTTGTTATGTGACCTTATGATCATATATATACATATAGATTTTTACTCAAAATTCCTAGCTCATAACTCTCATTTTCCATTTTCCACTGTTACAGTCTTGTTACAATCTTGGGGTCACTTTAGGCTTTAGAAGCACAGTGTTTCTCTCCGACTTTCTCTTCACCTCCTTTCACCTGCCTAAGGCAAGATTCTTACCTGACTGTGGGTCATAAGACCCTCATTCCAGAGAGGTTCCTGCCACATATTCTGGGGGAGGAAATGCTGCACAGGGAGGCCAAGAAGAATCTCATAGACAGGTCTTGTTGGATTTAGATCATATCCTTTTTGTCCAGTTACATTTCCACATGATCATTCATGCTTCAATGATAGATAACCAGTGACGTCTCCATAAAAGGCCCAAAGAACAAGGTTCTGGGATCTTCTGGAGAGCTGAACACATGGAGGCCATTAGAAAGGTAAAGAACTCATCCATGTGGCGGGAGGGTGGCATGCCCCAAGTCCACAGGAACAGAAGCTCCTGAGCTTGGGACCCTTCTAGTCCTCACTATACGTATCTCTTCACCTGGCTGTTTATTTGTGTCCTTTAAAATAGCCTTTGTAATAATGGGTAAACATAAGGAAATGTTTCCCTAAATTCTGTGAGCTGCTCTAGCAAGTTAACTGAACTCAAAGAAGGGGTCGTGGGAATCCCAACTTGAAGCCAGTAGGTCAGAATTTCTGGAGGGCTGGACTGATGACTGAGAGGAAGGAGGGGGTGGTCTTGTGGGACTGAGCCCTCAATCTGTGAGATCTGACACCATGCCTGGATAGTATCGGAACTGAATTGGAGGACCCACTGCTTGGTGTGTGGAGACAAACCCTCACACCTTTAGTCACAGAAGTCTTCTGTGTTGATGATGTTGTGGTGGTGTGAGAGCAGAGGAAAAACGTAGTGTGAGATAGTTTTTCCCTGAGACAGTCGTCATTTAAGTGTGAGCCAAAGAGAAAAACTAAGACTCCACCGTGAAAGACGAAGCCACACACAGCCAGAGTCATATTAACATTTGCCCTGATTTCTCACACAGAGTTTCTCCCCTGATGACCTACTCATCTTTTCTTGGAGACAAATGTAGGTTCACTTTCCCCACGGCTTGACCATAAAACCCAGCTCCCTGAAATGTGCTGGCTGATTTTTTTTCTAGCATGGCTTGTCTACTACTTACTTGGGTCTGTCAGATTTGAAAAAAGAAGGAAAAAATAGAGGACCCATATCTTGAAGATCCAGGCTGTACGAATTGTTTAAAAACAGCAACCATTAATAATACTCAAGCCACGTATTTGTATGAGTTAGATTTCTATGCAGGGATACTTTGTCTGTTACTACCGTCTCCATCTTAGATATCTCTACTTTGTTTTTATAATGTGGGCCAAAAAAATCTTGTTTTAATATACCTTTTCTTTCTTTTTTTTATTTTATTTTTTGAGACAGAGTTTCACTCTTGTCACCCAGGCTGAAGTGCAATGACACAATCTCAGCTCACTGCAACCTCCACATACCAGGTTCAAGCAATCCTCCTGCCTCAGCCTCCTGAGTAGCTGGGATTACAGATACCTGCCACCATGACTGGCTAATTTTTTGTTTGTTTGTTTTAGTAAAGATGGGGTTTCGCCATGTTAGCCAGGCTGGTCTCAAACTGCTGACCTCAGGTAATCTACCTCTTTAGGACTTAGGAAAATGTAGCCAGCCAGGGACTTCCTATAGGTAACAATTAATGTTTTATCTAATCTACCTGAAGATGTAGTGGCTGTAAGATACCATTAAGCCCTGTAGATTACTTAGCTTATCCAGGTCACAACTGTACTTAAAAATAGCCAAGTGTGGTGCCTTACGTCTGTAATCCCAACACTTTGGGAGGCTGAGGCAGGTGGGCAACCTGAGGTCAGGAGTTTGAAACCAGCCTGGTCAATATGGTGACACCCCATTTCTACTACACATACAAAAATTTGCTGGGCATGGTGGCACACGCCTACAGTCCCAGCTACTCAGGGTTGAGGAAGAAGAATCCTTGAAATCAGAAGATGGAGGTTGCAGTGAGCCGAAATCACACCATTGCACTCCAGCCTGGCAACAGAGCAAGACTCCATTTCAAAAAAAAAAAAAAAAAAATTGTACTTAAAAATAGAATAACTAGCTATATAAAATAAAATGATAGTTTCTTTGAGGTTTTGTACAGACACATGGGATGTTGAAAGTCGCTTTGAGGATTGGCAGATTATAAAAGGAAAGTGGAAGTTTCCTCAAGTGCATTGCTCTAAGGGTTAACCATAATTCAATATTTACTTGCACACATGCAGAAAATTAGCATGCTATTCATTTTATGTGATGAGTTGTTAATATTACATGGAATAACAAACTGACATCATAACTAAACAGAGATGCTGGGAAGTTATCATAAAAAGAACCATGAGACTCTAAGCATAGGAGCTAGGTTTTCCCTGACAAATGAGTTATTCTTTACAATGTGAAATTAGTCATTACTGCTTTTGGTTGGAGACACTTTGGTCTCAATTTAAAATGTCATCATTATACAAATCTTATTTATTATAATTGTGAGTGAGATTCAATTTGTTACAAGAGCCTATTACATCGTTCTGTTATTTTTAAAACCTTAGGAATTTCACACTTTCCCAAGTGAAGGACTGATGTATGGTGCTAGAAACATTCCTCTGATGGTAAAGGCATTCCAACAGCATTCTTGACATGCTTGGGGCTGATGGCATGCCCAGACAAATGTTCCACTGTTCCCTATTTATTTGATTTCTGAATCTCTTATTTCCTGTTGTCAAGTAGTAATCAAGCTCCCCAGCAGTTCTGTAAGAAATAAAATAAAACCCATGGAAAACCCCACGGAAATATCTGTTGATACAAGTCTAGAGAAAGAAAAGTGTATTAATGAGTAGAACTCCAAACAGGAGCTGAAAGCATTCATTTAAAATGGGAATCAGATGACCTCTTAAAACCTTTCGCTGGGCTGAGCAGCCGGCGGGGGGAGAGGGGTTTGATTCAGACTTTATATAAAGAACTTCAAATTCAGACATTGAAGATCTCCCCAAATGATGTTCTGCCTTGTTATGGACTTTATGGTATCCCCCCAACATTCATATGTTGAACCCCTGATCCCCAATGTGACTATATTTGGATATAAGGTAATTTAGATCAAATGAGATCATAACATTAGGGCCTTAATCCAATAGACCTTATGTTAATATGAACGTAAGAAGAGGAAGAGACCTAGAAACGCACTCACACAGGAAAGCTTGTGTAAAGACAGTGGGAAGGTGGTCATTTGCAAGCCAGGAAGTGAGGCCTCACTAGAAACAAATGCTTCCAGCACCTCAACTTGGACTTCCAGCCTCCAGAACTGTGAGAAAATAAATTTCTGTTGCTTCAGCCACCCAGTCTGTGGTATATTCTCTTGTGGTAACCAGAGCAGACTAACACATAGCTGTGGTCACACAAGATGACCTGACATGTTAAATGATGTTTGTCATTTTTTTAAAAGCTTGTTCTTTTATGAAACCACCTTACTCAATGCCAATAATAACAATAGTAGAAATTTATTGAAAGTTTTCTCTTGATGAGCACTGTTCTAGGTATTTTAATTTCTTAAAGTAAGTCATATCAACACCTTTATTTTACATATAAGAAAAGGAATCATGCACAGTTTAAGTAACTCATCCCAAATGTTATAACTAGCAAAGTGAGCTACAAAATAACATCTTTATAAATCCTGTTACTATGAGGGGAAAAATCAAGCAAATCATTGCACATGTGTGTGCTTAAAAGTATTTCTTTAACAAATGTGAACATTTTAAATTTTTCACAGTTTAATAAAAGCTTTTGGGTCATAACTTATTTTATAATATATTAGAAGTCTCTGAAAAGGAAACAAAAGGACATTTTTAGGAAGATCACTGTACTGAGTTGTATCCGTTATTGAGTTGTATCCATTAAATACATTCATCTAAACATGGGGAAAATCATTTGTATTTGAAAACAATTGTAGGATTACATAGTTAAAGGATTATTTTTTGTAAATCTTTAATAAAGAATTTAATCACTTTTTCATTTATTTACTGATCTTTATATATCTCTGCTTCAAAGTTGAGTGCCAAATTTTTCTTTTGAATCTCACAAGGGGCTTAAAGACCAACATATTTTCAGGTGGTAGGAAAGCTACTATAATTTTATTTTTAAATTGTCAGTGGATAAAAAAATCTAACTAATGTTGGTCTTTCTCTGACAACAGTTGCTTGGAAGGTTTCATCTCTTTAATTAATATTTAAATAGTAAGGCTTCCAAAGCAACTTTACAAGCTGAAATTACTAAAGCTACAATAAATACAAAGACACGTTACTACTTTAGTTTTTACATGAGCTAAAAAGAGCAGTCATTAGAAATAAGCAGGAGCAGGAAGGAAGAATTTTGTTTTCAATTTGTTTTCTTTATTGGCCATTAGAAATGTATAGCATAAAAGGTAACAGTGTAGTGGTATTGTTTATTTGTTCTGGATTTCAATGCTGCGTGCCACGTCTGACTGGCTGAGTGACACTAGGCAAGTTACAGCCTCTTCTGGTGTCTCAGTTTCCTCATCTGTGAAATGGTATAACAGTATTTCTCAGGAGTTTTGTGCACTATCAATTAGTTACAACATATAACGCAAAGAACAGTGCTTGGCACACACAGTGTTCCATACACGCTAGCAATTAATATTCTCAATACGTAGAGTAGTTTAAGTCATAGTTCTGTGATATTCACCCAACAAATATTCATTCAACAAATGTTAATTGAGTTTATGCCCTGCCAAATAACTGATAGTAAAGATTTATTTTTTGGTTTTTGGTTTTTTTAGCTGGAGGGGAAGCGGACAGAGTCTCACTCTGTAGCCCAAGCTGGAGTAGAGTGGCACCATCTCAGCTCACTGCCAACTTCCACCTCCTGGGTTCAAGCAATCCTCCTGCCTCGGCCTCCCCAGTAGCTGGGATTACAGGCATGTGCCACCACATTTGGCTAATTGGTGTATTTTTAGTAGAGACAGGGTTTCACCTTTTTGGCCAGGCTGGTCTGGAACTCCTAGCCTCAAGTGATCTGCACACTTAGGTTTCCCAAAATGCTGGGATTACAGGTGTGAGCCACCACACTCAGCCAAGATTTAAATAATTCACAAGATCTATGGTCCAGAAGCTAGCATTCTAGTAGATTAAACGACATATAAATGATGATAGGTGCTTCCTATTGAGCTATCTAATGGAAACGTAGAACTGGAAAGTTGAAATAAACATAGAGAAAACATTTTGGAAGGCATATTGCTGGAGCTGAGCTTTGCAATTTTGATGACTCAGAGTTAGAAGAGGAAACAGAGGCAGTCATGCCTAGCAGAGGACACAGCATAGCAAAGACATATTAGCCTGAGGAGTTTGGGAAGCAAAATATAGTTGCGAGTACCTTACAAAGTGTGCTTAAGGGGGCTGTGAGGAAATCAAGCTAAAACTGATCCCATAACATCTCACAGTTCCAGTGTTCTGCAGCACTGTGGTGGTCCTTTCTTCTGGGATCAGTGATTTAATTCTCACTGCAGGAAAGGAAAAAACGTAAGACTTTTGCCCAGTTGTCCACATTGGATCAACATTTCAATAATTAACCAGGTCACAGCCATCTTGGTCTAAGGGCTATGCTTAATAGATGTCATCTAAAATATACTAATATTGGCACAGACTAATTTTATCTGCAGCTAAAAATATGCTAATGTGCAGCTCAAAGATGGCAAGACTGTTACTCCAGAAAGCATTATATTTAATATTTTAAAGCTTAATATTAAAGTTCTATAAATTGCAATAAAACTACACATCTGATTTTAAAATACATATTTTCTAAATTATAGAGATGAGAAATTACAAACTAAGTGTAAAAGCAGCTTCAATTAATGACTGCTATTTATGACCCAACCTATTCTTTTTTTTTTTTTTTTTTTTTTTTTTTTTTTTTTTTTTTTTAGAGTCTCACTCTGTCATCAGGCTGGAGTACAGTGGCATGATCTCAGCTCACTGCAACCTCTGCCTCCTGGGTTTAAGCAATTTTCCTGCCTCAGCCTCCGGAATAGCTGGGACCACAGGCTTGTGCCACTACCCCCAGCTAATTTTTATATTTTTTAGTAGAGACAGGGTTTCACTATGTTGGCCAGGTTGGTCTCAATCTCTTGACCTAGTGATCCACCCACCTCGGCCTCCCAAAGTGCTGGGATTACAGGCATGAGCCACCGCACCCAACCCCTAGCCTATTCTTTTGATGCATACAGATTATTGAGCTCATGGTACACAAAAATCTAAAAACTGCAGGAAGATTTGAGATGAGAGAAATATTTAATCACACCAGTTTTATTGTACGTCATCAAGGCCATCTCTTCAGGTGGGCCTAAATCAACAATATTAAAATGAATAATTTACCCAGCTCTGACTTAAAGCCGACTGACTGTTTTATGCCTAAGGAAAAATAACGTGGGCCTTTGTAACTCTTCAGACTGATTGCTTGTAATGCTCATTGATCTGATGACAAACAATGCATAAATCTGTTCTTTAGCAACAGATGCAACAAAGGCATCGATTAAAAATGACCACGCAGAAATTGGAACATGATTACCAAATCCATAGAGCCCAACACCATTCATTGACTTATACAAAACTACCTCATTGAGAAGACTGAACTAAATGAAAAACTCTTTCAAAAAATTGAATTGTAAGGGATATTTTATAAGATATTTGTGAGACTATTTATTTCTGAGACAAAAAGGTAAGTTTCTAACAGCCCTGAGGATTTAACTCATGACCCTTCTAATTTTTCTTTCTTTCCTTAATCATAGAGTCAAATTCCATTTGCCTAGCGCTGTATGGTAAATTGGTTTCCACCTAATGCTCCTTAAATGTTAGAGGAGCTCAATTCAACTGAACAAGCTTGCATTCTTATGGTGGATATCAAACACACCCATCACACTGTTCAGGAAAAAAGAGTAATAGCAGATTAGATCTGTCAGATGAGTTATATAGTCAATAACTGTTTTCTAGAAATCATAGAAGAATAAAGGATTTTTCTCTTTTACGAAGCTGAGGAATAAAGCAGTTCAGCAGTTATACCACTTGCTCAGAGTCAAAGTCATTAGTAAGTGCCAAATCCCCCAGTCAATCCCCAAGAATTGTCATCAGTGCAGCTTATCCAATATTTACGGATCTCTGCTTCCAGGCACAGGTATGGTTGCACTTCCTGTCTCCCTGTGATTGGGAGGGACCATGGGTCTAGCAGTATCCAATCAGTTCCAAGTACAGTGACATCTGCACCTTTCTGGATAAAGCATATAAGTGCTACCGCAAGGCTCTTTCTCTTCAGAGCTCTCTTTCCCTCTGCCTTTGCAATTGGCAAGTTTTCAGCCTATGGCTTCTCTGAAAGCCAGAGTGCCAGAGTGAAGTAAAGAAGACCAGTCTCCAACTAAGTCATGATGCAGCATTGGAACAAGACGAACTTCTGTTGTTAATGGCATCTGGGATTGGGGGTTTGTTGGTTTCCACGGCACAGCTTCACCTACTCTGAGAAATGAGGACCACAAAGTCTACTCTGCCCCCACAATGGAGCACAGATACAGTTTTTAAGAGAGATGAGACAAGATATGGCCTTCGAGAAAGGGATAATAGGGACTAGAGAAGAGCAACTTGAATTGCACACATAAACCAAATGCAAAAACGGAATGTACTGGATATTTTGGGAAGATCACGAAGAAATTCTTAAGAGTTCAAGAGAAGCATCATGATGTAACTGGAACTTAGGAAATAATGATCTATGGTGTGAAAATAGGGAAATAAGAACTTAGTTGAAATATCTCTTCTCAATACAAAAGGGGCCGCTTGAAGATACCCATGTATTTTTATAACCGTAATAACATTGTTGGAAATGTTATATAATTCTAGTAACTCCCCAAAGGATGAGAAGATACTGTTACAACCTCTTATCGAATTATTTACATGTGTTTCTGAAATATCATTTGTTATAACAAACCAAATATATGTGCTGTATTAGCAGCCCTCACTGGACTACAAACCCCCTGAAGGATTATTTGTATGGAATAGCACTAGTGTAAAAAAAAAAAAAAAATCTCATTTTAACATTTATCCAGCAAAGGTTCTCAAAGGGAGAGCCATATGCCTGAAATGATGATTGCTGGTAAGGCTGCTTTGTTGAGAGTACACAGGGACTTCCACAATTCCAGATTGAACCTGATTCAGTTTTCTGATAGTATAAAAATGAGTATTTCTGATAGTATAAAAATGAGTATGGCAAATGTGGGTGGAGGGAGAAACAATTAAAAATAGAAATGGTTTCACTAACTTGCCTGGTGAATATAGCAGAGGGGAAGGATTAGACTCTTGCTCTTCTTGTACCCGGCTCTATCTTGCTCTAACTACAGTGATGCCGATTCTTATTCTGGCAAAAAATCTGAAGGCACCCTTTTTACCGTGAAATCTTCCCCTGTAGCTCTAGGCTGAGTTGAGTCCCCTTGACTGGGGCTGCCATTAAACCCTATACATTGCACTATCAGTGTGTTTGGCATATTGCTTTGTAATTTCTGTCTATGCCTGCGATCTTCCACAAGACTGAAAGACTTCTGAGGACAGAGATCACTTAATTTTCACTACTTATGTCCTCAGCACCCAAGACAGGCAGGCACAAAGAATCTGGAAGCAATTATTTTTTTAAATAAAGAGAATGAATAAATGAGTTGAAGCTCAATGAGACATCTGTTGAGAAGGTAACACAGCCTCCATTGTTTTACAAATACACATCAGAGTCCCATCACTTTGCAGTCTGAGATGATTGCAAGTGCCCAGCTTTATAGTATCAGATTCAGATTCTCATATTAAATGCTGAGCTATATACATGTCACTTGCCCCCTATTCATCTCATTTAATAGCAGGATATTACTAGATTGGTGCAAAAGTAATCACAGTTTTTGCCATTACATTGAATGGCAAAACCATTAAATGAATTCAAAGGAATTCAAATTATTATTTTAATGGCAAAACCATGATTACTATCGTATCAACTTATCATCTTTGGTCCTCAGATGAAAAACTAAAGCTCAGAGTTTTTATGTGCCATAAAGAGAAACAAATTGTTTAGGAGGCAAGAATGTATGCTTTCTTATTGGGTGCATTTATTGTAATGTTAGTAAGTCTGAAGATTCTGAAGCATGAGTAATGTTACTCTACTGCTTGCAATTTTCAATAATTCAAAATAACATTATTCACATGAACTCCTACAGCAAACATATTCTCATGATGGAAATATCTAAAGTGGAATTTTCTACTAGTGTGTACTATTGTATTAAGAGAAAAAAATTGGAGAATAGACTATGTAAATTCAAATCCCAGTTCCATGTTACCTATAGCAAGATCTCTATGTCTCAATTTTTCTCATTTGTAATTACAAGGATAATACTTACCTCATATGCTTGTTGGAAGGGTCAAATAACTGAATAGCTAGAAAGTGCTTAGAACAATGGTTAACACATAGACGGTATTTAATAGATAGTAGCCATTACTGCATTCCTCGTTGGAAGCATTTGAGTTGACTTTTAAGCCATTATCTCTTTGAGAAGAAACATTTTATTTTTTTTGGCATATTACTATTATAAAATCAGAGATGGTGACTTTAGCATAGACGACCTTTTGTGACCTAGAAGGCCCTGCAAGAACTGCCACTTCTTTACCTGGTATCTGAGCCCTACCCACTTTGCATCTGCTCCTCAGCTGCACTGAAATGTCCGCATACCCTAAAAGGAAGGAAAATTTCTAGGGTCTTCACCCTCTGTACAGTGGCCCATTCTGCATAGGACACAGTCTTTCGTCACTTATTCTTTTGCTTGGAAAATTTAGGGTTCAAGGAAAAGATAATCCACTCTGAGAAGATTCCCATGCACTCCCTTGCAACCAAACCCTTCTAAGAGTCTCATCTAAGTATTCTTATAGCCTTTGTACCTACTCCAATGATCACCTTTATTACCTGCTCTGAGTTTGCCCCTGTGTCTGCTTGCCTCCCCTGCTGGACAACAAGCTACCCATGGGCAGGAGCTGAATCTTTTACCTTTTTTATTTGTCCCATCTGGCACCTTATCTAGAACATCAGAGCCTTTGATAAATCAGTGCAGAATGAATAAATAGATGAGAAATATCTTTCAAGTGGATTGGAACACCTATACTGGACTGCTTAGAGCCATTCTTCCCAAGCATTTTCCAATCAGGGCAAAGAAGAGTACAATAGGGAAAAGGGGCAGGAGGAAACTTGTCCACCTGAGGCTAATGCCACAGGTCCTGACAGCCTGGAGGACTGCAGGTGCACCCACTCGGCACATGCATACATGGAGGGGCATCCGCCTGAGCTAAGCTCTAGTTTAGAGCACGAAATATGACAGTTGAAATCTCAACCTTTTCCTTGTTCAGCCATCTTTACTGTTTCTCTGGGGCAAACTAATGAATTAAAAGTGAGATTACCCTTTCATAACTGTGAAGCTGGTGGGCTTAATCCAAAGGTTAGAACAATCAGAAGACACAGGGTCTAATACCTTCTCTGCCACTCACAAAATAGCATTGGCATACCCTTGTCAAGTAACGGGTTTCTTACTTATAAAAGGGATGGATAATGCTTGTCCTGGCTACCTCATGGAACCACGGTCAAGATAACAACATATGCTTCAGGTAAACACAATTCAAGATAAAGGTTTTATCTCAAAGATTTATATAGACGTTGCGATCTGTATAAATACAGTAACGAATTGCAAACATATACTCCTAGTTTGTGACATAATGGCATTCATTGTAAATAGGTTAACTTTATAATTTATCTTTTAAACCAGGGCCATAAATAAGAGAGAAAGAAGGTGCTATTTAGAAATACAACAGGCAACTGTCAAGACTTTTTCAGCTAAATCATCACCCAAATTATAATAAGTATTGTAGAAGGTGTCAGAATTTGAAATGTTTCTTTTAGTGGCATCAATATTTTGGACTATGCAACACAGGAACCCTCTTTTTATATTTAGAGCATTTCTCACCTTTTGGAGGAAGCAATGCAAGATCTTTGTGTTGTGTTGCCCCTCTGCAGCTGAGCCATAGGCAAAGGTCATTGACCTTTCCAATTGGACATCTTGGGCCAAACTAGGGACACACAGAAGCAGAGCAGAGAAGATGCTTCATATCCTTACACAATTGTGATGGTAACTATGGTAACTACACTAAGTTTCCAGAGGCAGAAATGATGGTGGCTTTATTAATAACCTCTGATTGGTCCAATGGTTCAAACTGGGAACGTCCATGCACAAAGATGAGAAAATACTGTCCTCCAGGAGCCAACTCATGCCTTCAGTATCATGTCATGTATCCTTCCTTGACTTCCAAGAATGGGTCTCTGGCTGCCCCAAGGATCTGTGAACTACCCTGTAATAACCACTAATGAATTTCTTTTCTGCTTAATTTAGCCAGAATTGGTTTCTGCTGCATACAACTCTGATCTACAAGCATCTTATAACAGAAAAGTAATATAACAGATAAAGCGATCAAGGAACTGAAACTTATATAACCTGCTTACTGTAACACAGCTAGAAATTCAAGACTAGAGATGAGATCCACTGTTCCTAGTCTAGAGAGTTTCATACTTGACACTCTACTCAGTATACTGAAAATATCCAGTAAGTTTTCATTTAATTTACTATTTTGTGTGTGATTGGCTTTTTTATATAAGAAAAAGCATGCTTATGGCAACAAAAGCCAAAATTGACAAACAGGATCTAATTTAAACTAAAGAGCTTCTGCACGGCAAAAGAAACTATCATCAGAGTGAATAGGTAAACTACAGAATAGGAGAAAATTTTCACAATCTATCCGTTTGACAAAGGGCTAATAATATCCAGAATCTACAAGGAACTTAAACAAATTTACAAGAAAAAGAAACAAACAACCCCATCAAAAAGTAGGCAAAAGATATGAACAGACACATCTCAAAAGAAGACATTTATATGGCCAAGAAACATATGAAAAAATGCTCGTCATCACTGGTCCTTAGAGAAATGCAAATCAAAACTACAATGAGATACCATCTCATGTCAGTTGGAATGGCGATCATTAAAATGTCAGGAAACATGCTGGAGAGGATGTGGAGAAATAGGAACACTTTAATACTGTTGGTGGGAGTGTAAATTAGTTAAACCATTGTGGAAGACAGTGTGGTGACTCCTCAAGGATCTAGAAATAGAAATACCATTTGACCTGGCAATCTCGTTACTGGGTATATACCCAAAGTACTATAACTTTCTGTTATAAAGACACATGTACACATGTGTTTATTGCGACACTGTTCACAATAGCAAAGACACGGAACCAACCCAAATGCCCATCAATGATAGACTGGATAAAGAAAATGTGGCAAATATTCACCATGGAATACTGTGCAGCCATAAAAATGAATGAGTTCATGTCTGTTGCAGGGACATGGATGAAGCCGGAAACCATCATTCTCAGCAAACTGACACTAGAACAGAAAATCAAACACCGCATGTTCTTATTTATAAGTGGGAGTTGAACAATGAGAACACATGGACACAGGGAGGGAACATCACACACTGTGGACCTTTGGCAGTGGGGATCAGAGGAGGGATAGCATTAGGAGAAATATATAATATAGATGACAGGTTGATGAGTATAGCAAACCACCATGGCACATGTATGCCTATGTAACAATCTTGCACATTCTGCACATGTATCCCAGAACTTAAAGTATAATTTTTAAAAAGTAAAACAAAAAGCATGCTTTTACAGAGCCACAATTTCAAACTGATGATTGATGAAAGTATTTTTACATGATATAGTGCAGTCATTCTATTAGAAAAATTTTTAAAAGCTAAGAATAAACAAAAACCTGAGAAACTGCTTTTACTGTCTTTGTCTTTCATAAAAGATATATTTGTCTTAGAAAATACAGATAAAGATTAAGCACTGTGCTGAATAGATAACTATAGATGTTCAATAGGTAGGAATCTATTTTCTGTGGATGAATTTAGTGATCTCAGAAACACACTTAATGATAATGTGGTTTGATTGATAAAAGTTAACAAGAACTTGAAACTTATATCTTTAAAAAGAAACACCACTAAAATGAATATTCTATTCTATGTGTTCTTGAAACATACACCATTGTTATGATGTTTTTAGATAATTTCTTATGGGTGAATAAATTTTCAGTAACTAGGTCTTCTAGGACTGCTTATTATTCCAGAGGGATAGCGTTTATGTACCATTTATTATTGTGTATAATACTGCATCTTCAGTTCCTCTCCTTCTTTTACTTACTAGGCATCAAATATACTAACTCCTTCACAAAGGATTGCCAAAATAATTCTAACAGCCCATGGCAGTGAGAATATGGAAATGTATGCATTGGTGCTGCTCCCATTGTTTCACCTAGCTTAGCTTTCCAGAGTCCCCTCAAAATACCTGAATTTCTCAACTTTTAAAACCAAGAAAGCAACTTTAATTCCAGGACATCTGCCCCAGCTGTATTTCCCATTTTGGCCATGGACTTCAGGAAGTACTTGAATTCACAAAGCTGCCAAGATATATATTCACAAACTTGGGACTCAAGTTACCATGGAACAGCATCCATGGAAGTCTCCTTAGACTTTTGAAATCCTCCAGTATCAGCAAAAAGAACACATAACTATTAAACAAATTAGCCTAAAATATGTTTAGAGACTATGAAGTGGTTGTCCCACATCTGGAAAAAGAGTCTAGTGAGGGCCAGCTAGGAAGGGGGAGAGTCTAGAAAAAGAGAAATATTAATGGAGTGAATCATAAAAAGGGAGCAATAGTAAAAATACCAAGCTAACATGGATGCAAAGTCATTAGTGGATATTGCTTTGTTCACAAAAATGGAGACCATGATCCTTGGCCAGAGAAGACGAATTCCAAAACACAAAACTGCTGCAAATGTATTTGCCTGGTTGCTGCCCATTAAGCCAGTTGCCTCTCACCTTCACAAAAAAACTTTTCCTCAGCAAACTGACACAAGAACAGAAAATCAAATACCGCATGTTGTCACTCATAGGTGAGTGTTGAACAATAAGAACACATGGACACAGGGAGGGGAGCACCACACACTGAGGTCTGTCAGGGGGAAACAGGGACAGCAGGGGGTGGGGAGTTGGGGAGAGATAGCATGGGGAGAAATGCCAGATATAGGTGATGGGGAGGAAGGCAGCAAATCACACTGCCACGTGTGTACCTATGCAACAATCTTGCACGTTCTTCACATGTACCCCAAAACCTAAAATGCAATTAAGAAAAAACCTTTTCCTTTATACCAACACCTCTGCTTGTGTTGCAGTGTAACAGCCAAGCTGAAATAGCCTTACCACGGCAGCAGGATGCCTCTTTCCTGGTCTGTGTATTCTGGGTGCCCAAACTGACTGTTGCTGGTCAATTGGCTCCAACTCAGAAAGCGTCAGCCACTGATTTACTGGGGTTTCGTCACCCAAGCAACTCCGAGGAGAAGAAGCAGAAGGCAGTCAGTAAAACTGTGGATTTTAGAGTCAGATTTCCTGGGTTTGACTCTAGGTTCCATCCCTTATCTGCTTATTTACTATACCTGTCTGGACCTCAGTTCCCTAATCTGCAGAATGAGGGTGGCAGTGGTACTATCTTACAGGGTTATTATCTACTTTAAATAAGTGAACATATTTTTTTTTTACTTTAAGTCCTGGGGTACATGTGCAGAGTATGCAGGTTTGTTACATAGGTATACACGTGCCATGGTGGTTTGCTGCATCTATCACACCGTCATCTACATCAAGTGTTTCTCCTAATGCTATCCCTCCACTATCCCCCTATCTGCTGCTATCCCTCCCCTAGCCCCCGACCCTCAGAGGCCCTGGTGTGTGATGTTCCCCTCCCTGTGTCCATGTGTTCTCATTGTTCAACTCCCACTTATGAGTAAGAACATGCAATGTTTGGTTTTCTGTTCTTGTGTCAGTTTGCTGAGAATGATGGTTTCCAGCTTTATCCACGTCCCTGCACAGGACGTGAACCCATCCTTGTTTATCACTGCATAGTATGCCAATATATATATTGCCACATTTTCTTTATCCAGTCTATCATTGATGGGCATTTGGGAACATATATTAAAGTGCTTAGAATAGGACATGTTAGGACATTTGCACTAGGTAAATATTTGCTTACATTACTATCATCAGTGTATCCCATGAAGCTTCAGCCCCTCCTGTCTTCCCTTGAATGGTCACTTATTGTGCACTAGAAGTAATTCTCTATCTCGGTATCTCCAATTGCTGCAAGTTTACTGTAAACTCACTGTCCAAACATCCGTTGTGCTCATCAGACACTCCCCAAAATGCGACACACCTACTACCCAGGAACAACTTCTTTTTGTCTCACCCTTGCGCTGACCAAAGGAGTTGATTACAAATGGGCTTGATTGAATTTTGGAGGGTGATGGAAATGTTCTAAAGCTGGCTTGTGGCAATGATTGCACACTCTGTAAATTCACTAAAAATTATTGAACTGTGCACTTACAATCTGTGAATTTTATAATATGTAAACTACACTTCTATAAAATGTTTAAAAAAAGATAATGATCGTTTTACAATGTTCTTATTATATTCTTTAGGAGACAGAACTATAAACAGCAGCTATGGAAATAAAGTGCGAAGCAAGTACAACATTGTTCAATTTCTCTCTGGGGTTTTAGGATTTTTGCTTTTATTTTCTTTTTGGATAGCTCAATTATTTACTTTAGAAATAATAACACCATTCCTTGGCTACAAAAATTCTAAGGCTTAAACCAGGCAGTATTGGTGGGGCATGGTGGCTCATGCCTGTAATCTCAACACTTTGGTAGACCAAGTCAGGTAGATCATGAGGTCAAGAGATTGAGATCAGCCTGGCCAACATGGTGAAATTCCATTTCTACCAAAAATACAAAAATTAGCTGGGTGTGGTGGTACATGCCTGTAATCCAAGCGACTCAGGAGGCTGAGCCAGGAGAATCACTTAAACCCAAAAGGCAGAGATTGCGTGGGGTCTTATGTAATCTGCTTTGAGTTTCATTCAAAGCTGATTTTAGCAAAACCTTTACTTTTTGAATGGCAGAATTTACTTTAAGCCAGATTGTGATAATCTATAAACTATGAAAGAAAAAGAGAAAGAAATAGATGAGGAGGAGGAGGAAATATAAGTTATGTCACTTAACCGGTGACTAATCAGAGCAATAATAAGCGTCTGGTTTCAACTGTGGTAAAAGTTTCACTTCAAACACCAATAGCAGAGAAATATTTCAGCCAATTCCCGTTGTATTTGACATTTCTATTTGCGTTTTGGCAAATTCTGGGTCTGTTCAAAAGATGGTGAATTCTCTCTCCTGAAACTTGTGCTTAGCAGGGTGGGTGGCTGCCTGTTCACACAAATGTGAAGCACTGGAGGAAATTATGAGATCTGAATTAAGACAATAACAGCAGTGTACGCGACTCTGCTTGGGCAGTAACTACAGAAATCCTTGGCACATGTCATTCTGGTTTTGGTAATATGAAAAGACAGAGATTTAGGATTTATTTGGATGAACTAATAATTTTGTTCATGTTTTTACTTTCCTTTTTAAGGCTTTATTTTATTTAAAAAATAAAATGTCAATCCATGTAACTCCCTGTAAGTTGCCTTACTAGTGACAACTAATTCAGAAATACGTGATTTGTCATTCTCCAGGGTTGCTAAATTGTGTTTCTAAAGAGTCGAAAGTTGATCTGGACTGTCTGTGGGTCTTGGAGAGGGGGCAGAGTAAATCCAGGTTCTGCTCAAGAAGGGAGGGGACACAGGTGACCTTTCAGTAGAAGTGTGCAGGGCTATTCAGATGACTGCTTTGGCTCTAATAAGAGCTCTAATAAAGCAGGTATGTCTTTCTTAGGAAAAGATTAGCCTCTTCAGACCTGCAGAAGTGAAAGTCCCAAGATACCAGATGTACTCCAAGTTAATGTTTACCTGAATTATTGATTGCCACATGAGACACAAAACAGCTGGTGACTCGGTGATGCTTTTTCTTTGCGTTGCAAGAGAAGAGCTATAAATCCAAAGCTGAAAGGCTTTCTTTCATCCTTTCTACTTGTGAAACATACCTCTTCAACAGAAGCGACCCCAGGTCATTTTAAATCAATTACTAATAAATCTGTGGTACATTTTCTTTCTCTCATTGAAAGAGAAGGTGGTACTGTAGACATTACTTTTTGTTTCTGGCTTACCTTTGTCTTAGCTGATTGGCTGTGACTTCCCTTATTTATTTCACAAAATGATTGAGTATTAAAAAGTTTACTGGATGTTAAGATGCCTTGAGGTATAGGAATGTTAAATCACACTGTGAGTTAAAATATTTCAAAAGCTCCTTCAGATGTTAACAACCAACATAAAACCACTGAATGGCAAAATAATATAAATTTGGGTTATTGTATCTTTATTTCCTTGTAACTCGTCTCACTACAAAATAGTTTAGAGATGATATGCAATAAAAGGCATATTCAAGAAGGCGAGTCTCATTAGAATAGGAACAGGAAATTAAATTCATAAATTAAAGAATAATGTAAATATTTTGGCCATAAAGGAAGTAATATTGTAAACCACCTGACTTTTGAAATTGAGCTTCCTCTCAGCTGGAGAGAAAAAAAAAGATTATACTAATTTTTACCTCACAAAGATTAATATGCCACTTGTTTAACAGAAACGTTTTAGACTGTCATATTCTAAAACGGGATCAATCAAAGGCATATAATCCCAATGCACACACAAATTAGTGTATATTCAAAATATGCAGTTAAATAACGCACCAACTACTGACTACAAGTTTCCAGGAATATACACCTTGCATTTCAAAAGACAAAATTGTTGGAAAGAATTTCATTATATAGAATTATAAACAGAAGGCATCATTAACAACATAGGTTTGTCAGTAATACTAGTTTCATAGGAAATACAAAAGCCAGCCTCATTCAGTTGTCTGTAGGATCAGTTGTTGATAATGGCCAAGGCTATTATACTGAAGCACAAACAAGAGAATCAGGGGCATCACTCACATCATCCCTGTGTCTGATTTTCTGTTGATTTAATTTTATTCACGGATATAATCAGGATATTTATAAAACTAAGTAAGTAGAATAACCCTAAGATTATCCATAATAGATATAATTTCTGATGTCACAGTGTTTTGTAATATACAGTCTAATTATATATGTTTCAATTGCTCCATAAATAAGTATCCATAAACTTCAGGTAATCTTCCTGAAGACAGAGATTTTGTCTATTTTTTTTTTCTACTGTAGAATCCCTGGTATCTAGCAAAGGAGGTGGCCCATACTAGGCTTTTAAAAGACATTTGTTGCATTAAATTTAACTATATTTTTATTAAAAGCAACTTTTAACTTCCTAATCATTCACAGTACCACAGAACAGAAAAATCATCTTAGAATTTTTTGAAGAAAGACTCAACTGTTTCTCAGTTCTTTCTTTCTTTCTTTCTTTTTTTTTTTTTTTTTTTTTTTTGAGATAGAGTCTTGCTCTGTCACCAGGCTGGAGTGCAGTGGCATAATCTCAGCTCACTGCAACCTCTGCTCCTGGGTTCAAGCAATTCTTCCACCTCAGCCTCCCAAGTAGCTGAGACCACAGGCGTGTGCCACCACACCCAGCTAATTTTGTTGTATTCTTAGTAGAGACGGGGTTTTACCGTGTTGGCCAGGATAGTCTCAATCTCCTGACCTTGTGATCCACCCACCTCAGCCTCCCAAAGTGCTGGGATTACAGGTGTGAGCCACCATGCCCAGCCTGTTTCTTAGTTCTAAACATGGTAACTTCTTGACGTAACCATCAATGGGGTGAAGATGAAAAAAAAAAAAAACACTCAGATAACTGATTACTATTCTGAATAAAATTGTAAAAAAAAGTTTATCTTTTTAAAATGTGTATGTGTTATCTTCAAAGTATAATAATTTTAACTGTAGTTTTATTGATATTAAGCTGTTATTCCAGATATTTGTCAAATGTTCATGAAGCCCTTCATGGTTTACAATAGCTCCCTACTTTTTGAGATTCTTATCTAGATACTATATCCCACCTTTCTATTTACCACAGCTCAATCAAGTATCATTTTATAAAAAGAGAGTAGCATGACATTGTGTTGAACATTAGAAAATGATGTTCAATGTAGGCTTTAAACTTAATAACTGTGATACTTCCCTGAGTTATCTCTAACTTTGATTTTTATTGTAGGATACAATTCCAGAAACTACAAGGGAACAAAGCATCTCAGAGTAATATTTTCTGTGGGTGTACCAATTCATCACATTTGATCTCAACAACTATCCTACGAGAAGGTATTAATGGCCTCATTGTATAGACAAAAAAATCACAGGCTCATAAATGTTTGATCAGAATATTAGTAGGAAGAGTAAAATAGAATGTTAATTTCTTCCATTGGAATAAGTTAGATGTTATAGTTTAGATATTTGTTCCCCTCAATCTCATGCTGAAATGTAATCTCCAAAGTTGAAAGTGGGACCTGGTGGGAGGTGTTTGATTCTGGGGCTGGGTCCCTCATGGCTTCGTGCTGTCCTCACAATAGTGAGGGAGTTATTCCCAAATTCACCTCTCCTGCTCCTTCCCTAGTTCTGCGATGTGCCTGTGTCCACTCCATCATGAGTAAAAACTCTCTGAGGTGTCCCTGGAAGACAAGCAAATGTCAGTACCATACTTGCACAGCCTGCAGAACTGTGAGCCAATTAAACCTCTTTAGAAATTACCCAATTCTCAAGCATTTCTTTATAGCAACACAAGAACAGCCTAATACACTAGGCAATGCTGTGAGAAAAACAATTCCAAATCCCGATGGTTTGAATGAACAAGGTTTCCTTCTTCATGTGGATTGACTGGGACTCTGTCCAACATCATTGTCATCTTCACATTGGCACCAAGACTAACAGAGCAGCCACAACTTAGAAGCTTGCAAGGTGCTGTTGCAAGAAAGAGCACTTTGAAGAACTTCCCATGGAAATTAGATGCTGTAGCCCAGAGAAGAAATACATCCCGTCCACTCCCAATTCATTACACAGAACTAGATAGACATGGAGCGCTACCAACCACAATGTGACCGGGAAATAAAATTCTACCATGTGCCCAAGAGAATAACACACTGAAATTCTATTTTCCAGTCCTCTATTCTTTTCAGAACCTTCTGTCAATTATTTTTACAGCATCTAAAGTAGTAACGAACCAGGGCAATTTAGATGAGTCTTTAATAAAGGTGAGATAAACATTATTGAAAAGACAGTTTGGTAAAAGGAGGTGGAGGATAAGATTGTGACCCCTAGAGCCAAACTAGGGCTTCTATGTACAATTTTGTATTTTGCGCACTGCACAAGGGCTTCAGACCTGAGTCATATGACCTAGCTTCTTCATTCCCTGGTTGTGTTTATTTCACTTAGTTCAGAGGCCTGCTGGGAAGACTAAATGAGACAAGGCATGCCGGGTGCCTTTCGCAGTTTATAGTAGGTACTTACTAAAATGAGTTCTTAGTATGATTAAGCACATTTGTTTTTTCTTCATCCTTATTAAATAAATAATTCTTTGAACTTTTTATCATTTCCTGAGGATGGGCTGCTGGAAGTGGAATAACTAGACCAAAGTCAGTGAACCTTTGAGATCTTGAGTTGCACTTGCATTAGGAATAGCCATACCAATGTACATTCCCACCAACAGTGCATAAGATGACCCATCACACTATGTCTACAACACCTTCTTTGGGATTTCAAGCACTTTCACTGGGTTTTTTCACTTCCGGCCTCCTGTGATAGTCCAAATCCCACCATTAGAGACATTAAAGCTTCTGTCTTCTGAGGACAAATATTTCATTTGAAGAGATACAATGTCAGCATTCATGAGATAATATATTTCCTAGTATACTGCAATAGAGGAGTTATCAAATCAGCTAACACACAGCTAAACACTGAGAAGACAACGTAGACAGCCACATTGTTTTCATGGCATAGAGAACTTTAAAAATTTCTAGACGGAGAAAAGAACACGGACACAGAAGAAATTAATTAAAGACTTTAGCAACAAGCAATTCCTTAAAGATTTAAGTACAACATAGCAAGAAGCGCAACAGAAATCTGCCTGCGTCAAATACGTTCCTAGGGTTTATTGGGTCCCTAAGGCCGAAAAAGAATCAACTTGAAGACCTATGTGTGATCTTACAATCTGTGGACACACAGAAGAGAGAGTTGGTTGGCTCACCGGCAAACATATAGGTAATGAAAAAATACAAAAATAGAAATCTCAGTACAGTGCTGTCTCTTCCATTTATATTTTATTATATTTGTTGGGCTATCCATTCTGAAGATTTTTGACTCAAAGACCCTTTAGTTAAAGCAAAATACCTGTATAAAAGCACAGATTTAGACTAAGTTCATGGACATGGAGTGAAGTGTCAATGTTGTCCTTGGAGATAAAAATCAGGGAAATCAGTGGTACTAGGGCAGGAAGAGGTTATGTTCAAAGTATCTTGATGAAATGTTTTCCACCTTTGCAAGCAGAGCACCTGCTGAAATCAGGTGGGCATATTAGAGGATGACTGCCGAGAAGAAATGCATTATCTTTTGGAAGGTTGTGCTCAAATCTGTTCAATATAATTACTTTTTCTCCTCATTTCCCTTTGCTGAAGAAACATTCCTGGTGCCCTTTCCTACCATGTTAAAATAAAGCTTTTATTTTATTTTAAAGCTCAAGTGCAAATGTTCCTCCAGGTCACTTGTCTAAGCCTACTCTATTTAAACAGCTGTATTTCAAACTGTAGAAGCACCAAGAGTCTTGCCCTGTTAGCTGTAAGCCTTATGATGAGCAAGTCCCCAAATGCCATAACACTTCATACTTACTACTGCACACCAGCAAAAGAAAATCCCTAGGAAGTTATCTGTGTTGCAATGGTTTAAAATGTTTCCCTATTTGTGTTCAATAACCATAATCACTCAGATAAATGTCTGAGCTCCCAGCACTTTTCCTGCTATAAATGTTTTATTCCAGAATACTCTATTACTGGTAATGCCACCCCAACACACAGATGCACATCTACACACCGAAATATTTCAAGGACTGAAGTTCTGAAAACCCTTTCACTGAGTCCTACTTTAAAACCTTATATTTTCATGCGGAGTGGGTTCTAAATTTAAACCTGTTTCTCTGTTTGGATTCTGAGATATCATGTACGTTTATTAGCCCATCTGCTTTGAAGAATGGCATTCCAGGAGCCTGAGAGCATTAAGTCTATGCCCTGAGTCATTCACAGAAGGGGAGCAGAGATGTCAGAGCTGGAAATTTGTCGATCATAGCAAGTGTGTTGATATTTCTTTTAAATTAGTTTATGTTAACCAAGCACTGTTGGGTTTTTTAAATCTGCTTCGGCTGTTCACAAATCTGGAAAGTCAAGAGATGAAGAGCTAGAACATGGAAGGCAAAGAGTCAAAGGAAAAAGGCTTTGCACATTCAACTGTGAGCGTCTACAGTTGTGGGAGAAAGCACACCCACAGTGGTGGTGGAAATGGGGAAATTCTCAAGAAGCTTTTAACATTTAAACACTTTGCTAAATTCAAGAGCTTATTCCATTTGAAATCATTCTGGCCAAAATCTTCATGGTATGGCATCATTACAAGCTCTCGATAGGGATACTGAGATCAGCAGTTAAACATTTTACACTGAAGATTATTATTATTATTTTTTTTTTCTGAGACAGAGTCTCACTCTGTCACCCAGGCTGTTGTGCAGTGGCACCATCTAAGCTCGCTGCAACATCCACCTTCTGGGTTCCAGCAATTCTCGTGCCTCAGCCTCCTGATTAGTTGGAATTACAGGCACACACCACCAAGCCTGGTTAAGTTTTTGTATTTTTGGTAGAGACAGGGCTTCACAATGTTGGCCAGGCTGGTCTAGAATCCTTAGCTCAGGTGATCCATCTCCATCTCCTTCTCCTCCTCTTCCTCCTCCTCCTTCTCCTCCTCCTCCTCCTCCTCCTCCTCCTCCTCCTCCTCCTCTTCTTCCTCTACCCTCTCTTCTTCTTCCTTCTTCTTCTTACTTCTCCTCCCTCCTTCTTCTCCTCTTCTTCTTCCTCCTCCTCTTCCTATTTCTCTTATACATTTTTTTCTTTCTTCTTATTTGAAGAATTGGAATTTGCTTTTGAAAACAAAACTTCAGGGCTTAGAAACCACCATCTTGGCTTCCAGTACAGTGAGCAAATAATGGTGAACTTCTTTATGATGTTTTTTCAACTGGGCTCACCTATGATAATTTGCCAAACACCAAACGTGTAGCTACTGAGTAAAGAGTAAAGACAATAAATGTATTTAAAACTTATCTATAAGAGTCTGGGCCCATTGAAAAGTAAAAATTTTAATCAGAAAAGATATTTGGGCTTTATATAGATACAAACATATACCCAGGTGCACGCACAGAATACCTAATTGTCATGTGAAACAAAACTTCATTTTCTTCTAAGTAGATTCTACAACTTTGTTGAAAGAAACATAGATTTAAATCTATTTCTTGCTGCCTTGTTTTCTGGTCACCATAAGGCGATGTGAGTCTGTTGAAACATATTGCAGATTTTTTTTTTTATTTTGCTTTCTACCTCCCAGCAATAAGTCCATCTTATGCACCCAAGGATGGAATATAGTTAAGGCAGTAGCTTGGTTTAGCTACTCAGCAGTGACTGTTCTCACATATCTTAATCACTTTTCCAGTGTGAAATGGCCATGGCAAGTCCTTCATCTAATTTCCAGGTAATTAGATGGTATTTGCCTTCAATATCTTTGAACTCCACTATCCTCTCTTTATCAAACCTTCATATATCAATCCAGCTGCCAGTGGCCCTTTCTTCTGATGCCTGAAAGCCCCTCATGACACTTATTTACTACATGTACAGTTTATGTCCCCAGGTTTTTTAAAATGCATTGTTATTTTCCCAAAGGCAATGTCCTTCTCTCCATCCCCTACCCCTCTCTCTCCCATATATATGTGTATATATGGCAGAATTGGAAAATCTATTCAGTGCTAAAGATTACTAGCACCTATTAAATTCTCATTTAAAAGTAAAACTTAAAAATTACAAATGAACAGCCCAAGGAATTAAATTCACAGTAATTAATTCCTCTACTTCCACTAACTTTCATCTTGGTGTTACTATTTTTTGGCTAAGTAAATGTTTTAAAGTTGTGCCAAAATGTATTATTAAAAGTCACCTTACTGGCAAATATTCAAATATAATTATAAGCAATTGTACAGCCACACAAAAAAAAATCATGTTGGAGAAGAAAAAAAGATCTTCCCTGCCTACAGGAACAAAGCCAGGATTATAGGAATCTGGTGTGTTTGCCTTGTATGAAAGCCACTGGCTATCAGGAAATTGGATTTTCCACCTGAGGCAGGGTAGAAAGCTGTATTTTTTTCCTTAAGGTGAGTGTTAGTTGCCAGGACTTTCTCATGACATGAGACAAAAGGCAGGAGCAAAAAAGAGCCAAGGAGAAAAAAAAAACTACTTCATCTAGACAAGCTTGGCTAGAGTATTGCTCCTGCTTTTTGGAATATTTGTAGGGAAAATGATGACCATGGCCTCACTTGGTTTATGTTTTCTTAAGTCAGAAAGTCCTATCACTGCATATTGATAATGGAGGGTCTGGATTCACAAGGTGCAGCTAAGGCCTGAGCTAAGGATCTAAATATTGGACTTGGGAAGCATCTAGTCAGCAGCAAGATGAAAACACCAGGACTAGAAAGAACAAGGATCAAGGTTAAGAGTGGTGAACTTTGAGACCAATTGTGTTCAGATTTACTTGAAGTCTCCTCCATCTATTTTGAAGCATCTGACCCATGACTACCAGGAAACCGTCTCCTTCCTTCCTTCCTTCCTTCCTTCCTTCCTTTCTCTTTCCTTTTGTCCTTTCTTCCTCTGTTCCTGTCTTCCTTCCTTTCTTCCTCCCTCTCCTCCTTTTTTTCCTCCTTCATTCTCTTCCTCCTTCATTCCTTTCTTGATTCCTCCTTTCTTGCTTTCCTCCTTCCTTCCTTCCTTTCTTCCTTCTTACTTTCTTCCCATAAATATTGTCATGCATTCTGCTGCTACTGGGACTATGAAGAAAAATAACCCAGGTACTCTGTCCTAAAAGGTTTCCTATTCTAGCTAGAACCATGTGTTTCAAATTTTAACATCTATAGGCATGATCTGGGGATCTCATTAAAGTGAAGAGTCAACAACTGAGTCCGAGAATCTGCATTTCTAACAAGCTCCCAGTCTGCAGGTCCACAGACCACATTCTTAGATACAAGCCTCTTGTTGGATTATTTAAACCTGTAGTTGGTGGTGTCTGAAAATTACAAGACATGGATTACATCCTCAACTGCCATTTTGCACTTGATGCCAGGTAACCTAAAGAAAAAAAAAAAAAACATTAGCAGATTACCCCCTTTTCCAAGAAAATATCACAAAGCACTGCCAAGGCAAGTGGATGAGTGTCATCATCCTGATAAGCAGAGAAGAAATCATTTGTAGAAATTGCAAAAGGATTGTGAAGCCATAGAAAAAAGTTAGGGATTTTTAAATAAACAGGAAAACTTTGAACTGGATTTAGACATTAGTAAATTTTCAGTAATAGGCATCAATTTACCAGATGTCTTGACCATTCTCTTTATGGACAGCATTTTTGAAAAGTGCAGAAGATCATAAGGCAATAATAGGTGGTGATAAACTTGTTTGATTACAGTTCCCAGGTGCTGCTGGGTCCAATTATCCTGGCGCTAAAATATCCTCTAATTGGGTGTGAAACACACATCAGAGTTAATTACACTGTACACCACTATATAGGCTTGAAATAATTAAGGATGTTTTCATTTCTCAATTGGCCTAGAAAAAAAGTACATGCAATTCAAGTTTCAATCCTTAGCGATTTCTTTAAAACTCATGAGATCATCTAAATATGAACTTACATAAATTTCTAACCCTAAAAACTTTTTGAGACCGTAAGCCTCTTATCATAACCTAGATAGTACAAATATACAGCTATCTGTGTTTTACAAGGAGTATGTGCCTTTTGAAACTTGTGAAACCAAATAATTATGAGAAGATCTATTATATGAAGAAAATTGATATTAGTCACTTAAAAGTGCTAGCATTTAAAAGTACTCTTTTGGGGAGCTCACCTTTATAATAAATAATGAATTATCAAGGCCATTTGCATTATAAAATGTTGGTTATGTAATGCATGTACAGTACTGAGAGAGTTGGAAGATCATACCTATAATGACAATCAAATCTAGATAGAAAATCATGGGAATAGATTAGAGTGGAAATTATCGATTACAAGAAGATCTAAGCAATCAGTTTGACACAGTTTGGATATTCATCCCCTCCAAATGTCATGTTGAAATGTGATCCTAAATGTTGGAGGTGGGGCTTAGTGGGAGATATTTCGGTCACGGGAGTGGATACCTCATGAAGTTCTTGGTGCCTTCCCCATGGTGACAAGTGAGTTTTGCTCTGTTAGTTCATGTTGAGAGCTGTTTGTGTAAAACAAAGGTTACCCTTGTTATACCCCATCAAACAACTTGGCTCCATTTTGTCCATGCCTTAAGACTGTGTGGAAGGCTGAACTTAGGGCTGTTGACTTAGGGTGTCTGGGAAAAAAGATTCTAAACAGCAAAGCATTCAAGAGGTGATGTGGCTGCTTCTAACAACCTACAGTCAGATATGGGAGCAAAGGAAAGACTTAAAATTGGAACTTATAATTAAAAGGGAAGCAGAGTGTAAAAAATTTTGTACCCTGGAAATGTGATAGAGAAGAAAAGAACATTTTCAAAAGGGGAATCCAAGAGGCCTGCAGAGAAGTCACTTTGCTAGAGAGATTTGCATGACTAAATGAGAGCCTGGTGCTAAAATTCAAGGCCACAAGCAAAAGGTCACAAAGGCATTTCGGAAATCTTAGAGACAGTGCCTTACCTCCCATTATAAGCCCAAAAGCCTAAGAGGAAGGAGTGGTTTCAGGGGCTTTGGAAACAGTCCCGACCCAGGGCCCCACTTCCCTGCTTAACCTCAGATGCTGCTTGGCACATCTGGGCCTCTCTGGCTCTGGCCATGTATCAAAAGGGCCCACGTACAGCTCAGGCCACTACTCCAGAAGGCGCAGGCTTTAAGAGTTGGTGATTTCCATGTGGTGCTAAGTCTGCTGGCATAAAAATGCAAGGGTGAAGGAGGTTTGGCAAATTCCACCTAGATTTCAGAGGATAAATACTGAAAGTCTGGGTACCTGGGAAGAAGCTTGCCACAAGACTGGGGCACCCACTCAGAGCCTCTACTAGGGCAATGCCAAAAAAAATTGGGGGTTGGAGCCCCCACACAGAGTCTCCACTGGGACACTGCCTAGTAGAGCTGTGGAAACCAAGTCATTGCCCTACATACATGAAGATGGTAGAGCACCCTCAGCTTTGAAAGCATTGCAGGCATTTGACTCTAAGCCTTGACAGCAGCTACATGGGCTGCATGCAGAAAAGCCATGGAAGTGCAGCTGTCCAAGGCCTCAGGGCTCTGCCCCTTGCACCAGTGTGCTTTGTATGCAAGACGTCGAGTCAAGAGTTGTTTTGGAGACTTAAGGGTTAACATCTGCTCTTCTGGGTTTCAGACTTGGGTGGGGCCATAGAAGGGGGCGCTCTTGCCCATTTCTTTTGGCTGATTTCTCCCCTTTAGAATGGAAATGTTTACCCAGTGATTCTAACACTATTGTATCTTGGGAAGAAATAACTTGTTTTTGATCTGACAGGCTCACAGGTGATAGGAAATTGCCTTGAGTCTCAGGTGAGACATCTGAGTTGAAAGGGAATGAGTTGAGACTTTTGAGGACTGTTGGAAAGGTATGACTATTTTGCAATGTGAGAAAGACATGAGATTTGGGGGCATCTGGGAACAGAATGATATAGGTTGAATATCTGTCCTTTGTAAGTGTCATAAAATGTGATCCCTAATGTTGGAGTTGGACCTCGTGAAAGGTTTGGCTCATGGGAGGAGAGCCATCATGAAGGGCTTAGTGCCATCCCCATGGGAGCGAGTAAGTTCTAATTCTACGAGTTCACTTGAGAGCTGGTTGTTTAAAAAAGCCTGGCATCTCTCTTGCTTCCTCTCTCACCAAATGACACATCTGTTCCTCCTTTGCTTTCTGCTATGAGTAAAAGCTTCCTGAGGCCTCGCCAGAATCTAAATAGATGCTGGTGCCATGCTTGTACAGCCTGCAGAAGTGAAACATATAAAACTTTTTGTCTTTATAAATTACTCTGTCTCAAGTATTTCTCTATATCATCACAGCATGCGCTAATACACTATCCTTAAAACAAAATCAAAAGACATGCTCCTTGATCTCACTTATATGTGGCATCTAAGAAAGTTAAATTTGTAGAGTAGAAATATGGTTACCGGAGACTGGGGCAGGAGAAGGGAGTGAATAAGGAGTCATTGGTAAATGGATACAAATTCTCACTTATGCACAAGGAATAAATTGTGAGATCTATCAGACCAGGTTGACTATAGTCAATAAAATGTGTTGTAAATTTTAAAACAACTGAGTAAATTCTAAATGTCTAATCACAGAAG
This sequence comes from Saimiri boliviensis, assembly GCF_048565385.1. Lineage (NCBI taxonomy): Eukaryota > Metazoa > Chordata > Mammalia > Primates > Cebidae > Saimiri > Saimiri boliviensis. The sequence goes on along the minus strand of NC_133450.1, from coordinate 18,359,779 downwards.
AAAGATAAGTAAATAAGACGAAAAATATATCAATTGGCTTAATGTAATCATTCTACATTGTATACATACACCAAAGCATCACACGATACCCCATAAATGAATATGATTATAGTTCATCAATTTTAAAAAGCACAATTTTAAAATAAATAAATAAAAAGAAAAACATGCTCTTTACTATACCTGTGTTATTTAAGCTAAAATATAAACATATGTAAATATACCAATTATTAAAGAATTAAAATTCACTTGAGTTAATAATCTTCTGAAAAGGCACATAGACACAGAAAGATGAAAATGAATTAGTGCGGCAGCAATTTGCTTTCCAATGCCTCTTGATTTTCTGTCCTGGAAGTTTGTGGCAGTGTCGGCAGTGTCGTTGGATAATCCTTGACAGATTATCTCCTGGCATCTGTGGACTGATCCATGCTATCTGCTAGATTTTTCCTAATGTGACTGGCTCTCTGGTCACTAGCTGACTCACCATGGTATCCTGTTTTTTTTTTCTTTCATTACACTTTGCCACCCTAGACTTTATCCATCATCTGATGCTCTCCTCCTCTCCTAATGTAACAATAGTTCATGCTCCTTTGAGCCAACAGGTTCTGCTAGTATTTATTCTGAGCATGGCAGTGCCTAGCAAATACTAAATCTTAATAACTCATCTCGAAATACGGCATGCTCTACAGCGGCTATGAAGAGCGCAAGGTATTTTAGATTCTTCTGCCTGTGAAATTATTTCAAAGGTCAGAATTTTTTGATAAGAATTTATTTAACTTATCTTGTCCACTCAGAATAATTTGATTAATCCCAAATCTCTGAGTGACACATTTTTTAATCAACCACCATTGAAATTTGATATTCAGCAGTTTTTTCATATCGTTTCAGTGAACCAATTCAATAACCTAAACCAAAGAAAAAAAAATCTTAAAGCAACCAATGCTCATGAATTTTTAAACTTTAATTTGTCTTTGCATGTCAATGTCATGCAAGGAAACTGTAAGTATTTTCAAGAGGCATGTTATGTTTGATAAATAGATTCTTTACTCAATAGCTGTAACAACATAAACCATTTGCAAAAAATAATGTATCTGTACTTTGCCCAGTTTGTAGGCAAATTTTAAGGTATTTGAATATTTTCTGACTTTTTTCTTGCTCTTCTTAGAAATTCCATCAGCTCCCACTGCTTATTTATATCTCACTTGGCTTCTTTAAGACAATAAGAAGAGAGCAACAGGCGAATCTGCTATGATGCCCTCATTCATCTTAAAAGCCAGATAATTAAATTCTTACCGTGAAAGAGTGAATGACGTTGTCTACACTGACTTTAACCTTATAAAAACTACAAAAATTTAAGTACAGTTTTATAATCACAATGAAAGTCACTTTTCTGTGGTAAAATTTATTCGTTTTCATTTTGCTTTATGCTGTCATCAGAATCCTTGAAATTTCTAACATTGGGCTAATATAACATTTTATATACAGAGAAATTTCTAAGTATTAAATAACTTCTAATTCCTTTTTACCTTTGATGTTCCTAGAATATATATTCTTTAATTCACTCAAAAAGCAGTACATGCCAGGTATTAGTGATACAGTGGCAAGGAAACTCAAGATCTGGGCTGTGAGAACTTGACTCAGTAGAATCTACCAGATAAAACAAGAATTAATTGATAACCATGATAATCTCATTCATGTTTTATTAAAAAAACATGCAACAACAGTTCAAATGCTAGATTTGTTTTAAAATTTTGAGTTAGTTTTTAGATTTAGATTTAGATCTACCAGATTTAACTTTAGATTTAGATTTAAACACCAGGTTTAGTCCAGAGATCAAGATTCCTTATTTGGGTGGAATTTGAGTAAGAACTGTAAAGGAGAACTGTTCATCAAGTTAAGGGGAAGACCAAGACCCCAGGGCAGGAGGAAATATATAACATTGAGAATCACTGAGGAAGACAAGAGTGACCAGAGCCAAGGTGAGGGAGGTTGTGCTCTCAATGTGTTGATCCTGTTATATTAATCCAGTCTCATGCTGCTATGAAGAAATACTCCAGACTGGGTAATTTATAAAGGAAAGAGGTGTAATTTACTCACAGTTACACATGGCTTGGTGGGGGCCTCAGGAAACTTACAATCACTACAGAAGGCACCTCCTCACAGGGCAGCAGGAAAGAGAAGTGACTGCAAGCAGGGGAACTGTCAGATGCTTATAAACCCATCAGATCTCATGCAACTCACTCACAATGAAGAGGATAGCCTGGGATAAACTGCTCCCATGATTCAGTTCCCTCTATCTGGTCCTTCCCATGACATGTGGGGATTATGGGGATTATAATTCAAGAGGAGATTTGGGTGAGGACACAGCCAAACTCTCTCACCTGTATTGCTCAATTCTCTGTTCCATTTGCCCCACTTCTATTCCAAAGCTCAGAATGCAGGTGATTCTGAAAAGACAGATACCAGATCTCCTGTTGGTCTAAGACTTACCTTGTGAGACTGGCAGGTTGGCCTGGCAGGTTCAGATTCAGACAGGAAAACTGACATTCCTCCATGCTGATGCCCTGTCCTAGCCTAGACTCAGTTCCTTAGTGTCTGCAGAGTCCTTATGTCACCAACAGTGGAGCTGACAGCACAGTATTTCATAATGAGGCCTGTTCTGGAAAGATAACTCTAAATGAGAATCTGAGGGCCAAAACGGATCTGCATTATTCCAAATTCTGTGCTAAAGCAGATTGCATTGTAGCTGGCCTTTGATGTGTTCTCAGAGTCTAATAATAACTTAAAAATGAAGACAAGCATCTGTCTAGGAAAACTTTTAAAGGGTCATATTTAAAATGCTTTGCAATGGCAAATTAACAGAGTTGTAATTTAAGTTTTCTTTTTCCTTCCTGTAGGAATGAATTGTCAGTTTCAGGAATACATTTTTTAATATTTTGACAGAAACCTACATGTTTTAATCTTTTTAAGTATGCAATTATAGGACATGGGCCCGATAGAATTACGCTCCACAGGGGTGGTAGAATAATATGCCCTTTACAAAATGAATTATAAGAGATTTTGGATAAAAATGATAAACACTAGATGAGAAGCTTCTAGCAGGCCTAGCTCCTATTTTAATAGCACAGAAAATGTCACAGTTTAGTAAAAGTAAATTTGCTAAATAAAAATAGTAATTCATAGTTGAATTAATGACCAGATACCACTGAGAGTGTACTCAGTATCCTAAAAGTTTAATTTTGGGATGTGAACCCCAATGTAAATTATGAGTTTTGGGTGATTATGATATGTCAGTGTAGCTTCCTCAATTGTAACAAGTGCATCACTCTGGTGAAGGATTTGATAATAGAGCAGGCTACCCATGTGTGGGGACAGGGAGTTCTACGGGAAATCTCTGAACCTTCCACTCAATTTCATTATGAACTTAAAACTACTCTAAAAAATAAAGTTGTTTTTTTTTTTTAATGAAAAAGCAATCTGTTGAAATAATTTTAATTGTTATGGAAACCATTATTTTTTAAATGATGTACGTTTAGGTTTAGAATATCAGGAACATAAGGCAATTCATCCAACTCAAGGTCAATATACTTGCTCAGCAGATACTAAGTGATTCTATAACTGGGCGGTTTCTACAATGCTTCTTGTAATGTAAGCACTGTGTCAGGCACTTCTGCTCACTTCTTCATTGGCTCCTCATAAGAACCTCAGGAAATAGGTCCTACTCTTATTATCAACTTATAAATAGGAAACACGTAAGCCAGGCATAGTGACTCATGCCTGTAATCCCAGCACTTTGGGAGGCTGAGGCGGGTGGATCACCTGAGATCAGGAGTTCGAGACCAACTGGTGAACATGGTGAAACCCCGTCCCAACTAAACATACAAAAATAAGTTGGGTGTGATGGTGGGCACCTGTAATCCCAGCTACTCAAGAGGCTGAGACAAGAGAATTGCGGAGGTGAAGGCTGCAGTGAGCCAAGATTGTGCCAACACACTCTAGCCTAGGTGACAAAGCAAACTCTATCTCTCTTTCTCTCTCTCTTTCACACACACACACACACACACACACACACACACACACACACACACATAAATATAGGAAAAAAGTGAGGTTGAGAGATTCATTAAATACGCCAAAGTTACACAGATAGTTGCTTTCAGAGGGATGAATAAACCTTGCACATGTCTGAGTAGCTAATTCTTCTGCTTGGCCTTTTATTTATTTATTTATTTATTTATTTCTGGAGTGGATAAATAAGGTTGTAAATAAGAAAGAATACCTTTCTACCCAAATATGCTTTACTCTCCTGAAAAAAGTGAAATGTAAATACAGTCTCTGAAGCTAGTTTTGAAAGTGACTAAAAATTGTAAAGGCAGGTGAGTTAATTAGATGATGAAGTGAGCTCTAATTGGGTAAGGAAAGATGTACTGGAACGCACCCATCAGTTTTCTTGCTGCTGATGAAGACATAAGAACTTTCCTCTTCTGGATAAATTTTAGGACTTATCCAATTTCATGCCAAGGTGGGTAGAAGTAGAAGAATATTCTGAGCATGGAGAAACATATAAACAACGTACAGAGGCATGAACCAGTGCATTCAGGGCACTGTAAATTATCGTTCAAAATAAATTTTTAGGCCTGGCATGGTGGCTCATGCCTGTATCCCAGCATCTTGGGAAGCTAAGACGGTGGATCACCTGAGATCAGGAGTTCGAGACTGGCCTGGTCAGCATGGTGAAATCCTGTCTTTATAAAAGTACAAAAATTAGCTAAGAGTGGTGGTGGTGCCTGTAATCCCAGCTACTCTGGAGGCTGAAACAGGAGAATCACTTGAACCCAGGAGGCAGAGTTTACAGTGAGCCAAGATTGTGCCACTGCATCACTGCACTCCAGCCTGGGCAACAGAGTGAGACTCTGTCTCAAAAAATATATAAAAATAATAAAAATAAATAAATGTGTATCATCTTGAAAGCTTCTGATTTGGAGTTTTTACTGCAATTAAAATTGGTCAGATAGTTCTTATGAAAGTTCACTTCCTGAGTTTCTGAAGTTTAGTGTAACTTGGGATGATAGCATCAGGAGAAAAGAGTGGTATCCTCCAGGAGTTTACAATCAGAGGGGAAGACAGAAATGTTGAGTAAGTGTGAACCAAGAAAGACAAATGTTTTGAATGTCTGAGTCTGTTTACACATTAGAGTAAAATGTGGCATTTGCAGAAAAATCTTTGGGGGAAAAAAGAAAAACCACAACAATGTAAATTATCTCCACTTCCCAAAGCATCTGGGCCAAGTTTTGTATTCGATACAAGTAAGTCCAATTCTGTAACTTCTGCTTTCTAGAGAATAGATTGAGAAGCAGGTTAAACACACACACACACACACACACACACACACACACACACACACACACAGAGGCAAGAAGTTCTTGTTCTTCTTACTTTTCCTCTTCCCTCTGTTCTTTCTCTCCCACCACCCCCTTCTTTTTTTTTTTAACCTCCAGAAATAAACATTACTTAATCCCATCTGGGAGCCATAGCCATTTTTCAAAATCAATTTTTAAAGACATTGTTGTCATATGATTACCAACCAGGTGTCTACTTTCTCAAGGTAACAAAAAGGTTCACAAAGATTCTTATCTCAAACCGATAAACAGATGCAAACAGAGCCAGGTCTATCTGGGCTACCACAAGGCCTGTTTGACTAATTGCTCTGATAGATCCCTCTCCTGATGCCTCATGATGTTATTGCACCCAGCATAGCTGAGATAGCACATGTTTAACCCCTGACCCTCCAGCTGCCTGGACCATGCGGCTCTGGAACTAACTGTTCTCCATCATCACTTCCTCCCTATGGCAGCCAGAGAGAGAGATCTGTTTCTAAGCAAATAGCAAAGGCTCTGACCCCGTCATGAGTCACCAGTCTGTCTACCCACTTCCAAGATTTCCCTTTATGTATTTATTCAGCTTGTCAGAGCTCCTGGCCAAAAGGATAGTGATTTTTGAGTTAAATAGGATTCATGCTAACTCTGGGAACGGTAATTTCATAAATCTGAGGTATGTTAAATGGCTTCTCTAAGCTTCATATGAAACAATCCATCTCATACCATTCTTTCTTAAGGTAACTTTTTATTCAATAAAAATGATAAAACAGCAAAATATACAGAATAAATAAAAGGCAAATATTCCAGGGCCATTTATTATGATGTAGGGAAATATCTGATTATTCCATGCCTTAGGGCACTTATTTATAAATACTATGAGACAGGCTAAATACTATTAGTAACAGCAGAAGTGAGAAGTAAATGTATTTAATCTAAGATAGTTCATCTTTCTCTTACAGTATGTTTCACAAGTCTTGTTCACAGGACTTAACACTGATCAAATTTTAACAGATATTGCCAACATGTGCAAACTCAGCTGCTGACCATCCTGGCTGGCTGAGTTTTGCTGTGCAAAATTTCACATTATACCACATTGCAGAAACATTAAACAGTAATAACACAATCGCAAGTAACGGTTCTTATGATCATTTGGGTTAATTAATGAAATTACATTGTCTGTATGAAGAGTCAGAAAATAAATGGAGAAACAGAAATGTGTAAACTTTATGGAGTATATTTGAATGTCTGTTCATTTTTTTCAATATCTCAAACACTGTGGCTGAATTATAGAATTGCTTCTATCTGTTTAATACTTTGTTTAATCTGGTATTTAGACCTTTAGAATTTTTTCAAGCAAAAAAAAAAGAAGCACACTTATTTTGTGAAATTGATTCCAGAATGCTAGTGTTATTATTAATCATTATTATCCTCCATACATAATAAATTCTTGATATTTTCCTCTGTCCACTAAGGAAGCAGAATCTCAATGCTTAAAATATTGAGTGGATGGACAAGGCATTGTAGATTACTGAGAACAACAATAAAAAGATAAATATTCAAAGTTTTTGTGTCTTTAGAAGTACTTTAAAGGGAATGTGATATAGAAGGAGTCCTTGACGTCAGAAAATGGTCTAGGTTTAGCTTCATTTAGGTAGCTGCAAGCCTGAATCTCAGTTCTTTCAAAAGGGGTTAATGAAATCTTTCCAACCATTTTCTGTATTCTAAATGATGTAAATTGTCCAGCACAGTGACTAAAATTTTAAAAAAGCAAAGGCTAGATCATTCAAAGTCCCTTCTTCCCTTTGCTTGTAATACTGACTAAGGAGTCCACCTTGTCCAATTTATCTTCAAGCTACTTTGAGAAAAACTTAAACTAACTCACATAAATTTTGGAAAGCTTGATTCATTATGAGGTAGCTTATCTTTTAAAAAGAAGAGAAAACTGATGTTAAACATTAACAGGTACTGCTCAACTAAAAGATAGAAAGAAATTTAGGTGAATTTCTAAAAGTAATAAATGTATTTATTAGAAAATTCAGGGAGAAATGCTAAACAGCAGGACTGTGTGGGGTAAAACTCCAAGGATAAGGTGTTACAGGATAAGAATGAACAACAAGGGCTCTGAGCTGGACCAACAATGGACTTCACTCAGCAGAAACCTGAGACTTAGTTCCCTCTTTTGTAAAATGAGATAATATTTGTTTCATAAAATTATTTACTAGGATCAAATGAGATAAGGTAAGTAAAGTACTTACCCTAGCAGAGGAGACAGATTTAATCAATGCTATTTTAGTGTCACTCATATTAATATTAATTAATAATACTTGTGAGATGATTCTGAAGTCATTGAGAATGCCATGATGCTTTTAGAGTGTTAGGGTTCTCACACTCCCATGGTCTAAATCTGTGTCCGTAATCATCTCTTAAATATTAATTCATGATGATGAAAATATCTTTCTCAACTTCCCCATTCTTCATTTCTTAGCTAACTCTACAATCAGTGGCATCCATTCAAGTTAATGTCAATATAGCATCCCATGTTAGGGTGAGCTCCAGAATGTTAGGCTAACAAGAAAATCCTCCTTTTTAAAAATGATTTATATTCTCAAAGCCTAAAATTAATCATGTCTCCAAACATTTGGATCTGACAGTGCAGAACATTGGGCAAATAATTTACCAGATTTTCAATGAATCCAAACAAAGTTTGACAAATATGGGGAAAAGTGGACCAAGAATTTTTCCATACCTGGTATTTATCTCTCTATCTATCTATTTATTTATTTATCTTTCTATCTATATGGCATAGAATTTTTAAATAAGTTCACAAATAAAAAGTTTGTTACATATAGTTTCCAGCTTTACTTGCAGTAAAATGAAGTTAACTATTTAGCTATGTAATACATCTAACTAAATGATACTCCCATTTTCCTGCCAAATAATGTACAAAAACATTATAAGAAAACTACTTTTTCATGTAGCAACAACCGAGAGTCATATTGCTCAAGAACAACTATAGGATTGGGCTCAGAGGTTTAACATCCCAGCAACGATATTTTTAAATCATACCTTGTTTAAACAAATGAAAGTAATTGGATTTTCTTCTATATTAAAAAATGTGCCAGATAAATGCTATAAATCTGAAAGCAGAAAAGTAAGGAAGAAATAGTAATTTATATGCCACAATGGAGTGTTTCACAATTTTTGTTTAACAAAAGATATTTTATCCTGCTTACACCTTGATCTATAGGACCCCACTGATTACAAGGCTGTAAATTGTAGGAAGAGCTCTGCAGAAAATCATAAAAGGGCAGCAAGGGGACCTTATATCATGAAGTCACTTGGTCCCTAAGACTCAACCAGAAGTTTGATACTTAGTTTAAACACAACATATATTCTTATTAATAATGAATAGAGCCACTTGTTTCAATTTCATAAGCCCAGTGCACCAAAGCTGGTGAAATTTCTATTACCCATGACCTGGATATTAATCCTACAATTTTTTTTTTAAAGACTCCATTTTTCAAATGTTGACTTCATGCTGAAACAATGAGAAACAACTTTCCCAGAAATTTTGGCACATTGAACAGAGAAATAAGGGTGACCATTCTTTGTTCACTGGGAGAGCTATTAAAAATGCTTTTGTACAGGAAATACTTTTTTTCTCCCCAGGAATTAGGGGATATCTTCAGGAAACTCAGCAGATTAATCACATGAGCCCTGGCTCAACTTTATTTAAAAGTAAAGCAAAAGCCTTAATGCTTATCCCAAAATGCAAAATCCCTCTTTTGGTATTTCAGTATTTCGTGAGGTCGTTATTTCTTGTTTGAATATTTTTCTATTGGCTCAGAAACTGATCACAAATATTTTTTTTCCTTTTTTCAAATTTATTTTTTGTTTTTAGTATTTGGATAAGGGAGAGATAAGAGAAGAATCTTGGTTAAACTTGCCTGGATTTTTAACATGAAACAGCAAGATTATAAACAGTATTATCTAAATTCATAAAGTGAAATATAGGCCTAAGCACAGAAGTTTTCAAAACTTTGCATTTTAATTGACTTAATGACTTTGTACCAATTGTTTTCTAATATGCTTTTTAATCAGAAAACCTAATTCAAGGAAACAAGCACTCCCTCATTTTGTGTTGGGGAAGGGAATATTCTGCCTTTTGAATAATAGACTTTCCACACACGTCTGAAACATTGTTCACCTTTTCTAAAAGTTCTTCTAAGAAATTGCATTTGCTTGCACTTCTAATGGAGAAGTTACAGCTTATATCCATGTTGCCAAAACTCAAGGCTATCCCCTTTGGCTGAGTCTGAGAATAATCACATGTACGAAAGTACATATTGCACAATCTGCTCTAAGCCTAGGACTAAACACTCAGGAGAGTGGTCAAGGTCAAGGGGGAGGCTGTGGAAACAGAAGATCTTGACTCGGCTTTTAAAGAGCATGTGTTCTGACTGCGAAACTAGAAGTGGCGTTCACTAAATAAGAACCTGTTTCTGAAGCTGCATGTTAAGTGCAAACTGAGGCTATGTTGCCGACATGGTGAAGAGTTACATTTATGAGGCAGAAGGATCTCTGGAAAGATGTCTGTCAGGTCTAAATGGAAGCATGGTCAATAAGCAGAATATAAGGGAAGGAAGGTACAGGGAGGGTCAGTGGATACAGATGCTGAGTTTACAAAGGCTAAAACTCCCTCCTCCTATCCTAGTTCTCTATGTTTTTCCACCCCTCCCCCATGTTCCTGTAGCATTCTGGAAAATGCGTGGGAAAAAGTGGTCTAAGTGTACGTTTGTGTTTATACATGCAACTTTTCAGAACCTCAATTTGAGCATATGTTTAAATAACTGTTAGCCCTTAACTTTGTTTCTAATCTACCTCATAGGTGGAGATTGCTCCCATGATAGTCATCTTTGTGAAGCTCAGTTTCCTTATCTGTGAAATGGGGATATTGATAATGGAATTGTGAAGAATTAATTTCTTTAATATATACAAAACATTCAGTTCAGTGCCAGGCACCATAAAAAGCACTCAGTGCATGCTTGCTGTCAGTATTATACTTACGGAGTTTATCCCCCAGAATAGAGATGACTTGGGCAGCCTATATCAAGACTTACAGTAGTTTATCTTCAATTTTCTGCATCATGAACAGAGTGAATGCAGAGCAAGAATGAAGCATTTACTAACAAAAAGATGTACTAATTTAAATACATTTATGTAATTTGGGATGTAATGTCTAAGGACTGGAATTCTGTATTTTATCCGCCCCTCACCTTCTCCCCAGGTTATAATTACAATGGTAATTTATGATAAGACCATAGGTCCTATTAAATTTTTGGTGGGTGATTCAACCCCTTGATAATTTGTGCACCTGTGAGGAAGTGTGAAGATCTAAAATCACTCAAAATTCTCAAAACTTGCTCAAAACATCGTGCTAAGAACAAACAGATACAAGGGATAACCTTGAAGTATTTTATCAGCCAAGCCAGTTTCCTTCTAACAAAGAGCAAATGTGATATAGAAATGGTAACCATGGTGAATAAACCTAACTCCCCACCCTTGCTAATTTTAGGCTTTGTTCTATTATAAAGAAAAAACTTGAAATTTAACACTGTCTAAGGCAAGTTTCAGAGAATTCATCACAAATATTGAGATCCCAGTGGCAGTGCTTCCAATGGTGGTGTTTTAATACATTGGCTGCGATAATACTAAAAACATTTTGTTTAACTGTTTCAACCTCCTACGGTCTTGGCCTGCAATACATATTTCCCAAAAGCTTACTTCTTCGCCACCTCTTCTCCCACAAGCACTAACCCAAGTTGAGAAACTTGAAAGACAGCATTTCAAATAAAATGCCCTCAATATGTTTATCTTCATGGGCAATTTGTAACAAATCTGGAATAGCTCAATTCCGCCAAGTGAAACACTGTAAAAGATAATTAAAAAAATTTACCAACAGGTTGTAGTCAAGAAACTATTAAGAGTTTCTACTTCTGCTAGTCAAAAGAAATTACCTGCAGTCCTTTGAGCCATATAATTCCACAAAGGTCAGGAGCTCTGTCTCTAAGAAAGCTGGCTGGTGCCGAGGAAATGATAACCCACTGGGAGACCACGGAGGAGAAAATTTTCAAAGCATTCAGCTAACTTCTGCTGCAAGATTTCCCATTAGAAGGACCAGGTTATTTCAATATCAGATTTACATTCCCCAGGAGGAAAGCAAAACAAATTTAGAATATGAGGGTTCCTGTTCCCCAGAAACTAAATCTGCTTTTAAGTAGAAAGAGTAAGAAGTGATCAGGTGGTTCTCTTATTTTCTAAGCCAAGCAAGAACGTTTTTTGAAAAATTATATATATTTGTGTGTGTGTGTGTGTGTGTGTGTGTGTGTGTGTGTGTGTGTGTGTGTGAAGGGAACTCCAGAAAGCATATTTAAAGTTTGGGAAAAAATTAGACTTACGAAAGGGATGTTTAAATGACACGTTTTGACGCAATTTTTTTTTACTAGCTAATTCTTAATTACAAATGCTTTTGCATCTTTTCACTTGAATCAGGAAAGATGAAAATGGCCATTCTCTGAACACTTGTTGCTGTTTCAATTTGCAGGGTAGAAATTTAGTTATGCTGTGAATGGAGAGAGTACAGAGTATATAATAAGATTTTCTAAGCATAGGTCAACAACCTGGTTCTGATCCATGGCTAAATTTTAAGACAGCTATGGCAAAATGAGAAAAATTAAAATAATGTTCATAAATGTAACTATTTAAAGAACTGTTGTTATGTATTTCCTATCTTTAAGAAATATTGATGATGGTAAATGTTGTTTTCACTCCTAATGTCTTTAATGGATAAATTTGAAGTGAGCCACTTAATCTCTAAGGTTTTTTTTGTTTGTTTGTTTCTTATTGACAAAATGTAAGAGTCAGAAACCTTCCAGTATATACTGCAGGCATGGAGCTCATGGTCATTTAGAATGGCTTCATTCCCCAGAAAATGAGCTTTATCTTCCCTACAGTTGGGGTGAAAAACTTAGTAAGTACACTTACATATGTTCTCCATTGTGCGTTTTGAGGCAGAAATCATTACCTGCATATGTACAAATGTAGACTCCTGTATGACATTCTGACCTACTACAACTTTGGAATTTTGAGACATTTCCAGTAATCACTGGATCCAAGGGCGATTTTCTCTTTGGATCACCCCTTTCTCCAAGGACGGTTTGGCAAATACACTTTCATGAAGAGGCTCTCTGAGAACCATTATTTCCAGCTTCATATAACCAAAAAACAAACAAACAACCAAAACCCCTAGCACGGAAAGACTGTGGCCCAGGAACCCAGAAGAGATGAGAGCTCTGCTTTAACAAGGAACTGAAAAGTGCCTCCAGATGACCCTTGCTCTGTCAATAGATGCAGCATCAAACTGACATCTAGAAGTGCGGGAAGAGCTGGCAAAAGAATTGTAGATTGGAAGTAAAATGCCATGGACTGATAGGTTTAAAACCTGATTGTCTGATATTACTGCCACAATTCACAATAATGTGAAAGTGACCAAAGCCTGGAAAAGAATGTAAGTCTAGTTATTGTGTGTATAAGCAAATGCGAGGGGCTGCATGGTAGAAACTGCCAGATCCAAAGACATCATTCCTTTGCCGCTGGCCAAAGAGGAGAATGAGAAAACTGTTTCTAGTACTTAGCCCGGGTGTGTTGTTGCTTGCCCTTCCCTTCTAGATTCTGGACTTTTCTATCAGAATTGTGGATAAAACAGCACAATCTGGGTAGATGGAATTTAGAACTTCATGGTTTTAAGTCCCAAGAGTTTCTTAGAGAAGTGGCTGACAACTGGGTTAACACCCTACAGCATCTGGTAGGAGTTAGGCTACGGTCACCCATTGATCATTACTTCCATCTCCAGTGACAGAGAACGCCTTGTGCTCAGTGTCTCAGAGTCCTTGGAAATGCATCAGTCATTTGCACCACAGATAAGTGAGAATCCTCCTTTCACACATCTTATCATTGTGGACAATTCCTAGAAATTTAAGATGGTATAAGAAATGTGCCTAACGGCCTGCAGGCCGTAGTTTTGCATCAAGAGTCATATATTAGTCGCTCCACTGCACATCTAAAACTCTATCCTTGAAAACCTATCAACTTCTCTGGCCGAAGAAGTGACAAGACCTCCTTTGATTTGTATCTATGCATTAGGTTTTAATTTTTCAAATGATGAAGAACGGGCCAGTTGTTTTGAGTTATATAGTTTTTCCTAGTAAGATAAAAGAAAGAAATCCATATTCTAAGGATGAATCTGTTCGTAAATTTAAAAGTTTGTCTTCTTTCTAATGCTGTTGCTTCAAGGATATGACCTTAAAAATGAGAGCACACTAAGGGGAATTTGTCATCTGTCTGACACCTGGAGCTTCTATACTGTACTGACATTGGCTGTGGCAATAGTGAAATTTGAGAAAGGAATTCTGGGACTCTTCGTCATTCATCAGGAATGTCTCATGTCTGTGCCTCTGCTGTTGTTTGAACCATGGAATAAAAGGCGTTAGGCGCAAAGCCATGAGAAGCCATTTGAGGAGGATGGAATAGTCTGGATTCTCAGCCTAGTTCCGACTTGCTGAATTGTGTGACTACTAAAAGTTGCTTCATATCTATGGATTCTCAAAATAGGACATCGTCATAAATGTTGTCAAGTATTTTCCAGCACAGAATCTCTGTAATAACCTCTAACCAGTTCACTATTACCCATTCTTTCTCCTTGGAAATGAGGGATGGGATGGACATTAGAGGCATTTTTAAGTATGAGATTTCATCTTTTCTGATGTCTAATCCAACCAAATAAATCAGGCATTCATGTTATAAAATTTAGTTTCACATGGATTATTTCCCTGTAAGAGTTATTATTAGCTCCATATTATAGATTTTTATTTTAATTCTGAAGCTGAGAGAAGCCAAGAAATCTGCTTTGAGGTCCCTTCTTAGCTGGAGAGGCTGAATGGGGATTTTAACTCATCAAAAAACAACTCCAAATCCAAGACTCAACCTACAATAGTGAAGCCACCTTAACTCTCCCTTATGAATGTTCTTAAGGATTTGACCTTTAGGCCTCTTTTTTTTCCTGTGGAAGGGCCTGCGGCCTGCCTCAATCAGAAGATAAGTAGACCAGCCATCTCAACTTTTGCAGTTCTTGCCTCAGACCTGATCTTCATCAAAACCCTCTCCATGATAACAAGGTGATTCTAAGTTGTGTTGGGAGTTGGGGAGGAAAGCAGGCAAAGATGGCTAGGCCCTGCAGTGTTTGCCATTCCTGAAAACTCAAGACTAAGTTTATTTTTGAATTGCTAGAGAAACCCTGGAGATAGTATAAACCTCCCGGGTAGATGTTTATTTGATTTTTTTTCAAAATATATTCAAAACCTTCAAAGGTATAAACATTAGTGAAGCAGAAATGCCCACCCTGTCTTTCCCTCAATGTCCCTTCTCCTGGTATACATGGTGAAAGAAGGACTTTATCTCATAAACTTTGTAAACTATTGACCATGAATTATTGCTTCTCTTATCTCACTCAGCTTGGCCAGGGCTACCACTAACTCCTGGTAGGGAGCTGCTTTCTGCATAGGTCCCCAGTGGATAGGTAACATGGCTTATAATGCATGTATCTGAACTCGGTGAATGATGATAAAACATGTCAAATTAGAAATTCTCTGTGTGAAACATACTTTTTCCTATAGTTCAAATTATCTGTGGCCCAATACATAATATTCTTCCTGGCTAATTTTTAAACAATGAAGTTAGGCAAGTGGAGATCAGAATAGCTGCTGTATACCAATAAAAAATCAGATTTGAGGATGTGGCTTAGGTATGTGATCACAATGGACTTCCTATTAATGAACCCTATTAATAAACCTTATGCCCCTAAACCCAGGCAGCACTGAATAACCACAAGCTTCCCTACATTGAGGTTGTTCTTGTCACATTTGGAGTAGGAGAACCAGGCACAATGCATCCCCTCTGTGGGCATATCAGTTTCCAAGGGAAAGAGAGGGAGCAGTGGACCTTGTGCTTATGAGTTCCTTACCCAAACTCAGCATTCTGACATCTCCCTCCTCTTCCCTGGGAGAAGAGTAAGTGAGTGGTGAAGCAAGAGGCCAGGAATGTTTAGAAAAACACACTCTTTTCATTAGAAACCAGAGAAATGGGAAATAAGTGTATCACCAACTACAGAGAATATGCATCTTTGGACTTAAGCAGTTCCTCCTCATGTGGAAGTCTTGAATTTCTACCTTTGCTTAGGTATTTGTAGCTTTCATATCAATCTATGAAAATGCCAGCATCTTCTAGGCTTTTTAGGACCTCTGTTGTAAAATCAGTTGCCCATTTTTTGGAAAACTCTCATTCTCTGACACTGGATGGTTTATACTGTGATCTGTCCCCTTCTTTGCATGAGTATAATTTCCCATGTGAATTTCTCAGACTGTAATAATGGCCTCAAAGGGACTCAGTCAAGGTAGTCATGGAGGTGGAATTTGGCATCTAAATTCATGGCATAATCCACCTGAGCAAGTGGGCACTCTGGGATGATTTTGGCACTTGTCGTCTTGCCAGAATGGATGTTTCTCCCTACACCCCCTACCCCGACTGCTGTGTCCTTTGAGGTCTATAGATACACCTTTCTATTCTCTTATACTGCTGGTTGCCTAGGAGCAAATATTGACTCTCTCACAGCCAGCACCCAAGGACAGATTCTTTCAGTTAAAATGTCATAGGTATGGTTTACCATTAACAGACGTAATGACCAGCCAAGTTAGAATAATAATCCTTGAAAATTTATTTGATGACCATCAACTTAACACTGTGGTCTACTGACTTAAGAGTGTTCTTCCCACACTGCATTTTTTTTTAACTCTTTGAGAACTAAATTACGGCTTCCTTGACTTTTATATGGGATATCCAATTAGTACTTTTCAACAATTTAAATTCAGTCTCCCTGTAAGTGTCATTTGGAGTCTGCTTTGATGAAATCTTATCTGGGAACTATAACTGAGGACTGACTCTGATCTCATATAGTACTTGTCTGCATTAACTATTTCCTCATTATATTATTTGTCTTGGCTTAAGCAAAATTTATTTTCAGAAAGCCTTAGTACATTCTTGAAAGCACTGACCTTGGCTTATACATGTCACAAATCTTCTACATTATATGTTCACCGAATGCTAATTGGTTGGCTAAATAATTTGTCCTCATCTGACACTGTGTTTGAGAATAATGCTGCCTAATTACTCATACTTCTTTACCAGAGTGCCATGTTTTGATACAACTTAATGGAGATAGGAGGAGGAGGAAGGAGAAAACCAAAAAATTGAAGCCAGATAATTAAAATGATTCAGAGCAAAGATGTCCTGTTAGTTAACAGCAGATGTGAGACCCAAAATTTAGCTATCAGTAAGATGAGGTTTCTATGTCACCATGCTGAATCTTTCTGAGCTATGCTGGCACTTTCTCTGGTCCAGGAACCTCTCCCTGTTATCAAAATTTAGAGGCTGAAGCCATAGAAGATTGAGATTGAATATATTTTAGGTGGGGCACAGGCACCTGCCTTTTTAGCAATCACCCAGGGTAATTTTAAACAGACAGTTTCAAAATCACCACCTGGGAAACAACTCTAGTCTTACCATTAGTTTGTCTTCCTATCTTCTACTTGCTGTATTATTTTTTTCCCTAGGCCTAAATCCAATATATTTGTATTGTGTTGAGTGAGAATGTTTAGAAGTAGTCAGCAAACAGTCATGTCACCAACAAGACCATATTTTATTGCAGCAAAAGTGACTCTGGTCTACCACCACCACAGCCAGAGACACGTGGCTGCAAGGGTAACACAAAATCACAGGTCTTTTCCTCCTACCTACTCACAATGAGCCCCAGGATCCAGTGTATGGCAGTCCTCTCTACTTGACCAGCTTTTAATCAGCAGTGATAGCCACTTAGATGCACTAATTTGAATGTATTTCTGACATATTTAATAAAAGAAATAGGAGCAACACTATTTTCCAAAAGTAGTGGAGTTCAAAGAAAAATTCTATTTATGATTTTCCTTTCAAGAGAAGGATACAATAACTGTTTTTAAAAATTATTTTTATTTAGGTAGTTTTGGGGATACAAGTAGCTTTTGGTTACATGAATAAGTTCTTTTAGTGATGATTTCTGAAATTTTAGTGCACTTGTTATCCAAGCAGTGTACACTGTACCCACTGTGTAACCTTTTATCTGTCACTCACCTCCCCTCGGGTCCTCAAAGTCCATTATATCATTCTTATGCCTTTGCGTACTCATAGCTTAGCTTCCACCTCTAAGTGAGAACATATGATGTTTGGATTTCCATTCCTGAGTTGCTCAATTAGAATAAGGGCTTCCAGCTCCATCCATGTTTTCACAAAAGATGTGCTCTCATTCCTTTTTATGGCTGAGTAGTATTACATGGAGTATACATGCCACATTTTCTTTATCCACTTATTGGTTGATGGACAGTTAGGTTGGTTCCATAGCTTCACAATTACGAACTGTGCTGCTATAAACATGCCTGTGCCTGTGTCTTTTTTCAGACAATGGCTTCCTTTCCTTTTGGTAGGTACCCTGTAGTGGGATTGCTGAATCGAATGGTAGTTCTACTTTTAGTTCTTTATGGAATCTCCGTACAATTTTCAATAGCGTTTGTACTAATTTACATTTCCACCAGAAGTATCAAAGTGTTCCCTTTCTACCACACCCATCCCAACTTCCATTCTGTTTTGACTTTTTAATTGTGGCCACTCTTGCAGGAGTAAGGTGGTATGTCATTGTGGTTTTAGTTTACGTTTCCCTAATGATTAGTGATATTGAGAGTTTTTTCTCTTCTCTCTTTTTTTTTTTTTTTTTTTTTTTTTTTTTTTTTTTTTGAGACGGAGTTTCGCTCTTGTTACCCAGGCCTGAGTGCAATGGCACAATCTCGGCTCACCGCAACCTCCGCCTCCTGGGTTCAGGCAATTCTCCTGCCTCAGCCTCCTGAGTAGCTGGGATTACAGGCACGCGCCACCATGCCCAGCTAATGTTTTTGTATTTTTAGTAGAGACAGGTTTTCACCATGTTGACCAGGATGGTCTCGATCTCTCGACCTCGTGATCCACTCTCCTCGGCCTCCCAAAGTGTTGGGATTACAGGCGTGAGCCACCGCACCTGGCGAGACTTTTTTCATATGTTTGTTGGCTGTTTGTATACCTCCTTCTGAGAATTGTCTATTCATGTCCTTGCCCCACTTTTGTTGTTGTTGTTGTTGTTGTTGTTGTTTGTTTGTTTCAGACGGAGTCTTGCTCTGTCACCAGGCTGGAGTGCAGTGGCACAAACTCAGCTCACTGCAACCTCCGTCTCCTGGTTCAAGCGATTCTTCCACCTCAGCCTCCCGAGTAGCTGGGACCACAGTCACGTGCCACCATGCCCGGCTACTTTTTGTATTTTTAGTAGAGACGGGGTTTCACCATGTTGGCCAGGATGGTCTCTATCTATTGACCTCGTGATCCACCCACCTCGGCCTCCCAAAGTGTTGGGATTAGAGGTGTGAGCCACTGCATCCGGCCTGGCCCACTTTTTGATGGAATTACTTTTGTTTTCTTGCTTAATTGTTTGAGTTCCTTGTAGATTCTAGATATTAGTCCTCTGGCAGATGCATAGTAGGCAAATATTTTATTCTACTCTGTGTGTTGTCTGTCTTCTTCTTTTGCTGTGCAGAAGCTTTTTTTCATTTAATTAGGCCCCATTCATTTATTTTTGTTTTTGTTGCATTTGTTTTGGGGATCTTAATCGTGAATTGTTCACCTAAACCAAAGAATTTTTTTGATGTTATCTTTTAGAATTTTTATGATTTCTGGTCTTAGATATGTCTTTGATCTATCTTAAGTTGGATTTTTGTATAAGGTGAGAGATAGGGACTCGATTTCATTCTTCTACATATGACTTGCTGGTTTTTCCAGAACCATTTATTGAATAGAATGTCCTTTCCCTAATTTATGTTTTTGTAGGCTTTGTTGAAGATCCATTGGTTATAAGTATTTGGCTTTACTTCTTGGTTCTCTACTCTTGTTCCATTGTCTTTGTGCCTATTTTTATACCAGTAACATGCTGTTTTGGTAACTATAGGCTTGTAGTATAATTTGAAGTTGGGTAACGTAATGTCTTCAGATTTGTTCTTTTTGCTTAGTATAGCTTTGACTATGAGGGATTTTTTTTTTTTTTTTTTTTTTTTTTTTTTTTGAGACCAAGTTTCACTCTTGTTGCCCAGGCTGGAATGCAATGGCAGGATCTCAGCTCACCACAACCTGTGCCTCCCAGATTCAAACAATTGTCTTACCTCAGCCTCCTGAGTAGCTGGGATTACAGGCACATGCCACCACACCCAGCTAATTTTGTATTTTTAGTAGAGACAGGGTTTCTCCATGTTGGTCAGGCTAATCTGGAACTCCCGACCTCAGGTGATTCCCCAGCGTCAGCCTTTCAAAGCACTGGGATTACAGGAGTGAGCCACCATATCTGGCCTATGTGGGCTCTATTTTTGTTTATTTTAATCCAGGCATATAGTTTAAAATCTGTCCACAAACTCATGCTTATATTACATCTGTATTCTACCCTGATTAGAACATAAACTGCTTGGGGGCAGGGACAATGCCTGTCTTGCTCACTCTTTTAACTTAAAGCCCAGTACTGCATCTAGAAGACAGCGTATACTAAATAAATGTTAGGAAAATAAGGACCCTAGAGAAAATTATAGGAGGCTTCAACTACCCATAGGAGACGTTACTATTGAAGTGTGTATGTTTTATACCAGCAACCAACTTCCGTTAAAAGGAGGAAATAAAATGTCATTCTTTTTTATATCTGAGGAAATAATTTCAGAATGATATGGAACATATAAATCTTACCTATGAAATGTATGTGAAGTGTCTAGCATTGAATCTGATACATAGTAGGTGCTCAATGGACAGCTTCCATTGCAATTATCGCTGCTATTATTGTAAACATTGGGTTTTAATTTTTTTTTTTTTAATTCAGGAAATGACCTGCAATTATATGTGGTTTTTAAAGCCATGGGACCTGTCTAAGGATTAAAATCCCCGGGAACTCTGACTGTGAAGATAATAAGGATATGGTTCTCTAGTTGTAATTACAGAATTTACTCAGAGTTAGCAGAATACAAGTCTCTGATCATTTTAAAATAAATCTGTCTTCCTATCATCATTTTGAAATAAATCTGTCTTCCCATAAATCACACATATTGAGAAGAGTTTAAAAACATAATGAACAATTTTGTGACATTTTACAAGATTATATCTATTTTGGGGGAAAAAAACGCTGTATACATACATACAGACTCACAAGTATGTGTATATGTATATGTATTAGAAAAAACTGAAAGTTTAAAATTGATGTAGCCTACAGTTGTCTCTCTTGATTTTAAATGTATCAAATTTTTTTAAAGCTAAGTGTATAAATCAGAGACATACACTCTGCCCATAAATTCCCATGATTCAAAGTATAGACCGATATTACACTGCAAAAACTTCTTGTTTACCCATAGTCCAGACCTCTAGGATAGGGAAGTACCACAAATGGATTTAACGGGATTTTTGTAAACGCTGTCCTGCAACTTTATGCTGAAAGAGAGGGAGATGGCAAGCAAATACACTGTTAAGGTTTTGATCAGATGAAAGAAACCTCCAGGATGTATCAAGGATTAGGGAAGCCTGCCCAAGCTTTCGTGACCACTGGCTCTTAACCTTTCATTTCTTAGGAATTACTCTGAGAGCCTCATGAAAACCATTAGTTCTTCTCTGAAGAAATGCACTTTTACACATGCACATAAAATCTGGCATACGATTTCAGGGTGTTCACAACTCCTGGAGAAATTAAGTTTAAGAAAAAGCCCACATACTAGTTATTTAAAAGGTTTCCAGCTGAGGTTGAGAGCCATGACCCTTCCTTGCCAAATGCTACATGTTTCCACTCAGTGACTCAGTTGGGGAAGAGCCAGCATAAAGTCCAGATGTGAGAAAGTGTACCAGCAAGGAGACACTACTTTCTTAAAAACTATGGAAATGTTGCTGAATATATGACTCTGGTCTTATGAACGATGTCCTGTGACCCCTTTTCTCTTGGAAAATCCCAAGAATTTTCTCTTTATTAAATTGTGGTAAGTGGAATTGTCCTTTCAGATGCTTTTTAATTTTTAATTTATCAGCATGTCAATAATCTGATAAATTAATTATAAGTATTTACTTAATGCTTGGTGTATCTCTGGCACTGTATTAGACTCTATGGCAGTCAGACCAAAGCAGCACAAGGCAGGGTCTTGCCTGTCCTTGAAGACATTCAGAACTGCTTGAGAGTTCTGAACAACTTTTGAAACAAGGACACACCTCATGAATAGCATGCACCTAACAAATCTCGAGATGTCTGGCATTATTAAATATGTCACTAAAGGAATATACAGTACATTTTAAATTCTCAAAATATGGTGTCACATGTAGGAACTTAATTGCTACGGTATCTTGGGGCTCAGGCAGGCATTGCCCACTGGTTTACGAGAACATATTTCTTTGGAAGTTTTGAAACTAGGACTGGAGATTAAAGATCAACTGCAAGGGCCAGCCCTTCTCCCTCCCTCTTCCTTGTCATAGTAGATAACTGTTCCAAGCACAGTTCCAAGGTCTTTACATAGATTAGCCTGGTTAGTTTTTACAAGCACACTATGAGGTAGCTTCTATGTCCATTTCCTCACTGTGATCACTGAGGAAGGCCTCATCAAATGTCCTAAGACCAAGAAAATACATCAGCCAAAATACCAACCATGGCAGACCCGGCTCCAGCAGTTGTGCCTTTAACCAGTATGTTAATAAATTCACATTTATTCTGTGCCAGCACAGTGCTTGACTCTGGGAGGGCAGAGTTTGCTGTCAATGTCCTCTCATGGTAGACAGTGTTTCCAGAGACAATCACAAGAACATCTGTCACCCCACGTGCTCTGATGCATTATGGTCTTCCTACATTCTGATGGGTGTTTGAAATCTGCTGTTTTCCCCTAAATCTGGGCAAGTTCTGTGACTACTTTGACCAATAGAATACAGCAGATGTTCTGGTACTTCTGAGTTCACATCTTCAGGAGGACGAGAAGCTCCTGCCTGGGCATCTTAGATTGCTCTCTGTTGGGGTACTAAGTCTAAGAACTCTGCTGCCATCCCGAGAGACGGCCAAAATATCGAATTATTTAGCACTAACCCAAACTTAGTGCCTAGGCTACAAAATAATCTGTGTAACAAACCCCCATGATACAAATTTACCTAGAGAACAAAGCTGCATATGTACTCCCTAAACCAAAAATAAGAGGGATTAAAAAAAAAAAAAAGAGGAGGAGGAGGAGCAGAACTGAAGCTGCTGTTGGTGTGTGTAGGGCATTATTTAAAAAACAAATCAGGGAAATAGAACTCATACTACCTGGGACTAATTAGATGGAGGGATAGACTATGAAGGCAGTCACAGAGGAGTCCCAGTTTCCAGACTTGGGCATTTATTGGCTAGTGCTGCTACTCATCAAGATAAGGAATAGAGACTCAGGAGCAGAGATGAGGCGAAAGGTAAGGAATAAATTTCTGGTGTGCCTTTGTGGTATCCAGGCAGAGATGTCAAGCGGCTTAATCAATAGACACTCTGAAGTTCAAGACAGATGTTACCCAAACATACAGAGCTGGGAGTCACCAGTATGCAAGTGATTACTAAATTGCTGGAGTGATTTAGAACTCTTAGAGAGAGTATGTATAGTGTCCCCCTACAACCCCAAAACATTGCTAGGAAGTGATTCTAAGAAAAATTTAGTAATTCAATGATTTCAAAGATATTTTTGACATTTTGACATCTCTAAATCAAAACGCATCTTAAAGTTAATGGAAGTTCATTGTTTAATTGACTTTACTTTTTCCTAAAATTACAAAAATAATAGTTTCTTACAATAAATGACATTTTTGATTCATAAAATAATGTAGCACATGAAAGCAGTTTGGGTCTAGTGATTGCTTAAGGAGAAGGCTACGTGTATTTAACTGAAAGAAGCAATCTATGAAAAATATGCATTAAAAATGGTAGTGCAGGTAGTATGCTAATGATGAAAAATAATGACATGACGTGACGAATTTGGGAGCACTGTTCTAAAGAGCTTTAATAACAGCAATGGCAACAATTGTGATGATTTATTGCATGCTACATAGCACACTGACTGTGCAGGTGCTTGCTTCCCCAAGTATACATGTGTATTAATTTCAATCTCATACGGATCTCAGGAGGTAAATACTTCATTTATAGATGAGGAAACTTTGGCAGTGTGATACATTATCAAGTCTAAGTCCTAACAAAGTAGCAGCTCCACAACAGGAATTAGAATGATCTGATGATCCCTAGGATTAAAACATAGCCAGAAAAAAAATTTTGGAAAGTCAGTACCAAGAAGTGGAAGTTCAGTAGATTGTAGAGGTGATTGATATAAATTGTGCTAGCAAATGGTGGAATTCTAGCTACACAGCACAATTCATGAACAAACAAGATAAAAAGACTCTGGAACGGAAACTTCCAAGAATAACTCAAGACCTGAGGTCCAAGCAGGGAATTGGGTACTTGAGAAAGTCACTAGAATGAGAAATAAGGAGCAGGTCCGAGAACTGAGTCCTTTGTGGAAACACTATGGGGACAGAGAAAGAGTCATTCTTGGGAGACTCCAGGGTATGTCCCGGAAAGTAGACTGGGAACTGCTTCAAACTTAGTCAGTTTCTGGTTCAAACTGATTCTGGAATTGGCGAAAGAAGTAGGTTATAAAAGGGGGTTGAAGACACCAAAGTTGTGAGGAAGGAGAGATTATAGAGGCTAGAGAATCAAGAAAGACTTGAAATCAACAAGAATAGTGTTCAGAAATTCCTGGCTATTTGATGTTATCAGTTGTGAGGAAAACTTGGTACCAGAGAAAACACCTGTACTCTTCTCGGATTTTTTGGCCTTCCAATCTATGGGTCAATAAAGTAACCCCTACCAGAAGCAATTTATCTGTAGAACAAACCTGCACGAGTATCCCTGAAACTAGAATAAAAGTTAAATAATAATAATAAAGGATGAACAGTTTTAAAATCTGTTGTGATTTAGCCAGATCTAGCAATTAAAAAACAAAAAGTAAAAATATTTATAAGAATACTGTTAATATCCAGCCTGGGCAACATGTCGAAACACATCTCTCCAAAAAGTACAAAAATTACCCAGGTATGATAGCACATGTGTGTGGCCCCAGCTACTCAGGAGGCTGGGGCAGGAGAATTGCTTGAACCAGGGAGTCAGAGGTTGCATTGAACCAAAATCACACTACTGCACTCCAGCCAGGTGACGGAGTGAGATTCTGTCTCAAAAACAACAACAACAACAAAACAAAAAACCCACACACATTTTTTACACATTTTTAAACTTTCACATGAAATTTTTGATGCTGGTAATAGATGAAAAGCTGTTAAATTCAAAATGCAAGTGGTTAAGGAGAATAACCCTCTTGAGAAATCTTTGCTAAAATGAAGAACTTCAGAATTATTAATGCTTTCCTATTCAGATCATCAGTAAGTAAATAAGCCTCAACTTTTCCAAAATGTGAAACACATCTATGTGTCAAGGAGTCCTGGATTTATTCAATTCAGGTATTAAGAGGGAAGAAAAAAATCCAGATTCATGAGGCTTCATGGGGTTCTAAGCTCAGGATGTGAGTTAGAAGATGACAAAATCCTTGAAAAATTCTAGGTCAGGGGTGGACACATTGCAGCCGTGGACCAAATCCTGCCAATTGCCTGTTTTTGAACAACCTGTAAACTAAGAATGGTTTTTACATTTTTCAATGGTTCAAATAAAAAATAAACACATAAAAAATATAATGTTTCATGATGTGAAAATGATATAAGATTCAAAGTATAAAATTCAAATTTAGTATAGAAACACACAGCAATGAAAGTTCAGAATTGCCCGTGGATATACAATTAACCAAGTATTGACTTACTTATTACCAATCATAAATGAATGCAAATCAAAATAAAGTTCTTCAACACACTGCCACACTCATTCATTGACACATAGCCTATGGCTGCTTTCTTGCTGCAACAGCAGAGTGCAGTGCTTCCAACAGAGACAGCAAAGTCTTACTATCTTGCACATCACACACACACAAAATGTTTCCTGACCCCTGCTCTGAAAGAAAAATGAAAAAGCGTCTTTTTCAAGCCAATGATTCATAACTCTTGAAAAGGTATATCCCAGTGGTAAATGAGGAAATTTCATTAATAAGATTGGTGAAAAGCTGAGCACAGTGGCTCATGCCTGGAATCTCAGCACTTTGAGAGGCTGAGGCGGTCAGATCACCTGAGGTCAGGAGTTTGAGACCAGCCTGGCCAACATGGCGAAACTCCATCTCTACTAAAAATACAAAACTTAGCCAATATGGTGACAGGTGCCTGTAAATACTAGCTAATTGGGAGGCTGAGACAGGAAAAGCGCTTGAACCCAGGAGGTGGAGGTTGCAGTGAGCCAAGATCACGCCGCTGCACTCCAGCCTAAGCGACAGAGCAAGACTCTGTCTCAAAACAAAACAAAACAAAACAAAACAAAAGATTAGTTGAGAAAACCCCTCTGGTCTCTGGTCCCTACTCCGACATCTCTGTTTTCCCTTTCACAGACCATATTTTCAATCCTGGTTACACATTATTTTTAGAACTTAGAACCTGATGTCCTTCTACTTTGAGTTTCTGTTTTTGCTGTCACCTGCTTGGAACATTTTGTCCTCCCACCTCTGCACCAATAATTATTATTTGTTGCTCAATCATATAGCCTACAGCAAAAAGATGCAGATGAATTAAGATTTATTTTAAAATTTTCCATAACTACAAATCTTTTAATATTATATTATCTTTTTCATAGAACAAGTTGTCATTACAATGATTAATAATGTTCAATTGACTAGACAATGGAAATATTTTATAGATTTGATTACAATTATTAAACATAAAAAGGAAAATGTTATTATGTAAGCATCCTTAATGAAATAAACTGAATTATTTTTATCTATTATTTTTCTAGGTTCATATGTCATGAATGAATATTAATTATTGATAGAATAGCACAGGATTCAGCACCAATGCTTTTTTTCTGCCCAGTTTTCACTGCTGTCTTTTTTTCTAGATGTAGCACTGAGAAAATGTGTTAGGCTAAAGAAGTTGGAAATGAAAGTTTCAGGAGACTCAATTCATAGACCCACCTTTGGAGTTTTGCCACAGAAATTACATTGTAATCTAACACCTAAAAATATTTTTTATGTGTCATCATTCTTCCACCGTATTAGGTTTCTATTCTTTTTTCTTCCTAAGCAAATAATTAGAAATCATTTAGATTTCCAAAGGGATTTGTTACACGGTTCTTAGTGACTCATTTCCTTATCAACATTGCTCTGTAAATGAAAAGTTCTTACACACCTAAGTAGAACCTTAGAGACCTGCCTTTTTATTGTAACTGGAAGAAGAGCTACCCAGAAAGGGAGGTAGGAAAATTCCATCTCAGGTAGATTGACTTTAGAAACAAGTAATGATGGAGCTGGCTGTCTAGACAGTGATGTCTGTAGAATTCTTTGGCTGCTCTTACTACCCTGAAAGTCTATACACATCTGCAAAGTACATGTAGCCCAGAGTGAAAACCGTTGCTCTACTAGATGTCCCTATATTCACTGTATTAACTATGTTCACCTCTGCATCCCCATGTGCCTGATACAACATGTGTTCAGTCGTGTTCAATAAATGGAATTTAGATGAACTGCAGATCTAATTATATCATAAGACTCTCTCATTAAAATGTGACATTTTCCTTCCTTGTCATTCACATATGAGCCAGAAACTTCTACATTTCTCACATTTTTTAAAAAACATTTCAAAATTTTCAACTTTCAAGGACACAGTTTTTCTCTAACAAAACCCTGTAAAGAAATCCAATACCATACTTCTAACCCTTTTTGAAGAAAGGGAAACAAGAAGCTTTGGGCTTTGACAATACACTAACCTTACCTTTGAAAATGTATGGCTATTGGAAGAATGGATTAATTAACACTCTAAGAGCTAGATTATATTTGCAAATTAGAGAACTCAGTCAAGGTGGCTTCTGGCCAAAATAAGAATGATAACTTGCTAATTAGCTTTGCCTATTATCTGTCAGAAGGCGTTTATTCTGTCTATGAGAATGAAGTTTATATTACAGCTACCCCACTTATTAAGAAACCTGATATATTGCAACTAGCTAAAAATAATGATGGAATAACAGGAAAACCTGAATACTTGCATTTTCTAAAACACCATTAATTTGCATTCTGCCTTTTTTCTGTAATTACCTTTTTCTATATCCAAAAACTCAAAGAAGGATAAATCACAATACAGGAGTTCTCTTTGTTATAGAACATTTTCCCAGGTACCTATTCCCCTGCCAAGCACCCTTTTGTCTCTAAAGGCAAAGAAAAAAAAAATTGATTCCATTCAATTTCTTCTAAACCTGCTACTGTAGTTTTATAAGATAGGAAAACCAAGGGCAAAACCATCGAGATTTGCTGCCTATAGTAGTAGAATTAGCTGAAGTTTCTGGTTCGCTTTGTCTTTATAGATATACCATAAATTTCATGACTTGTTTTTCTATGTCTATATTTCTTTATTGGCGTTCCACAGCTAAAACCGCTGACCCCATTAGATCCCTGTTCCTACAGTAAGCATTGAGCTTTCAGCTTTTCTTTTTCTTTTCAGTGGCAATTTCTGCCTTGAGGACACTGGTTTATATTCCTGGAATAACCAGTAGTTCACAGAAAATCCCAAACCATACTATTGACAAATGGATCTGCAATACTAAGACCAATATATGTCCAGATTAGTTTCATTTCAGAGAAAAGTTAGTCTAAGTGTGAGCCTAAGTGTAACTTAAAATAAAATTCATAAAAACATGTACCATTATCTCTATTGAACAGATGCAAACCTAGGACTATGTATATAGTGAGTTAGCCAGCAAGGTTATTAAAATGCAGATCTGGGTTTGCTGACTGCATGCTCAGTGCCCTTTGTGAACATACCATGCTGTCAAAGTACTTTAATTCTAGAGAGGAGCACTCATAGAAAGGCAGGTACTTAGAACAGTCAGTACCCAATGCAAGGTCAGAGACACTTGCTTTCTCTTCCTAGTAGAGAAACACACAGCAGTGAAAGTTCAGAATTCTCAGTGGATATACAATTAACCAAGTATTGACTTATTCATTACCAATCATAAATGAATGCAATTTAAGCACCTATTTGAGTTGAGGTGACTAGAGGTAACAAACTTTCCAAAAATTTTAAAATCTTTATTCTTTAGGATTCCCAGAGACCAAAATAAAAAAGAAACATGTTTATATAGACAAATACCTCCCTGTGTTTACACAAATAAATAGAATTTTATACCATAGTAATATGTTAAAGTGTCCTACAAATAACTGAAGTTTGAGATACCCAAATTAATGATAAAATTCATCAAGTATCCTCTGCTCACTTCCCTCTCAACCTCCATCTCAGTTTCTCTGTAGATTCCTGCAGCTCTGCTGTTCACTTCAAGGTCGATGTACACAAAAGCAGAAAATTCTTCAACACAAGAGGCAGCTCAGCCCTGACAGAACCAAATACCTAACAGTATCTTTCTTACCTAATTTAAAAAAATAGTATTACGAAACTCTTCCTTCTCTCTATTTCTCTGTTCAGGGCAGTCCTTACTTCTTGCCTTCCCTTAATGGCAAAATTCCTTATCGTTATTGCCTGCATCCATTGCCCCCATGTCTCTCCTGTATTAGTTTGCTCTCAGGCTGCTGATAAAGACATACCTGGGACTGGGTAATCTATAAAGGAAAGAGATCTAATGACAAAGCTCCACATGACTGGGGAGGCATCACTATCATGTGGGAAAGCAAAGGGGAAGCAAGACACATTTTACATGGCAACAGGGAAGAGAGCTTATGCAGGGGAACTCCCATTTACAAAACCATCACAACTCATGGGACCTACTGACTATCACAAGAACACTATTGGAGGAACTGCCCCCATGATTCAATTATCTCCACCTGCCCCCATCCTTGATATGTGGGGATTATTACAAATCAAGGTGAGACTTGGGTGGGGACACTGCCAAACCATATCACTTCCTCTTCTTGCTTGAAGTCACTAAAGTCAGGTTATCTCCAACACAGCTCCATGACAAGAACTTTATTGTTTTCAGGTTCAGTGACCTTTGTCATGGACTGAATTATGTCCCTCTCAAATTCACATATTGAAGCCCTAACCCTCAATATGGCTGTTTGGAGGTAGGACCTTTGAAGAGGTAATTAAAGTTAAATGAGACCATAGAGTGGGATCCTAATCCAATATGACTGGTGTCCTTATAAGAAAGAACAAAAGCTGGAATACACATGCACAGAGAAAAGGCCATGTGAGAACACAGTAAAAAGTCACTGTCTGCAAATCACAGAGAAAGACTTCAGGAGAAACCAACCCTGCTGGCCCGTTGAACTTTCAGCCTCCGTAACTGTAAGAAAATACATTTCTGTTGTTTAAGCCACCCAGTCATTGAATTTTGTTATGGCAGACTTAGCAGACTAACACAACCTCTACATTACCAAATTCAATGATAGTTTTTTCATTGTCCAGTTTTACTTTGCCTATCAGCTGCATTTGACACAGCTGAACATTCACCGAGGATATCACAACTAATTAGCTTTTCTCTTATTTTCCTACTCACTCTTTCTCATCTCCTTTTTCTACTCCTTCTCTGTTATCTACTTCTAAATGTTAGTAGGCCCCAGTCAGTGAACTCATCCTCTTTAGTAATTATGCTTTGTCGCTAGATGATCTCACCTGGTTCCCGGCTTTAGTTACCACTTGTATACTGATGACTATCAAATTTATGTCTCTTGCTTGGAACAGTCTCATGATCTACAAACCTAAATATCCAACTGTCTGCAAGACTCTGACACTTGAATGTCTATCAGATATCTCAGAACTAACATATCATAAGCTAAAAATCTGCCATCACTTCCAACTAACCTATGCCTCCTATAGTTTTAAAATCTCAATTAATTAATTCTCAATTCTGCTCCAGGCAAAATAATTGTGTTTTACTTATGATCCAGATCCTGTCTATCAGCAAATCTGTTGGCTGTACCTTGAAATATATCATTGAACTTGTTTACAAAAATGAAGGTAAATTTACTTGGGAAAAACCAAACAACCAATTAATTACACCACACACAGTTTAGGTTACCCATATGCAATGGTTTGAGTGTGTCTCCTAAAGTTCACATGTTGGAGACTTAATTCTCAATGCAACCATATTGGAAAGTGAGGCTTAGTGGGGGGATGTTCATGTCATAAGGACTCCACCCTCATGAATGGATTAATGTCAAAGGACTTGAGGCTGTGAGTTCACTCTCTTGTCTTCTCTCATCCTCTCTTTGCCCTTCTGCCATGGAAGATGCAGCAAACAGGCCCTCAACAGATGTCAGCACCTTGGTTTTGGACTTCCAAGCCTCCAGAGCTGGGAGAAAATAAATTTCTGTTGTTTACAAGTCACTCATAAACAACAGCACAAAATGGTATTCTGTTACAACAGCACAAAATGGGTTAACACACCATCCATATAAGTCTTCCCTTCTAAGAGGGCATCTCCAGCCACATAACATTAAATAATTGGCTTAGAAGGCCATCTTTTATTCCACATGATGATGCTTCTCCTGGGCCTAACTGATGATAGCTGAAATGAGCCACAACAGAAGGACACTGAAATAAAAATACACACTCCTGTAAACTAATCTATCATCTTTATAACGCCATTCTAAGAAGTGAGGTGAGGCAGTAAGAGTCCTCTCTCCAGCATTTGGTTTTGGAATGCTGAGAGATTGAACCCCTGGATAGGCTTAGGACAGAGAATGATCCAGGAATGGCAATGAAGGACCATGTGGACAGCAAAGATAAGAAGGAGGAGCAGCGGGGAACAACATGAATGCAGATTAAGTTATTTTATAGGGCAACAAAACTATAGCAAGAGAAGAGCACAAAAGCTGTGACAATAAATCAAGGTCTCAAGAGAAGACTTGCCTCCTAAACATACCAATATGTCTATTAAACCACTTTTTTAAGGTAACTTAAATTGATTCTTCTTTTTTTTCCTTGCAAACAAGTTAGTCTAACAAATTCACCAGCTAAGTGCACTGGGAGGTTATATTTAAATTAACTATATAAAAAATATATCTTACTAAAGCATTTGAACAAATGTTTGTGAAGTCAGGTGTGTTTGCCTGAGGATGTCAACAAACATGAATGTACAGAATCACCATTAAACAAGTAAATGTTTAGGGTAATTGCAGACAATGGTGTGTCGCTGAATGGCATTTTGTTAAAACTAGTACATTTAATGAGCTACTTGCAAATGATTTTTTGTCCCTGTGAAAATCTCGTGAAGCTCAGAACCATGCAGCCATCATTTAAATTGATCTGGTGGAGGCAGGTATAGCAAAGGTGCAGTCTTTCATTTCATTCTTTATTTTCAAATACACGAAGCTAAAGATCAACCATAACAAGAGAATATGGAAGGTGCTCATTTCTAAGGGCATAGAAGGCACATTTTGATTTGGTGATGCTGATTTTGTGGCATCTATTGTGTGAAGGTGACAGAGAAAAATAGACCTCCGAGACATTAATTACACAAAATCTGTCACTAAGGAGGGACACAACCAACAATTTTACCATCAAAATGCAATCCATAATCAGGAAAAAAGGGAATTGCTTCCCTGTGTGATTCCATCCCTGGTAACGAATTACTTAGATGCCAACTCCTAAAGCGTGGAGCCAGAACAGACAAAGCGTCTATTTTTCTCCCTTGGCAACAAAGGCTTTGTCAATGAACTATATCCATTTCTTAAAAAAATTTTTTTGTTAGTTTAAGATTTGAAATAAATCATTTTTACAACTCTGATAACTAAAATCCCTAATCTTATGTATGAATCTACAAGTTGAAAATCTTAGAAATGTGATCAGTGGCATTTATTACACATATCTTTGAAACAACATGATATGCTGCTGGGAAAATTCTCCACGTTAGTTGTTACCTTGAGTTAAAATTTTAGTAAACATTAAACCAGAAGAAATAAGTTTTACGTAAAGGCTAGATTGGTATATATTTTTGTGTACACATGGTTGACATTTCCTGTTGAGAGTTAATAAAGGAAGTAAAATATGCAAAAGAAAGAAAAAAATCGTTGCCATTGGCCTTCAGATTTCAAATCCATTAAAAGATAGGTTTTAGGGAGGTGGTTGCTTTATCTAAATTGTTTTTTTTTTTTCTTTTCTTTCTATTTCTATCCTAGTTATTAACCAAATTAGTGTTATTACCCAGAGAATAGAGGTCCTAGAATCAGGCCCAGAGGGAATTCAATGGCAGAAGCTTTTGTGTATGAATTTGTGCTATTCTGTTTAAAGAAAGCCATTCAGGCTTTCAATAACTTTCTTTATTTTTATCAATGTTTTAGGGGGAACCAAAAAAAGGGCTGAATATTGTGTATGCATGAGGGAGGGTGTGGGTGCGGTACTTGGGATCTGAGGGGTCTAAAGACAAAACTGGAAGAGAAGTTGCCGGAATTTCAATCAGTAGTGTCTTGGGAAATGTCAAGCCTAGTGAAATTTTGTAGTATCTAGGTGATACCACCCAAAGCATTATCTGGTAGATCTGCACATCAGTTGCTGTGAACAATCAGTTACAGGTTAAAGTAACTACCCCAGTAATTACCCCATACATTTTCTATGATTTCCAATAAAGAAGTAAATCTCCATGCTCTCTAGATCTGATATGAAATTAAACCCCTTTACTTGAAAACGCTTGTAATTTTTCACTAAAAGTAAATTAATTCAGACTGTTTTGACATCAGCCACTACATTTTTATTGGCTTCTTCCCATGTGACTAGCTTGTGCAGTGTTTTCTGGGGATCCAGTGTCTATAACACATATTTGTTGCCCTCAAAGAGACCTGTAGTCTACAAGTCTGTGATGGAAGCAGATCTCACAACTAAGAAATAACAAAGTTGGAGGGAGGAAAGGCATAGAATGGCACAAATTGTCTGACTTAAAAAGCAAAAAAATTCCCTTATTGTCAATCCCTCAATCCTAACATAATTCATGTATTAGTGAATGTGAGGTATTATGGTAGTAAAGGATAAACTAATTCTGCCCATGTTTATGCTACTCATTAGAAAAGCTAAAAGAGTCCAGGTGCCGTGGCTCACATCTGTAATCCCAGTATTTTGGGAGGCCGAGGCTGGAGGATCACCTAAGTTAGACGTGAAATTCTGTCTCTACTAATAAAGTACAAAAGTTAGCAGGGAGTGATGGCACATGCCTGTAGTCCCAGCTACTCAGGAGGCTGAGGTAGAAGAATAGCTTGAACCTGGGAGGCAGAGGTTGCAGTGAGCCGAGATCACACCACTGCACTCCAGCCTCAGCCACAGAGCAAAACTGTCTTAAAAAAATAAATAAGAAAGCTAAAAGAACTTACATTATTTACATTTGAAAAATCTAGTTCATAACTAGTGTTAGCCAGTTTTTCTTGACATGCCACCTTTTGCAAATGTCTATAATACTTAGTTTAATTTTCATGACCTGGTTATGTTGCTTAGGGTGACTAAATTCCACCTTTAAATCATTCTTTATTGCTCCATTCTGTTTCCAAGAGGCCACTCACTACCAAAGGTGCCAATGAAATCTTTTCTATGGTTCAAAGTAAATATATGATTAAGAGTTTTCTTTTCTTTATAGTATAATACATGGTGAAATATTTGAATTGATTTTTTTAAAAAGTATACCTATATCATCTTTACTTGTCAGAACAAGGCAGCTTTAAATTATTTTTATAGTGTTTTATGTAAATTTGGCCCTTGGGTGCACAAGCATCATTTGTGTTCTCAAATGTATGCAGACAGCATTTGGGTACATTATGCCAGTTTATTTATCGAGAGTACTATAGCATTCACACTTTGATATTAGTAGGCTCTGTAAAATACTGTACTTAGTGGCCATTTCTTCAAAAGATTTTTTAATTCATGTATTTGTTTCCACAAAATATTAGAAGCAGAGTTCTATGCTGGGAATCAGGAGTCTTAAGTCTTTGTCTCTGCTATATTGCTAAGCTGTGTTCTGACCTAGGGTTACATCAAAATCGTGAAGGATTTCCCAGTTCCTAATAATAATAGCAACAATAACAATAAAAGTTAACGTTTATTGAATGCTTTATTGTACACCAGGTGCTGCATGTCTTAACTCATTTAATCTTCACTATTCTCTAATGCAGTGGGCACTGTCACAATCTCCATCCACGAATGAGGAAACAAGCCCAGAGAGCCAAGAATATACCTGATTTAGGTATACTTTTAAAGCAATCAATTCAAACATTTCACCATGTGTTTATTATACTGTGAAGAAAAGGAAACTCTTAATCAAATATTTACTTTAAACCATGGAGAAGTTAGTAACTCATAGAGCCAGTATACGCACCATCTGACTCCAGAATTCACACTTTCATCCAGGTTACCTTTGAAACTTAACTCCTAACATTCCATTTATGTCTCTCCATCATGTATTTTATCTTTATTTTTCCAAGGCTTTCTTCAACTATCTTTTGTTCCAAACAAATTAAACTCTCCTATTGCCAATTTGTCTTCTAATCTTTGCAGGCTGTGGTTGTCATTTAGGTTCGTTCCTCTGTCTGGAATTTTCTTTGCCCCTCTTTACCCTTCCAAAGTCCTACTTATCCCTTAAGAACCCCTTAATTACTAGCAACAACAAAAAAGAACTAGTAATTACTAATAATAACCAATAGAAAAACAAAATCACCTTCAATATCACACCAAAATTTTTAACAACCAACTAAACAAAGAAAAAGTTATTTACAGAGTAATTGGAGAAAATTTGAATAAATGGAAGATAAATCATTTACATGGATGGGGCAATATATTACAATAATGCTGTCTTTTTTCCCAAATTGTCCTACAAATTTGAAGCAGTCACAATAAAAATTCCAGCTGATATTTTTAGAATATTGATAAAACTCCATCTAAAATTCATATGGAATAATAATGGTCTACAAGTATTTATATCGGTTTTGAAAAAGGAGACCTAAGGTTGAGTTAGGCAAAATTAATTTACCAATTATTAAAATATATTACAAGGTTGGCCAGGCATGGTGGCTCATGCTTGTAATCCAAGCACTTTGGGAGGCCAAAGTGGGTGGACCACTTGAGGTCAGGAGTTCGAGACAAGCCTGGCCAACATGGTGAAACACTGTCTCTACTAAAATACACAAATTAGCTGGGCATGGTGGCTCATGCCTGTAATCATAACTACTTGGGAGGCTAAGGCAGGAGAATTGCTTGAACCCGGGAGGTGGAGGTTGCAGTGAGCTGAGATTGTGTTATTGCATGCCAACCTGAGTGACAGAGCAAGATTCCATCCAATATATATATATATATATATATATATATGATTAAAAAAAGAGTATGGTGTAAGTGCAGAAACAAAAATGCCAGTGAAACAGAATGCATAGCTTATGCATAGATCAATTTAGATAAAGAAATATATGTTATGCAAAGAAATATGTATCAGTACTTCAAAGCAAAGAGGACAGAATGGATTGTCCTATATATGGTGTTGGTAAAACAAGATCCTCTACAAAAAAATATTTAAACAGTTCTCTACTATATACAAAATACAAAAGCATACTCCATAAATATTGTTTAAAAAAATTGAGAGGTAATACTATGAAACAAATGGAAAATATGTTCCAAAATATAGTTGTGACTTAGAGAAGAAGAAAAAATTTTTTAAGTAAGATGAGTTTTTAATCTAATAATGGACAATATAGACCAAAGTTAACCAATAAGAGTCTGGAAAAAGATATTTGAAATATCTAAAATAAATCACTAATACTCTCCTTAATTACAGAAAAACTCAAATTTTTAAATAAAGGCTGAAATCCCAATTTCTTCAATGGTCAAAAATATTTAAATAGCAGTTGACAGAAGAGAAAGTTCAAACACCAATTCTATGAAAAAAGGTCCAATCTCATTAGTAATCAGATAAATTTATATTATAATGGTGCTATTTTATACTCGCTGGAAATGTAAAACCTACTTTTTGGTGAGATCATGTAGAAATAAACTTAGCCATACAACCTGCTGATTGTGTAAACCAGCATTCAGTCTGGAAAGCAGATTTTTTAATGCGTAGTGAAATAAACTTAGCGTGTACCCTATGACCTTCAAGCACTCAAGCTCCTAGGGGTCAGTAAGGGTCTAGGTATAGAAATATTTTTTGCAGCATTGTTTGACATAATGATTTGATAACATTGAAATGATAATGATAACATTTGTAGCACAATACCATTCATGTACAAATATGACACACACACTCATCAACAACACCACATCCATCTTTTTTGCAAAGCTACATATATATTTAATAGCATATACCAAACACACCACAGTAAATGTCTACAGGAAATGAACAATGGGAGGGGAGACCCAGGATCGAGGGAGAAAACTAAAGGTATATAAGTAAGAGAGATATTTCGCTTGAACTCACAATGATAATTTGGCATAAATGGGAAAGTATGATTATCTCAAATCACTGCACCTGAAGATCAAGAGGAAAAACAGCAAGTATGCTCTAGATTCAGATAAACACACCTGGACTGGTGCAATGAGGAGAGCTCACGAGTCTAAGAAGGGAACAGGGAGGAGCTTTGCCTTCTATTCACTGTAACCTTGTGCAGTCCATGAAGGTCTGGGCTGAAAGCATATTCTCATTTGGAGAACAAAGAAATGGAACTAAGAGCATCCTTAAGGCGCAGAGAGGAATCGTGGAAAGAATGGCTGCTTTGGTATCAGAGTCAAGCTCTGCCCAGCTCTAGACAGGCCATGTGACTTTGAGTGAGCTATTTATTTCTGTTTTATAAGTCTTGGTTTCCTTATCTGTCAATAGAGGCAATAGCACTTACAGTGTGGCATTGTTTCAATGCGATAATCTATTCATTTCATTCTACAAGTATTTATTGTCTCTGTCATAGTCTAGTATTCTCTGGGCCAGAATACAGCATAAGCAAAACAAGTTAAAAAAAAATGCCTAGCTCTTATGGATTATAGCTGGCAGTGGGGAGGCACTACAATAAATAAACCAAGTAAAATGTCCAGAATGGCAGATGGTGATAAATTTGGGAGAAACAGAAAAGAAAGAAAGGAGAAAGGAGGGCGAAAAATGCCCAGAAGTAGGGCAATTCTTTTTAAAATAGGATTGTTGGGAAAAACCTTGCTGAGAAGTTTAAACATAGATCTAAAAAAAGTTAAGTGAGTAGGTCACGCAGATAACAGGGAGAAGCGCAATCGGTCTTGGTGACCGTGAGGTAGAGCAAGGACTCAGTATAATTGGAGGGCAGGGAGTGAAGGAGGGGTGAAGGCTCAGCATCTGCACCACAGGGGTTTTGTGGATCACTGGCATGACTTCTGACCTCTGCTCTGAACAGGGAGCCCCTGAAGGCATCTGAATATGAAGGTCATTGGACTTGCCTTACTTGAAAAGTGAACTTTCTGGCTACTGTGTTGAGTTAGACTGCAGAAGAGCAAGGCAGAAGAAAGAAACACGCTAGGTTGGGCTTTGGTGACTCATGCTTATAATCCCAGCATTTAGGGAAGCCGAGGCAGAAGGATAGCTTGAGCTCAGGAGTTCTAGACTAGCTTGAGCAACAAAGGGAGATCCTGTCTCTACAAAAAAAAAAAAAAAACGAAAAACAAAAAACAAAAAACTAATGAGCTGGACATAGTGATGTACGCCTGTAGTTGCAGCTACTCAGCAGGCTGAGGCAGGAGGATCGCTTGAACCCAGGAGATCAAGGCTGCAGTGAGCCATGATCATACCACTGCACTCCAGCCTGGGTGATAGAGTGAGACCCTATGTCAAACAAAACAAAACAAAAACAAAAACAAAGCAGAAGCTAAGAGTCATTTGCTGTGATCTCATCAAGAGATGATGGTGGTTTTATCAGACCAGACTTGTAGAGCAGAGATAGAGAATCAGAATTTGGATCTGTTTTGAATAGGCTGACAGATTTAGATGCAGAGTGTGAAAGAAAAAGAGATACCAGGATAAATGCACATAAGCCACCAAGCATGACACTTGGAATCCGGGGTCACCTTCTAAGGCAGTCACCTCAAATTTTAGTTTATACCGGAATTCCCTGGAGGGACCCTGTTACAATGCAGAGTGCTGGAATCTGTGCTCAAAGATTTTCATTCAGTACCTCCAAGAGGAGCCCTCTCTGGAATCCACATTTTTGACAGGCATGTGGGTGATTCTGGCACACATGGTCTGCACAACCACCCTCGCAGAAACACTGATCTCTATACAGGGGTTGATGTTTTCAAAATTTTACACATTCATGGAAGAAATGTAATTTCCTTACTCATGATTGGTCTGTTCAGATTTTCTATTTTTCATGATTTGTGCTACAAATGTTACCATTATCATTTCAATGTTACCAAATCCTTATGTCAAACAATGCTGAGAAAAATTTAATTGGGATTTCTTTCTTTAAAATCCTGAGAAAATTACTGCATTTTAATTCTAAGACAAGAAAAAATATACAGAATAAATAAAATGTATTCCAAATGTAGTAAGTGTGGAGGTAGGTGGTAACTATGGTTAATGCTTTCTTCTTCCAGTGACTATAAAAGTCAAGATAAATGAGTGCACCTGTGAAGATATAATTGATTGCCTTTAAATATGGGATTAATGGGCTATATAAAAATAGAAGTAAAAGCAGAGATGAGAGGAAAGAGATAAACTCTATGACCATTCTTTTATGATTATTTTGTGTTGGGGTTAAAATTAAACATCTGTACATTGGCCAGAGCAAAATCAAGGGAAATGAAGTGTCCACTCTGATCTTCAACTCTCAACTTGAACTTAAAGAGTCAAGTTGGAGGATTAGAAAACATTTTAAACATTTTAAAGCCTTTCTTTAACTTAAGTGTTATCTTTCTTTTAAAAGCGCGGTGACTCACGCCTGTAATTCCAGCACTTTGGGAGGCTGAGGCAGGCAAATCACCTGAAGTCAGGAGTTCGAGATCAACCTGGCCAACATGGCAAAACGCTGTCTCTACTAAAAATACAAAATTAGCCGAACATGGTTGGGGACATCGGTAATCCAAGCTACTCAATAGGCTGAGGCAGGAGAACTGCTTGAACCCAGGAGGCAGAGGTTGTAGTGAGCTGAGATCGCGCCACTGCCCTCCAGACTAGGTGACAAAGCAAGACTGCCATCTTCAAAAAAACAAAAGTGCAAACTACTTAATGTCCCTCAGTCCAGGTTTCTGCATTTGTAGATTTGAAGGCCCTCAAATGCATCCTAAATTAGGATTCTTTCTGGGTCCAAAGTAGCATGTCATGTTAAACAAAGACAAGTGACAAAGCGTAGGTTGTAATTTTAATTAAGTATCAAAGGCTCACATACAGAAGTTCGCTGCATGCACAAATTCCTTCTGAATTAGCTACTCTTCTTAAAAGAAGGAAGCCTGGTGAGAGAGCTTGCTCTCCAATTTCAAGCTCAGTATTTGGGACGTGAGATTCAGGAAGCCCTCATCATCTAGATAAGGTTCAGATAAAGATCCTAACATTTGGGTGCTTTTGAACCTCTTTAATTCAACCTCTCCATCTAACGTGGGAGTTTGGGTGTTTGTGGATAAAGCCTAGAGATTATAGAGATGGAGTATGTAGATAAACATCAAAGTTTCTGGTACAGAGTACTTTCATCAATTTTTATAAATAAAAATACAAACAGCATCATCATCTTGGCTTGAGAACCCCTAGAATATTATAAACAACCGTGTTACGTAGCCAAAAAAATTAAAGGCAGAGAGTGCCAAAATTAGTTTACTCTAACGAATCATCATGGAGGGGTTAAGTAACCAGGCAAAATGTAGTATAAACGCAGCAAGACCAGGCTCAAATGCTCACAGATGACAGACAGTTCAATGTGGACAAATGAAATGTAATTACGACTTTGATGAGTCTTCAAGCCACAAGACAATGCTTTGTAAGAAATAAAATATGAGATTTTCTTCTGAAAGGAAGAAAAAAGTCTCCGGAGACAAATCGCTATGTGTCAATGATGAACGAGAAACAGAAAGAAAAAGATGAATCAATGTGGTTAATGAGTCTTAATGGCTCAATTGTGTATTCACTTCACCAAATCTGAACACTTGAGAGAACACAAAACAAAAGACAACTTTGGAATTACAAAATCCTAGAAATGAGTAATAGACTTCCAAGGTCTGGAGAATCTTTCAATGAAGTAGGATTCGTCCTGCATTCGCTCAGGTTTGGCTTTGATAAACCTAAAATTAGAAAATAATGCTCACAAGATTTGCCAAATGACAGCATTTTAGAATATGTTATTTCCTCTCTCTTTTGTTTTTTTCTCTTATCTTTGTCAACTACAACCAACCCTTCAAGAGACAAATAAGGGCAATTCATATTTATGTTGAGTTCAGTGACTATTTGGTGGCTGTGGGACCAAAGCAAGGAAGAGGCAAAGGTTTGATTTAGAAAAATGGTTCCTGACCTCCAGGCAATTTTGCTTCCCAGGAGACTTCTGACAATATCTAGACATGTTTGATTATCATGACTGGTGGGGCGCTACTGATATCTTGTGCATAGAAGCTCTCAAAGGTGATGCTAAACATCCTACTATGTTTTGGGGAAGTGTCTCTGTAGTAGAGTCATCCAGCTCAAACTGTCAGCAGAACGGAGACTGAGAAACCCCAGACTAGATCTTTAAGGAGGCATCAGTTTATGCTCTTTGAGCAAAATAAGAAAAGAGGAATTCAGAGTACAATTAGAACTTATCTGGGGTGGTGATTAGTTTATTTTGAGATGTGGAGTAGGCAAGAGAAATATTTCAGATCTCAAGTGATCTTTGAGCTCCCCAATTGAGAGAGGTGAAGAAAGATTCAAAACAGAGAGACATAAAAGTGAATGAGAATATCAATGTCTGTTAAATAACAATCAGGAAGACATGGGGCTAGGGAGACATTTGTGACATGATCATTTATAAAGTGCCTACTACGTTGTATTAGCCAGTTTTCATGCTGCTGATAAAGATGTACCTGAGACTGCATAATTCATAAAGAAAAAGAGGTTTAATGAACTAACAGTTCCACATGGCTGGGGAGGCCTCACAATCATGGTGGAAGGCAAAGGCATGTCTTACATGGCAGCAGACAGGAGAAAATGAGAGCCAAGTGAAGGAGGAAACTCCTTAAAAACCATCAGATCTTGCAAGACTTACTCATTACCATGAGAACAGTATGGGGGAAACCACCCCCATGATTCAGGTATCTCCCCCCAGGTCCCTCCCACAACACATGGGAATTATGGGAGCTAGAATTCATGATAAGATATGGGTAGGGACACAGCTAAACCATATCATATGTGCAACTGGCAAAGATGATATGCAGAGGGAACCTCAAACTTTAAACACTATGGTCAAGAGCTTGGATTTATTCTGTGGCTAATGTGAAGCCATTTAAGGTTTTTGAAGCCAGGAACACTATTATCAGCCATATAATTATGAAAGATAATCCTGGTGTCAGAAACTAAAATGGACTGAAGGAAAAACAAATTTGAGTAAAGTTGTTGGAGCATTTCTCAAAATGAATTCTCAGACTTGTTGCAAAGTGTCATTGGATAAAAGTCTTCTGTGGTCAAATAAGTTTGAACAATGCTTAGTTAAACTAAATCAGACAGGTTGTCTACTGTAGCACTTCTTGGACTCTTTGCTTAGCTATTTGCACATTGTGACCCTTCACATTTCAAGTATATTTGCTTAAAGGAATTTTTCATGGCTCATACTACAGAAATGTGTTCCAAAGAACACTTCATAAGAAATGTAAAGTAAGATTTAGGGGGTGAAATGACAATGGGTTTATCTAAGAGCTATTGGGAAGATAGAATTAGCTTTTAGACTTTCAGCTGAGACAATGAACAGACAGTGATACACAGGGAAAATCCTTAGGGATCAAGATGTTCTTGTCACATCAGTATAGGCTGGAGGTAGGAAGTAAAGAACTCTAACAAAGTGCCAGAAGAAGGATGATGCTTACCGCATTTGCCAATACTAACCAATTATTATAACTGGATGAAATGCTGGATTGAGAAGGATTCCAAAGTTTCACCAAGAATCAATGTGAACTTACATAAATCTAGTTATTCTGTATTAGTCTGTTCTCACACTACTATAAAGAAATACCCTAGACTGAGTAATGTATAATGGAAAGGGATTTAACTGACTAACAGTTCCCCATGGCTGGTAAAACCTCATGGAAACTTACAATCATGGCAGAAGGGGAAGCAGACACCTTCTTTACAAGGCAATGGGAGAGAGAAGTGCCAGCGAAGCACGCAGAGCCCCTTATAAAACCATGAGATCTCGTGAAAACTCACTCACAATCACTAGAACAGCATGAGGGAACTGCCTCAGGATC
Organism: Saimiri boliviensis; assembly: GCF_048565385.1. Classification (NCBI taxonomy): domain Eukaryota; kingdom Metazoa; phylum Chordata; class Mammalia; order Primates; family Cebidae; genus Saimiri; species Saimiri boliviensis. Next base: position 18,316,694 of record NC_133450.1, on the reverse strand, counting down.
CAATCACCTATGTTTCTCCACTTGTGGGGATTACAGGTCCCTCCCTCAACACATTGGAGATGACAGTTCAGTATGAGATTTGGGTGGGGACACAAAGCCAAGCCATATCAGAAACCTTCCACAGAGGCAAGGAAAATAACAAGTAGTGCCCCTGTCATATGTTTGTCACATATGGACCAGAGGTACCCAGCCCAGATAGTTTGTGTAGTGGTTTTAAACATTCTTAGCTCATGAAAACTTTCTTCAAAAGAAACTTCACCTAGAAAGGTAAATAGAATAGATAAAAGTGAAACTGCCTATGTAATGTCTACCCTGGATACTCCACCCGCTAAATTACTTCTTTCTACCTACCTCCCCACTGACATTACTATTCATGATAGCTTCTGCAGTTAATTAACTAGTTGAGAAAGATAAGGTTAGCTAGCGGATGCTCAGGAAAGCTAGATAGGACCAACACGCACATTTCTACCTTATCAGGGGAAATACTTTTTTTTTTCTTTTCTAGCATTTAGTTCCCATTTGTTCTTTATTAATATTCAGTAAAGATTTGGGGAATTTCCAGAGTAATTCAGTTTTACCAATAGACAATTAAAGGGAGGGATTTTGGTTTTGCATGTGGACATCAAGGTAAAAGATTGGCGTGTACAGCTAAGGGACCCAGGTAATACTGAGCAGTAGATTGACTGCAGTAACTGAAAGTAGGAAAACCCTAAGAGGAAGACATATCTGTGGTAAGCAGAGTCTGGGATCTCCTCTCTCTCTCTCTGGCAATTACCCTTGCTGAACCTTAGAGGTTTTGAGATGTATTCAGTTACTAGAGAATGATTTCTTAACATCATCTTCTGTCCTATAAACTCACAGTGAAGTACAAAGCACAGGCTCAACATGTATTAAAATTATATTTTGTCTTGGAATCAACCAAGAAATACTCTAAGAATAATTTGTCACTTTGAGAAGCTTCCGATAGCTAATGAAACTGGCAGACACCTGGTTTTTAAAAAAAGATTAGCTCTAGAACAAAAGCAAGCCAATAACTTGGAGTAGGACAATAATTGACAGGTGTTATCTGATACATTCTTGTCAAGTAAAGCAACTTAATATTCTCTTCTCCAGTTGCAACCAAGTAAATTCTAAAGGTTCACAGCTAGGACAGCTTCCTCTGCGGTTTTGCATCTTCGACACCTAGCATAGATGCTCAGCACACATGTAGTAGGTTCTCAGGCTATTATTTGCTGACGCAAAGTTATTGTTTTCTGAGTATGTAGACAATGTGCAACAGCTATCTTACTTCTGAGAGATTTAAACAATAAGAAGGATGGAAAACTTTAGTCCTCTTCTTGGAGGCCTTGTAAAAACATCTGAGAGCATAAAATCTGCGTTCAGGTACCTGTAAAGTCCAGAAAGCATGAAAACTCTACCTTCTGACAATTTTTGAGCAATTGGACTAGAAACATTACTCTCAATGTTTTTCCATCCGTAGATTGGTATGATTAACAAAGAAGATTGGGTAATTTTTGCTAAATTATAAATTCCAACTTATTATAGTACAGTTAATAAGCATATTTTAAGAAGCGATCTCTGAAGATTTTCCACATGACTTGGGTAGTTATTTGCTGAGATATGACTTTTTAAAACAGGGTTTTTTTTAAGCATTGATTTTGCGTTTCAAATTATCTAAAATGTATTCTATGCACTGTGGCTATGAAATTTTGAGGAGGTACAATTTTGATCACTTACTCTGGATTTGTTTCCACCAAAGCAATACTTTTTTTAAAAAAAAACTAATTGTAAATATCACCTTTCAGTGTTTTTAATGAACCTAATAAAAAGATATGGTAACTTGTCTGCTCTATAAGAACACTTAGCTATGAAAAAATTAAGAATGAAGCCATATTAACCCTCATTACTAAGTCAAACTAGGTATGTATTTGTATAATTTAAGACAATAAAACAATGTTATATGTGAATCTTCATAATTTTTGAAATGAACATGTGATATTCTTTACAGTTATATTTTAGATGCAATAGATGGGATTATTCCTTATACTTTGAATAGGATGAACCATCTGCAGGGACATTTGGACTTGAACCTGGTTAGACCCAGCTTTATTCTAACAATATACTAGGTAAGAAGCAGACACTTTTCCTTCCTTTGTGTGTGTATGTATTTATCCCCTGATTCATTAAAATGAACCCTGTCATTAAAGAAAAGGTTGAAGAATATGTTGTTAAACCTGTGTAGTTGTGCCTACATGACAGACAGTATAACTAACAGGATCTTTTAAAGTTGTTAAAACAATTTTTAGGCCGGGCGCAGTGGCTCAAGCCTGTAATCCCAGCACTTTGGGAGGCCGAGGCGGGTGGATCACGAGGTCGAGAGATCGAGACCATCCCGGTCAACATAGTGAAACCCCGTCTCTACTAAAAATACAAAAAATTAGCTGGGCATGGTGGTGCGTGCCTGTAATCCCAGCTACTCGGGAGGCTGAGACAGGAGAATTGCCTGAACCCAGGAGGCGGAGGTTGGTGTGAGCCGAGATCGCGCCATTGCACTCCAGCCTGGGTAACAAGAGCGAAACTCTTTCTCAAAACAAACAAACAAACAAACAAACAAAAAAAAAAAAAAAAAAAACAATTTTTAAAAACGAGTGAACCCTAGGTTCTGCCTTTTGGAATCTAGGGTTCATAAGGTTTTAAAAATTGTTTTTGTTCTCTGAACAATGGATTCCTCTGAAAATGTAAATCGCTACACACACACACACACACACACACACGCATACACATATCACTACACACACAAACAAATTCTCCAAATAAATAGCCTTCAACTCTTTGCCTCCACGTTCTTTTCTGGGCACACTAAATGAAACCTTATTCACACACATCTGGACATACTCAGGGCTTGTCATGTTGAAATTAAGAACTCAAGATGGCATCAACCCTGCTGTCGTTGGGTTTTGACATTTGTATCAGTATCCTCCCTTTAAAATAGGGACATTTAGACAGTTCCTGGAGGGGTTCTGGAGATCTAAAGCACATGGATGTGACTCCATCTACATGAGAAGGAAATGTTTCATTGTTTGGTGGTGGTTTCCATGCCAAAAGTTTCCAGACACTGAAGATATGGACACCACGTTTTCAGAAAATAGGAACTGATAGAGTGGAAGGGAGTGGGGATATGGGCAGAATCTCTGGATTTTGGATGTTAAAACCAATGAAAGTTTGAAGTTCCAAGTTGTATTTGCCAGAAATTTAAAAGCTGCATCTTCTCTATTTGATGGGCTCTGATGGCCCACAGAAAAGGGTGCCAAAAAGGAGGAGCAAAGAAATTCCCTTCCCTTGTGGTGTATAATCTCTCCCAAATGTCTTGCAGAACCCAGTAATTAGGAGTTGCCAAAACATTTTAACATCACATTTGGCACATTGTGGCCCAACCTCACTGACTTCGTGTTCATCTGCAGAACACGAAGGATGGAAGCAAAAATGGACATAGAAAGAATGAGAAAAAATAGCACAAGCACACCAGGTCATCAAGGCGACAGTAGTGATATTATCTGGGAACCTGGAGGAAATCCAATTGTGGATAAAGATAATTTACAGATGAAATGAATGCAAAAAAAAAAAAAATGAAGTGGAATAGAAACTATCAGGTATGTAACTTTTCCAGGAGAAAAGGCAGATTCTTCACTCATCTTATCTTTTAAGAATGAGATATTGCACCATCTGCTCCCCAAACCATTATTTCATTTCACTCTGGATTTCTCCTCGGTCTCCTCCCTGTGTTCCCTGAATTTTCAGATTGGCTCTCTTCCTATGAGTCACATCCTTTCTTTAAATGTTTCCATATTTCCCCCTGTCTCTGCAGCTTATGTATGACTCTTTGTTAAGCATTTCAAAATATTACATGTTACTGCGTTGTAATACTTTGCTTGTATCTAGCACCTTTTATTTTTAGGACTCGGTGTTTAAACAAATACTGCCTAACTACTGTGTTAAAAATGTCTATATATTTTATAGGTGTAAAGTTACATCATAATTTTTAAAATGATAGAATGGCTAGCTCACACTCTTATACTACAATGCTTAATCTAACTTTGTGCTCTCATGGGCATTTCATGATATCCTCCAAATTATAATTACTTCTATTATTGCATCATTGCCTTTTTCTGTAACATTCTACGTGGTATATTAACACACATGTCTTAGGATTACTCGTTGGTAATTATCTGCTACACATTGTCTAAGTCAGAAACTTACCATCTCGTCTTCCTTACTTCTAGCAGGTGACCAAACCCTTGCAATTTATCTTGTCAGCAGCTTTCTAGGTTTTGCAAATTGACCTATGGGTCAGTTGCAGCCACGTACCTTGTTTTGTAAATAAAGTTTTATTGGAATACACCCACACTCATTTGTTTACATATTGTCTATGACAGAGTTGAGTAGCAAAAGTACAAATTGGATGTTATTACTCTCCTATTTAAAAGCCTTCAGTCCTTCCTATTTTCCTCAATATAAAGTTTGCTTTTCTAAATTTAATCTGCAGGGCCTGTTAAGTACCTCTGACTCTTCTTTTATCCCCTTCTTCCACATAGATATTCCATGCAAAGTGTGCATGACATTAAATCAGTTTCTGCAGTATTCCATGCCATACCAGAAAAAGCTCCTGTCTTCAAAAGATTATGTTTGGTGCCCCTTCTACTCTCTTACATAAAACCTTATGTTTCTGCTAATCTAGTCCTTACTAGAATTGCACCGTACTTGTATTATTTGTCTGAATCTTCTGCAATAATCTGCTGCAGAACTGGCATCCTTGCTGCCACATTTAACGGCCTCAAATACAGCACCTGACACATACTAGGGTTTCAGAAATATTTAACAACGTAAGTAATAAAGTGCAGATACCATTCATATAGTAAATTAAAAAAAGAAAAATCTATCATATCAAGGTGAAGTTTACTCTAGACAAGTGTAAACAAAACAATTGTTAGGGAGAAGTACACAAGGCCCATGAACATGGATCTTGGTTGGGACATCAGGGAAATCTGAGAAAGCGATGATATAGCCAAGAGAGATAATGCTGTAATAACTAGACATATTTATGGCTTATAATATACAAGGACCAGGAAATAATTCCATAGCTGTATTTCACACTGCTTCATCCATCATTACAAGCAGGTAGATATCTCCACATACCCATTATCTTGTTATTAATAATTCTAACTTACCCACTGCAATTATTTAGATATGCATTTCAATTAATTCTTCTTCTAGATAATTGAGTAGTTCAAATCTCACTGTTTTGAATGTGTTAAAAGTAGTGGCATGAAAGTGGTAAACTTCTGGAAGGTAGAAGAAGAGACGTTATCGAACATGATGTCATGAAACCCTATATGACATTTGTGAATGATGTAGGGTTGCTGATGAATCTGAAGAAGTTTGCAGGTGTAGGCATAGGAAACATATGCTTTATTTTCCATAAACACATTTTACTGATGGTGACCCATTGCCAGCATATCCTATATCTTGACTAGTTTATCCATACATGGTGATGAATTGTCTCAGATCCAGCTGTATGTCTTTTCCACATATATCAATATCATCCTGTGAGACATATGAATTTTTCTTCTTCTTCTTTTTTTTTTTTTTTTTGAAACAGTATCTCACTTTGTTGCCCACGCTGGAACGCAATGATGTAATCTCGGCTCACTGCAACCTCTGACTCCTGGGTTCAAGCGATTCTTTTGCCTCAGCTTCCTGAGTAGCTGGGATTACAGGTGTGAGCCACCATGTCCAGCTAATTTGTGTATTTTAGTAAAGACCAGGATTTCACCATATTGGTCAGGCTGGTGTTGAACTCCTGATCTCAAATGATCTACCTGCTGAAGCCTCTCAAAGTGCTGGGTTTACAGGCATGAATCACCTGCTCCTGGCCTGAAGTTTCCCATGTTACCTAAATGGAAGGATAATACCTTGCCTATCACATTCACTCCCCTTGCCTCATTAGACCAATCTCTAACCACCATAGCCATCAGTTTACCTGGAGTAAAATGAATGGAGGCATTCACAGGCAACATAAGCAGCCCGGAAATTAATGTTTTAATTCAGCTTAGTATATCCGGCCCTCCCAAAACAACTTGGAAATTGGGACTGAATATATTCTTCTTCAAAAATATTGTAAAATTAATTATATTAAAATATTCATTTATATGTTCTTTACAAATTTCACCCACATAATTATTTAAATGATCTTGTTAACATTAATCCTGATGGAATATTTGCTTATATAACTAACAATAAAACAAAACTATGGTCTAACTAATAAATGCGCTTTGAAATATTTCTAGGAAGGAAAACACAAATAAAATATCAGAAAATAAATAATAAAACATTTGACTGGGCGCAGTGGCTCACGGCTTTAATCCCAGCACTTTGGGAGGTTGAGGTGGGAGGATCATCTGAGGTCAGTAGTTCAAAACTAGTCTGGCCAAAACCCCGTCTCTACGAAAAATCCTGTCTCTACCAAAGATACAAAAATCAGCCAGGCATGGTGGTGGGCATCTGTAATCCCAGCTACTCAGGGAGACTGAGGCATGTGAATCGTTTGAACCCAGGAGGCAGAAGTTGCAGTGAGCTGAGATGGCACCACTGCACTCCAGTCTGGGTGACAGAGGGGAATTCCATCTCAAATAAATAAATAAATAAATAAAAATGAAACATTTACAAATGAAAGAATTTTAGAGCTTTTGGAAAGCAAAGTGTAACCAAAATATAAAAAGGAACCCTTTGTAAATGAGTCCCAGTGAATAAAGAATGTACCCAGACCTTCAGTCCCAAAGGTGGTCTGGCTCTTGCCTGTCTCAAAGTAGCCTCTTCCTACATAAAAGGCTTTGTCAATAGAATTTATGAATCATGTAGAAATAACACTTGCCTTTTAATCTTAAAATATCCATTAAAAGGATTGTCGACATTCTTTTCTAACTATAACTTCATAGCACTGGTTTCTAAATGCAAATAAATGTGGAATATTATCTGATTCACATAAACGACTTGACTTACCCCAAGAAAGGAAAGCCCTCCTACTGTTCTTAATGGTTATGTGACGGGGACAAGCCATGTTTGAACTGTTTGAATACATATCCCCTTACTTCTGCCTGGTGGGATTCATAGTCACCCACTAGGCAGGGTTAACTAATGGCTGAAATGAAATCCAGTCATTTAAAGAAATCTCAAAGGCTTCCTGGAGTTAGGCTGGAAAGATGTCACTAAGAAAAGGGCTGTACTTTATGCTTTTGCAGTGTTTACAGAACCTGTAACACAATGGAGCATGATTAATGAGCCTCTTCAAACTCTAGCACAAGCATAGGACTTTGTACTTGTCATGTCTAAAGATCAGCCTTTATCACCCCTGTAACATAAGAAATGTAAACCAGAACCTAATCATTTCCTAAAGGAGTTACCTTGGCTTTTATCCTCAAGTAAACTTAGGGGTTAAAGAGGAGCCGTTCTCATTTTTTAATAAGAATGGCACCTTTGCTTTGGGAAATGTTTTTCCCTTAAATGTTTTTGCATTTATCATTTTATCCTATACTTACAAAATGGTGTAAAGCATGTTTGCCAGAAATTATTATCACCTGTGACAGATGAGACATCTGGGGCATAAGGAGATTAAGTGACTTTCCTAAACACCCAGCTAGTTAGTTTGAAACGTATTTGACACTAAAACTCAGCCTGATTCTATTGTAAATAGACTGCAACATGCTATTATACTTAAACACACCCTATAAGACATTAGCAAAAGAACATAGGCAATTAGCAAATTTTCTCAGGATCTTTGATTCTACTTTCTATTCTTTTCCTAAAGTCTGAGTAATGTAAAGAATTTTTTTTTTAAATAAGGTAATTTGTATCCACAATAAAATATTTTCCATTGTGTCAACTCAAGAAGTTGATCTCAAAACCTTCACAATTATGTTTTTTTGTCCATTCAAACTCACACCTCATTAAATTTACTCACCCTCATCCCTCTTCCATTCGGGATACTGTTGTAAATGGGTGATGGATGGCTCACAGGTTCAGTAGATCCAGTCACAATTCTAATCTCCTTCATTCTATCAACAGTTTCCTGAGACCTGACAAACAAGATCTTCCTGCCTGTAAAAAGGCCATAAAAGAGCATACAGACTCAATTTTACCAAACTGCTTTCGGAAAAAAATAAACCTGGAATATCAGCCAGGGTCTGCTTTCAACTGAGAGCAACTATGTCCATTGTCCTGAAGGTTCTCGTGTCAGAGTCACACATGGGTGCTTTGAATCCCTTTATATTGTTGAAAGAGATGTCGATTATTCTTCCTGGACGTTTTCATCAGTTGCACCCAGAAAAGCATGATAACCGTCTGTCTACCCAGATGTAATAGACATTATATGACCTTATGCAGTTTTCTTCCTTTTTCCTTTTATATTTTAGCTCGTTTTTTGGGGGTAATCTTCCCAGTAAAATGGCATGTTTGTCTGTTCCAGATATTACAGTGGAAACCGTGGAGAAACACTTTTGGTGGATGTGCTTATTTATTTTCTGGTTGCTCACAGCTCTGGAGCTGTCATCATTTGAGAGAAGAAAGAGCCTTTATCTGAGTTCCTTGATGGACAGGATATTGTCTTTATTTGTTTTCCCCCCTTCGGCAACTGATACTGTGTCTGACTTTCTTCTTAACCCATCTGTCTTATGCTTTCTTGTTTTGCCAGAAAAAAGAAAAATTTGACATCCTCACAAAACGGTGTTTATATTGACCTAAGCGGACAGAGTAAAAAACACATGATTGATGAATATCTGAAGGAATTAAACCATTCTGTAAATATGTTAAAATACTTCTTAACTGCATTATGAAAGATTTTTATTAATAAACAATCATGTTAACTTGGGCCATAGTGAACAAACATACCACGGGTTGTAAAAATAGAAGAATCTTGGCAGAGGAGCCTGGTGAGCAGAGAACTTAATGCAAATACAGAAAATTTGTTTACTTTAGGTGATTCATAAACTTTTTAAAAATGTTAACTTTTTTTAAAAGAAAATAGAATAAAAGGGATATGTCATTTTGTATTTTGCTTATTTTATTTCTGAATTTTACAGATCACAAAAGTGCATTTAATCAGATTGGAAATTCCCTACTGTTTTGAAAAGTTAGGGAACCACAGGAAAAATTGTTTAGACTTGCATATTTGTTTACTATTTCTGATACATTTCATATTCTTTATCCTTTAAGATAAATCAAGTCCTATTTATTGATGATATATGAGAATCTAACAATAATTTTACCAAGATTAAATATTTGTAGGTATTCACATCTTCCATTCCAGCTTTTTAAAAAGCAGTTTTATTTGGATATATTTTGCATATCATAAAAGTTGACATTTTTGTGTGTATAGGTCAATACATATTCTTAGTAAATTTTTTTTTTTTTTTTTTTTTTTTTTTTTAGATGGAATCTTGCTTTGTCACCCAGGTTGGAGTGTGATGGCACAATCCTGACTCACTGTAACCTCGACCTCCTGGGCTCAAGTGATTCTCCTCCCTCAGCCACCCAAGTAGCTGGGATTACAGGCATGTGATACCAGGCTGAGCTGATTTTTGTATTTTCAGTAGTGATGGTGTTTCGCTATGTAGGCGAGGCTGGTCTCGAACTCCTGACTTCAGGTGATCCACCCATCTTGGCCTCCCGAAGCACTGGGATTACAGGTGCAAGCCACCGTGCCAGGCTGTTTCTTAGTAAAGTTACCAAGTTATGCATCCATCATCATGAATCAATTTTAGAATCTTTTCAACACGGCATTATGATCCCACGTGTACATTTACTGTTAACTCCTGTTTTCTCTTCTCTACTTCAAATCCCACTCCTCTGACAACCAATAATCTGCTTTCTGTCTCTGTAGTTTTGACTTTTCTGTAGACTTCTAGAAATTATATCATACAATATGTGGTCTCTTGCATACATCTTCTTTCATCCAACATAAATGTTTTTGAGGTCCTATGTTATGGCTATATCCAGAATTTGTTCCCTTTTTTTTTTTGCCAAAGAGTATTCCATTATATGGAGATGCCACATTTTGTCTATCTCTCCACCAGTTGAAGGATGTTTAGGTAATTTCTAATTTTTAACTATTATAAATAATGCTACCAGGAAAATTCATGTGAAAGTATTCATGTGAACGTAATTTAATTTCTCTTGGGTAGACATCTAAGAGCGGAATTGCCGGACGATATGGTAAATTTGTGTTTTAACTTTTAAAGAAACCATCATGTCAAACTTTTTTCAAAATAGCTGCACTATTTGACATTCCTATCAGGAATGACTGAAGGGTCCGATTTCTCTACTTTCTTGGCAAGTCTTGTTATTGTTTTTCTTATTATAGCCTTCCTATTGCGTATGAGTGGTGTCTCATTGTGGTTTGGGTTTGCATTTCCTTAATGATGCTGAGGCCCCTTTAGCTATTACAGGTTTACTTCTATGATTTTTAAAACAGACCTATGAAGAAGACATTGTCTTTTTAGGGAGTCTGGCTTTTAGTTCGGAGATAGTTTGAAAGTTTTGAAAGTACCTTTTTGGTTGACAAGAACAAATTTTCTTGCTGATGAGAGAATCAGATGCACAATGGGGCACTTGGCTTGACTCTGGACAAGTTTCTGGAGACCTAGCATTCACTACTAGCTGCCTCACTCTGACCTTGGATAAGGAGTTGACACTTAACTCCTAATAGCATGTCTTGGTGGAAGGCTCTCATGTAAAAGAATCCATTTAGGAATGCTCTGAGGGATAAAGGCTCCACAGAGAGGCATTTTAATACCATTGCTTGACTTTCTATCAACCTTGATCTATAATCCATGTTTTTGTATCTACTGAACTTTAATCTAACACTATATTATTTATAAGGCATTAAAGGAAAAGGAAGAAGGAATCCCAGTATATAAACATGCAAACGCATCAGAATTACTAGAAGGAAAAATAAATAACTAACTCAAAAACCGAACAATGCTGACTTTTCTGTGATTTGATATTGTGCTTGGGATTGACCAGACAGACATCTCTTCAAAACACCAGGGGAAAGAAGAAGGACTTTCAAAATCCAGCTCTTTGTCATAGGAAAGAGCCCCTAGGCCTTTGTCGAGCTACAAAGCACACAGTTGGTACAGACTAGCTCTTCCGTGTTTAGGAATAATTTAACTCTTTTCCCTAGAATATTAATAAAACACGAAAATCTAATACTAATAAACTCACTTCTATTCACGGTAAGTGATTGTCCAGCCTATTTATAAAATATTGTACTAATGGAAACTTTCAAAGGTAAGATAGAGACAGAGAAATAGACACTATTTGTGAGGAACTGTTTAATTTTATTATCAAGTTTTAGTGTTAATTTTATTTTTCAAAGATGTTTTATGTAGAGAAAAAGGAAACATGAAATCAAAATGTTCCAACCAAGGAAGTAAATGAGATGACTAAATCCAGAAAACTCAAGCATTAAAATAATTCAAGAATAAAATTAAAAAGCAAAATAAAAGAACCACTTGCAAAACTTTACAGTTACCTCTATCAGCTAAGAAAAAGACGGGTGAAAGAAAATTGGCTAAGCAATTTATATGAATTTTTAGATAACATGTACAGTGAAAAGAAAAGCTCAGAATTCTCTGGTTTGAGGAAGTTTATTTCTCGGGTAGGTCAAGTTTATTTCTAGGGTAGCAAATGGTGGTACCTGAAGGCACTACAGAGTAACTGCGCAGGGCCTAAGCAGCTCTCTATCTTAGAAGCTCTCAGAGGTTATATGGAATAAAGTTGCTTCCAGCAAAGCAGGAAGTAGCAACAAAATGAAAACTCCATGAAGTGGCTTAAGGTTAGATGGACTAACTCACATTAAATAGTGTTCTGTAAAACACATTAATTATAAAAATTACGACAGCTTATTCTTATTTCGAGCTTTGAAACACCTCATTTTACTTGATCTTTTCATAACTACCCTAAATGATGCGCTTCATTACACTTTTCTTATTTGATAGAAGGGATGCTAAGGCTCAGAGTAGTTACATGAAATCCCTGATAAGATGTAGACATGAAGTAAGATCTTCCAAGCCCAAGCCCAGAACTCTTTGTAACTGCATAAAGTTTGAGAGAGGATATTCATTGTTTTTCGTTTTTGTTCTTTTGTAAAAAAAAAATAATAATAATAAAATAAATAAAAGCACTCGAAAATTTTCTTTCTCCTTCCCAAGAAGGCAATTGTATTTTTCTAGCATGTTGATAGTGAGAGAAAGTACCTATCAATTTTAATTCAGAATCTCATATGCATGTTTAATCAAGTGTGTTTTCCAAGATTAAAACATCACTGCCCTCTTTATAAGAACCACAGTTGGATATAAGTAGACTCAGTAACATTTTCTACAATGGCAGCATCTAGGTTTGAGTAAGTCCCTAGGTAGATCTTTTATCTCTTTGTATGCCCTTTTTAAAAAGATGTTACCTTCCCTTATTCCTCCCAGTACAGTTGGAGAATGTTTGCATCGAGTTTTTGCCAGCTTCCCTGTGGAACAGAGAGCAACTGCTTAACAAATGGCAGGTTTATGTAAGAGGAAATCTCCATGGTTTAACATGCTTTTGTTTCCTGCCAGTATGCACCTTCTGTTTTTGTTCACGCATAATCATCATGTAACCTATTCAGAAAGGCAAAGAAACCAAGGCTTGAGGAAATGGCTATTCAAGCAATTACTTCCACACTGATGTTCCAATTCTTGGCCCAAAAGACTTTCCATGAGACTGGTGACTCCAGTAGCTGGGGCTACTGTGTGCAGAAAGCTGGATATAAAATAATGCCACAAAGTCTCCAGTAAAATCAGTACATTGTCAAAAGAGCCTCATCATCATTTGAATGAAGCCTTTTCTCTAGGCAGAACCTATTTCAGTGGCACAAAAATACTTTGCATATATCTAAATTGTTATATTTCCCTAAAGAGAGGATAATGATTTTTCTATGGTCTCCTTTACACTTAGAGGTTTGACAGATAGGGACTGACACTGAATCTATTCATCAAGGTCCTGCTACAGATGTGTTTTCTACAGATGTCTGTTGGATAAGTGGATAAGCCGTTTACTGTGGAGTTGTGTTTCAAAATCAGAAGGGTATGCATTTCAGTGTTACAAATTCACGTGAATCAAGTCACACTCACAAAAGGATAGCATATATTATTTTATTTATTTATTTATTTATTTTGAGATGGAGTCTCGTTCTTGTTGCTCAGGCTGGAGTGCAATGGCGCTATCTTGGCTCACTGCAACCTCTACCTCCTGAGTTGAAGTGATTCTCTTGCCTCAGCCTCCTGAGTATATGGGATTACAGGCGAGCGCCACCATGCCTGGCTCCTTTTTCTTTTTTCTTTTTTTTTATTTTTAGTAGAAACAGGATTTCACAATACTGGCCAGGTTGGTCTCAATCTCCTGATCTCAGGTGATTCACTCACCTCGGCCTCCCAAACTGCTGGGATTACAGGCATGAGCCACCTCACCCGGTCAGACTGAGTATTTTATACTCATGAAAGAAAAGAAAAGCCACTCCTCCATATTGTGGTAGGCGTGGATTTCCTTACACTGGTCCACGTCTTGGAGAAAAAGATGCTGTTTACCTAACAGCAGAGCTCATTTGTACACTAAACAACCATGCTTTGAGTATCAACCAGGTGAAAGTACTATGCTGGACACTAAGAGAATAGAACAGTGAAACCAACTTAATTCTTTGAGTCAATAAGATCTAATCAAGAGATTAAACATGTAGATTGCTAATATAACTTTAAGGGAAGAATAAAATGAGTACCATAATGGTTGAAAAATGTAAGAGAGAAGGTTAGGATGTAATGGACATTATCTTCTCATAGAGATGTTGGTATTTTGAACCATCCAGAAATATGGCAATGGGACTAGAAAAAAGGGAGCATTAAAAAATAATCTTTAAGAAGATTTGGAGAATGACTGAGATTGGCAATTGTAAAACACAGATTAATTGAAAATGGCTTCCAAATAGGTAGCTAGAGGAGATTGTTGAGCAAGTATTTTCCTAAGGAAATAAGAGAGGACTTCCCTAAACCGGAAAAAATTTGTGGGAGATTATTCCTGAGTAAATTTGATATTTGAGATGTTTACAAGTCATATTAAATGCTTATTTTGCTCATTTAAAAACTCTAAATTCAGGCCGGGCGTGCGTGGTGGCCCATGCCTGTAATTCCAGAACTTTGGGAGTCTGAGGCAGGAGGATCACCTGAGGTCAGGAGTTTGAGACCAGCCTCACCAACATGGAGAAACCCCGTCTCTATTAAAAATACAAAAAATTAGCCAGGCATGGTGGCACATGCCTGTAATCACAGCTACTCTGGAGGATGAGGCAGGAGAATCACTTGAATCCAGGAGGTGGAGGTTGCAGTGAGCTGAGATCCCACTATTGCCCTCCAGCCTGAGTGACAAGAGCAAAACTCCATCTCAAAAAAAAAAAAAAAAATTATAAATTCATGAAGGTGGGCCAGATTTAGTGACTCATTTTCAAAGAACGGAGTATTGAAAGGACAAATAATTTTACAGTAGAGAAACCTGGTATGAAATATCTTGGAGAACGTTAATGTCATCAGTGATATCATGCTGATATCATGTGCCAGCTGACATGATGTGACCAGTAAGGCATTCCACCTCTGATACATTTTACCAAGAACTATAACTGGAGTCCAATCATGAGAAAACTTTAGATGATCCCAAAGTGATAGATATTCTACAAAATACCTATCACTTCTCAGAACTGTCAGTGTAATACAAAACAAGAAAAGACTGAAGAAGTATACAGAGCATGGGAGATGGGATGTTTAATTTGGCATCCTAGACAAGATCCCCAAACAGGAAAAAGACTCAGTAGAAAAACTCATGAAATATGAATGGAGTTTAAGTTTTAGTTAATAGCAATGTAGCAATCCTGGTTTCTTAGTTTTGATAAATGTTCTAAGGTAATGTACGATGATAACATTAGGGGAAACTGGCAATGTTTACACTCATATAATTGGTCAATATTTTGAAGGCTGATATGGTGTGATGTAATGATAATATCATTAACAGTAACAGCAAGTCAAGTTTCTAGAGCACTTTCACATATGCTGACTCATGGTGGGACAATGTTAGCAGGTTGGCAGAGCAGGGATTTTTTTTTTTATGTCCATTTTATAAATGAGGCTGCTCAGAGTTGTTCAAAACTGAACTTAAATTATGAACTTATTATACTGTGTTATTTTTACTTTCACAAAGTATTAGTAAAGACAGACCAATGTACGTACGTGTGTATCGATGGCAAATGATGTAAGAAGCATGGAGGTGGGGGAATAAAGAGTTTGAGATGACAATAAATTTCAAGTGAAAGGAAAACTATTGAGGACTAAAATCTTAAGAATAGTGAGCTGACGTTCTGTTTTTTGAAGCTCGCAGATTTGCTTTTTTCTTTCACCTACTTCTCTTATGTATCAGAGAATTTCCTAATAAAAATAAAGTAACCTAATTATTACACCTTTGTGAGTCTGCAAAATTATTGCTCTTTGGAATTCCTGAACCACATTTCCTATTCTTTTGCTTCCTCTGGCCCCATCATCACATGTGTCTAAAGCTGATTCATAGATCATGAGCATAAGAAATTTGTTACAATGATTCTGCTTGTACTTCGGTGTGAGATTTTTTGCTTACTTAATTTTCCTTGTCCTGATTACAAGAGCTGCACCAATAGCTTTGAATAGGTGGCACACACTCATAAGGCGGTTTGCTCAAAGTTTAGAAACAGCAATATTTTAAAAAATATAAATTTTCTGTACATCTGCAACAAGCCCTCCCCCATTTTCGATCTCATTCATTTTCCAGCAGCATAAATCAGAAAGCAAAACCTTTGTTGCTTGAAAGGTCCTGCTTTGCCTTTTCTAAATGGTGTCCTTAAAGATGAAATAATGATGCTGCTTTCTTGGATCCAGCTTTCAAAGGAAGAATCTCCTGCGGACAGTTGTGTACACTTACATAACAAAATGGATGTTTAAAAGCAGGTAGATGAGTATTTTTTCCTATAATGTGATCTTCCTTGTTGATGCTGGAGCTGGAGGAGCTATCCCTATGCTCTGCTGCCACCTTGGCAACTCAGAAGGATTTACAACGGAGTTCTGCACAGGGAGAGCTGGAAGCAGCATTCCCACAGCCTCTCGTGGGGCTGGCAGCGCTCAGAGAGGCATTTGAAACGGATGTTACTGATACCCATAGACTTGGGTATATTGCTGAGAGAAATTATAATACCTCTCTGGTGGGAAGACACACTTTCTCTGTTTTTAAATAACTCAATTTCAGCAAGATCTATGTGTCTACCCCTCTGAATGCTCTATAAAGGCTCCGTATTTCTTTCTTTCTTTCCTTAGTCCGGAATGGAGACAGGAGAAGGATTCGGTTGAAGACGTCCGTGTGTGGATCTGAGTTTGCGCTCTGAGCGACGTGCTGGCTCATTTGGGTGTGACGGTGACAGCATAGGCGCTCTGCTGACAGTTTCCTCTTGTCTAAGCTTCCCTTCCGCGTCCACGATATGACTCGCTTGCACTCCAGTTAACTTCTTGGAAGTCGGAGCACTGAGTTAAAGCTGTTTGCAAAATGCAAAGCACCTGGGCGGCCAAGGCAGCGTGTTCTGCATTCTCTATGCAACCGCCTCCAAAAAAAGAGCTAGGGAATTTGGTGGATCAAATTGTAGGCGCTTAAAGCCGACCCGCTGCTGTCAATGTTGGGACTTAGATACATTTTTGCATCGTCATTCTTGTGTGTGTTTCCCGTTTATTCCATTCGAAGGCTCAGGCTCGCGCTGTCTGTCTCGCGCGCTCTCCCCTCTCTCTCCATTTCCCATTCACACATCAAACTCCGTCCTCCGCACCCCCATCTTCCGGTGTCTTCGTCTGAGTTCTGTGAGTGTGTGTCATTAGGCTTACTCGGACACTGGATGGGTGAGTGGGAGGCGGCTTTCCTTGCGGTTTCATTTACACTTGGCATGGGTGGGTGGGCGCCCTCCACAACTCGTCTCGCACAAGGAACACGGTTAAAATGAAATCTATAGCTAGAACCAGCGAATTGTTCTGAATCTTCAAAGTGCAGCTAGGACAGGAAATAATACAGGGTCCGGGGTGTGCGGAGGGGGGTGGAGAGCAGAAAAGTAAAGGAATAAAACCAACTTCGCTGGCAACTTCAATAAATCCGGTAACTGGAGGCAAAAAATAGACTCCGAGGGCTGGGTCTGGTCCGGATGAAACGCTAGGGCTCCTTCCCATCCTTGAGTCTTGGTTGCTGGAAGCCAGCCACGGGCGTCTTGCCACGCGAGTGCCCCTAGACAGCAACACACCCACTGGAAACGCACGTGAACAAAGCTCTCGCCCCCGGGAGCAGCCACCTGCGGTTTTCTGGTCGATCCCAGCTTCTCTAGGGAGCGTCAGGCGCACACAGGGTTAAGTTAGTTCCCTCCCTGGTAGGAGGGAAAGGAGGGGGAGGGGGAAAGCACCACACTGTCTCAGGCTGGGTACCTAGTAGTTAGTTGTACGTTCGAAACCTGTCGCGGTCACTTGAGCGTTTGGCATTATCCATTGTCACCGCGGGGGAACGGGCACTCGAGAAAACAGCGCCAGCAAATCTGCGCGCCAAGGCGCTGCGCTACTCCCTTCCGAGGTGCGCCTCTGCTCCTCCGTCCCGGGTGCCCAGCAGCGGCGAGGCGGCACGTCCGCTGCCGCCGCCGTGTCCACCGAGCCTCGGGACCCAGGGTGGCAGTTCTCAACAATGGGCAGGAGGGACCTCGGCGGCGACCCCTAAAACAATACCATGCTCCGGGAGCCCAGCTGCTGCCGCGCCAGCGTCTTCCCTTCCCACCTCCCTGACCCTGTCGGATTCGGATGAGCCCACTGCGAGCAGAAGACGCAGCCGTCAGGTAAAAGGGGCTGCGGTGCCAGGTGAAGTTTCCAGTAACCGGCCCGAGCTGCTGCTAAGCTGGCACCACGCTGTCTCTTTGGGGGATTTTTTTTTTTTTTTTGAAACAGCGGGAGGTGGTCATCTTAAGTGGGGTGTTCTAGGCTTTGTCTTTCACCTGGAGAGAAAATAGGCAGCTTAGCTCTCTCTCGACTTTAGAGAGAGCTGTCTGCTGGTCGAATTCACCTCCTCTAAGGAGCTTCATAACTGAGTTCTGAGTGAAAACGCAAATTTGCTTGTCTTGTAGATTCATCGATGCTAAATTGAGGTTCCCAGAGCCCCTAACCTTGCCAGAGTCCAGCTTCTTACTTCCCCGATTGAATCTCTTAACTTTCACGAGTAACAATCCTCTCCCCTCCACAAACTGCTGTTAATGTCACCAGCGTTATCAAGCGGTTGTATCTAAAGACACCAGCCTGCTACCGGCTCGTAATCTGGAATAATTAGTAGTTAAACAGATGCGGCGGATACTAATTCCTTTTCCTTCGAGTTAAGAGGGAGGGGGATGGTTTTTCCAAACCAATTCCCTTCCGGCCCTGCTTGTCCTCTTCGGGCTGGCGGGCACTGAGCTGGGGCCATCGCGCCTTTCTAGAGCGTCTGCGGAGGTGGCAAAGACTCGGGGAGCACAAGAGGCGGAATCCGGATCGGGTTCCTTGAGCCGCGTGCGTGGGACGCAGGGAGAGGGGAATAATGCCCCCAGGCGCTGAATGCAGGGGCAAGGAGCCAGCGAGGGTGGCTGGAGCCAGCTGCCACCAACTCTCTGCACCAGCTTCGGGCTTAGGGCCTCCTGGAAAGATCCCTCCGCCGCGCTGACCGCTAAGGGGCTCGCCCCTGCACTTTGAGCCCCGGCGTGGTCTTTTCTCATTTTTAATCAAGCCCAAGATCAAGGTTGCAAGTTAAGGTTGGGGAAAGGAATCCCCGGGGAAAGGAAGCCCCAGAGAAAGGAAGTCATAGGGGAACAGGGTGCCTGAGACGGGCTGGATCCACACTTGACACCCGGGAAACTCTACAGCGTGTGGGGCTCCGGCCAGCAGCAGTTACTCGTGGAGCTGAGGCCACCGCTACTGTCGTCGTTGGAGCTTTGCTCCTGGAACCTCCCAGCAAGATGGCACTCACTGTCTGTTGCCTCCCGATTAGCGCCCCTAGCTGCACCCCTTCTCCCCGGGTTGTGTCACATAGTGTGGGGAGAAGACGGGCTAAGTAAATGTAAGTCTACGCGCTTTCCTAGTCACCTTTGCATAATGCAATAGGAACAGCGACCTGCACTCACCAACGGGGTAGTGTGTGCGCGTGTGTGAGCGCGTGTGCCAGCGTGCGTCTCCGCGCGGGCGTGCGTCTGGGTGGATCCTTGCGTGGCTTCGGAGGCAAATCGGGCGTTTCTTCAAGTCTTCTCAACATGATTTAGGCTCTCAGATACGTGGAGGCGGTAGACGCAACAGGGATGCGAAGGAAATAAAAAACAATTGGGGAAGTAGTGCCAAGTTACTAAGGCTTTGAACTGAGGACGAGGAGGGCGGTCGCGCCTGGGGCGCGTCCGGAAATCATCTTCTGCCAGTGGCGGCCAACGCCCCAGTTCAACTCTTCTTCGGGGAGAGCTGAGTGGATCCCTTGGGGGGTTGGTCCTGGGCTAGTTTAAAACTCTCGGGTTGCATCTCGCGTGGCCCCACAGACGGCGCGTCTCGCCGTAGTTTTGGCGCGGGCTCGTTCTCCCTCTTCTGTTCAGATTGAGCCTCACCGGACTTGTTACAACATGACAGCAACTTACTGGAGGCAGGAGGAGAAGCATGAAATGAGACGAGAAAACCAAAAGCATCTCTTCCTCACGAAAAAGAGGCGTGCACCTGTTTTTGTTTGTTTGTTTTTTACATTTCACTTTAATCTTTGGAAAGAGATTGCGAAGTGGAACGTTGCCTGTACACAAATCAGGCTGCTTAGCTGTCAAGACTGTTTCCTAATTTTTAGGCTGAATCTCTGGTTGTCCGCTGCAGTCTATGGGGAAATTTAACAGCGCTTTTGCCAGAAGCAGCCAGGGTGAAGGAGGAAAGTGGGGGTGTTTAAAATAATCCTATTAAATTCTGGATTATTCCCCCAGTTAAAGTCATTTAAGAAGGTTCAGGATGAGGGAACTAGTGATGGGGTGAGGAGTGGGGAGCACATCACCAAGGTTGCCTGCATTTGAAATAACGCCATTTTGGTTGAGAGGTCTGCTAGATTTTACCCTCTAATCTCACGTTTCCATCATTTCTCAGTGTCTAAGTCATAGATTCTACGGCTTGGCAGTACAACATTAAGCAGGCATGGGGAAAAGCGCCTTTCAGGGTTCAGATGGTGACATTATCCCTAAGGGCTGGTGGTAGGGACGGCCTGTGCCGGGTGGAGAGAGAGAAGGTCAGAGTGGCATCTGCCCTGTTAGCCCGGCTCTCTGCAACACTTTTCAGAGACGACAGGGTTAAAAGCCAAGTCTGACTTCGCCTCTTGGAAATCGCTGGGTAGCAGCCGCGCCTCCCAAGCATTCTTTAAACCAGAAAAGTGGGAGGGACTCCGGGAGAGAGGGAGGGAATGAGGGAGGGAGAGAAAGAGGGCTCTAGGAGGCGAGCGCGCCAGAGCGCGAGGGACGGAGGGAGAGGAGGAGCGCGGGAGCTGCGGAGGCGATCCCGCGAATTCATTACTGTAAACATCTCCGGGGGTGTCAGGAGGGGTGGGGGTGGGGGCCGCGGCGCCTACATTAGCCCGGCCGTGTCGGATTGAGGCAGCAGTGTGGTCGGAGCAGCCTCCAGACCCACGCCGGGCGGGCGCAGCACTTGGAGCGAGCCCCGCGCCCGCCCCCGCGCAGCGCCGCACGCCCGGCTCCGCGCTCTCCTCACTCGCGCGTCGGAGGAGCGCCCGCCTCGCTCTCACGCCGAGTCCCGGGATCCTCCAAATCTGAGGAGCTCCGGTGCCGCGGGGCCGCTTTCCGTCGCCTTCCCCACTAGCCGTACTTCTTTTGGGGTTCGTTGGCTCGGCGCAGCGGAGAGGGGGAGGTGGAGGAGGAGAGAAGGCTGGGGCCGCGGCGGCCGGAGCCGAGAGAAAGTGGCATGCCCGAACCCTGGAGACGGAGGTGGCGGAGGACGGGGGAAGACGATGCCGCAGCTCCGTAGGGGACGTAGGCGAGAGCGAGCGAGGCGTGCTGGGCGCCCCGGCGCCGGCCCGCTGCGGGGAGGCGCGCGCTGCTCTGAGGCTCCGGCCTCCGCACCCCCGCACCTCGACGCTGCGGGCGACAGGGCTCGGCTCCAGCAGCCGCCGCCGTCGCCGCCGCCGCCACCCGGAGGACCCAGCAAAAGTTTGGATCTGGGGGAGGGCGCGGCGCTGAGCGGGATTACCACCAGGGCTGGAAGGAGACCTCAAGAACCTTCGCAGGTAAAGCGCGCCCCCACCCTCTCCTTCCAAGCCGGGCGGCTGGGCTCCCACTTCCTCCCAGAGCCTTTCCTGTCCTCGCGCGTCTGGCGGAAAGTAAGAGGGAGGCGAAGTTCCAGGTCCCGGGGATGGGCACCGAGCGCTGGCAGATCTCTAGTCACGTTAGAGGGGCAGCTGTACGGACAGGCAGACCCTCCCTCCCCCATCAATGGATGAGAACCCTCGGTCCCAGCTGGTGCCACATCTTGTAGCTCTTTGGAAATTTGGTATGCGAATTCAGGGGCTTTTAGCATTCTTCAGTCCAGAGAAATGGTTCATGGCGTTCACTTACCGCATCGCCCCCGCGTTCACACTCTTACCCTGTTTGGAATTTTTTAAAAATGATTTGAGCCCATTCCCTACTCGCCTGCTTCGTTTAGCTGGACAGCAAATTCAGGGGTGAAAAAAGCTGCAAGCAAAGAGGAGAAAATGCCCTTTCCCCGTTGGACATCCCTGAAGTCCTCCTTCACTCCCTTTAGCTTCTGGCGTCTTAAAATAGGAACTTTAGAAGTTACATATTCATTGAGGGGTGAGGTGAAACGTGTTAGCTGTTGGTGATAGGAATTTGCCACGATTATCCGTGTGCGTTTGTGTGTGTGCGTGTGTTTGGGGGAGGGGGTTGGCGGTGTTGCAGAGAGGCGGAATTTTTCTTGGTGGCCTGACGCGCAATTGTCCCAGGGTAGTGAGCGGCCGCGTGTGTGCATTGAGGCGGGGGCCGCGGAGAGAAGACGGTCACGTTTCCCGAACAGCAGCATTACTTAAGCTAAGAAAATAGCTGCAGCTGACTCCAAAAGCAAAAAGATTCCAGCCCCAACTCCCCGACGCCCCCTTTCCCCCAACTGAGTTTTTAGTTTCAAAGCAGCTCTCCGCCTTTGCTGCTGCTATCTTTATTATGATCATTATTTATTCACCTGGAAACTCATCCTGTCTTCTCTTGTGGATGGGAATCAGTCTTGAAGAACTGTTGATTAATTTTAGTAAGGGAATCTCTTGTGAAGCTTACAGTTAGCTAACCAAGTGCAAGGTACAAATCCGTGTAGCTCTCGCAAGAGTGCAAGGTGCTGATTAGATTTCTTTACATGCTGTATTTGCTATGCAAAGCCTCTTCTAAATGGGATCTATTGCTCCCCACTCAGCTGGGAGGCTCCTTAATCACACTGGGTTTCAGGGCGCTTTGGAGCATGTCCACTCTCTCACGGGCTTATTGCTAAATTTTTATGTCTTACTCCTCACAGCCAAAAGCTAATACGAAAGCTGGCTTCTATATCAGACCTATATAATCGGTAGACTTAACCGGTATGACCTTACTAAATATCCAATGAGAAAGCCCCCCAAACATTTTTGAGGTAAATAGAATGCAGATTGGCGTTTGTCCAGGGATCTATTAGGCTGTTGCAATGTGAATGTAAAATTTTAGGTCAGTATTGGACGTGTTAGAACTAGATTCTTATTTATTTTCATCACTGAACAACACGGGCCAGCTACCTACGATGGGAAGGCCACCAGCCACCATATTAGCAGAGAATCAATCTGGGTAATACGCATACCATGAAAAGTTGCTTCTTTATCCACAACGTTATTGCTTCAGCGTTATTACCCTCTCCTTGAAAGCCTGAAACAGGATAGGGTTAAACCATTTAAGGATGTTTGATAATCACCGAATACAATGCAACACCATACTGTCATGTCGAGTTGCAAATATCTTTGACTGGAGGAGGTTGGAAGATGAAATTTCAAACATTATTCCATGTCTCTGCCAGTAGATACAAGAAATTGTAGAAAGGAATTGGGCTAGCTGTACCGTAGCAGAACCTATTACAAACCTAACACGGAAGGAATGCTGTTTTTTCTTTTTTCTTTTTTTTTTTTTTTTGCCCAAGTCTTAACACTTCAGTAGTTTCATTGCAGTTTTAGAAATTCCAGGGGATGCTTTTAGCAGAAGAAAGTAGATTCCCAAATGACACCATGCTGGGCTACCCTGGAATCCCCAAAGCAGTCCTGGCTTTTCCTGTATGCTAGGTTTCAGATGATGTGATCCTATCCGAGTTTGACTTTGACCGGCTGAATCTAATTTGAACCCTCTCTGATGCCCGTTACATTTATATTCTGGCCTGCTGGAGAGTTTGATTTAGGATTTAGACATATCTCCCTAGAGCAACTTTATATTTTCCCATTTTGAAGCTGTAGTTTCAAGAAAGGCTCAAGTATGTACAAGTCCAGGAGCTTTATTCTGTAGAGACCCAGTGTGAACATCTGATCTAGTTTGACTCTTGAGCTTTGTACTTTACATGGAAGAATTCCTGCTTCTGCGATCTGAAGCCTCTGAAGTTGAAAAACAGCAAGAGTGCCCGGCGGCTTTTGGTTTTGCTCTCTGTTTGGAAGATTCCAAAAAGGTCAAGGTGATGTAATATTTGTATTCAGGTCAGACTTTTTTGGATAATCATCTTTTGATATATTTAATTTCAATTCAAGCTCAGTTTTCACTAGATTACATTAATAACTTTGTGGTTTCTGCCACAGTGATTCAAATTCAGTCCATTAGTGACCTCTATCTGTGAGAAGTGAATACTCATTGTTTTTTTTTCCTTCTCATCGGAGTCTGCAGATGATGTAGGGGGTGCTGGGGGTGAATCCCAACAGCTTTGTAGTTCTTTCTGGATATTGCAGTTTACCTGATTTGATTTTTCTAATATGGAGTTCAATATGGATAATGACATTTAATTACAGTAATAAAAATGTTATGGGCTAATAGAGAGGCAACTAAATGGTTATTCCATATAGCATTGACAATGTGCTCAACATCAATAAAACACCAGAGCTATCCACTGCCAATGAAGGGATTGTACAGTCAGACTGACTATTGTTTTGGGATTCACAATGCTGCTGAACGTAAGTGAAATTTTATTGCTCCTAAGTGCTTACATAACAGGGGAAACTTGAGACCAGCTCAGAATATGTATGTGGTAACTAGACTTCATGGTAGCTGTGTGTATCTGTCTTTAAATTCAGCTGTGCTTCTACTCTGAACTTATGGAACAGATCAAAGAGTGTGAGCAGAGTATTTATAAACAGATGGTCCTTTTAAGGAGACTTTAAAAATTGGATTCCTAATCCAGGTTTGTCTTGTGAGGGTTTTCAAATAGAAATTTCAATTTTAGTCGATTATTTTTTAAATGCTAATTGAAGACAAAGTTTACTGAATTTCTTAGGTGGGTGGATACCATTATCTGACATTTTCCAGATGGTTTTTGATCTAGTAGTGTTTGGGGATATGGAATTTTTAGGAGGTTTTCTTTCTTTTCCCTTGGGCAATTTTTACACAAAGGACTTTTTTAAGACTAGCTGTGATTATTATTTAAGTTAAACAATCACTATCGTACTTCAGCCAACTTTCTTACCTTTTCTAGTCTCCGGATTGCTTTTGTGCAATTATATCTTTCCTTTAAAACTACATGTCTCGAGTGAAGTATCAGTATGCTTTTACTTTTTTCAGTAATAAAGGACCTCCAATTAAGTATCTGTTTATAATAAAACATACACACACACACACACACACATACACACATACACACACACATACACACACATACACACACACATACACACACACACACATACACACACACACACATACACACACATACACACACATACACACACATACACACACACACACATACACACACACATACACACACACATACACACACACACACACATACACACACACACACACACACACATACACACACACACCCCTCAAGAACCATTTTAAGACAGAGATTCTTTTCAAGGTTTTAAGTATGTTCCATTTTTAAAGGCTATGAAACAAATATTGTAATAAAAATATCCTGTGTTCTGATGAATACAGAGACTTATTTCAGTCTCATGGAACAGTAAAACACTGTATTAGTAAAACAATCAGTGGTATTTTGAGTACACGGTCAAAATCTGTTAGAACCTTCATGTTTTTTCTTTTTTTCTTCCTTGGCGAATTTCACATCTACTGGTCTTTTTGGTTTTCTTTGATTTCTTCGACTGTGGCTCTTTGAAGTGATTCAAAATTAAACAGTAGCTACTTTTTCAGGGAAATTCATCATGTTATGTTCGGGATTCCAGAAGAGTTAATGAAGCAGAAAAAGTCCTGTAAAATATCTTTCTAAAAGAAGTCCTTCTCTTGCAAGCTTCCCACTTACTGGCCTCCTGTACTATTTGCAGTGAATTGGAACTTCGTTATTTATTTTTCAAATACCACCTCTAACTTAATTTAATGTAGGATGTGTTTCTGCGAAAGTGTGCAGTGCCATGTGTCTTGAATTGCCCAAACAAAGCAGTGTCATTGTTACGTACGGATCTGTTAATAAGGGAAGGTCAGAAAAAATATCTTTATGTAATTTGGGAAGTCAAAAGGGCACGTTCATGATTCTCAAATGCTGGTCAGTTATTTTACTAATACTTAATAAGGACATACTTTTTCTGGAAGTTTAATGGTTAAAGACCTCAGCCATTTTTGAAGCATTCGCAAAATAAATCTCTGGAGCTAATACGAATCGTTAGATGCTCATTAGAACCCAGCAGTTTTCCCCCCTCCTTTGTTCCCAGGTTGCTTTTAAGGGAATGTGCAAGAAACTTGGAAAAATGTCTTCTGTGCCCTTCGGTTCACAAGTCATATTGTTACATTTCAGTACTCTTTATTAGAGCTTTCAAGACACAGGTAAAAGAATCTTCCATCTGAATCCTTTTGAGAACCTGAGGGCTTTTGGATTTAAATCCGTTGAAAAAATATCAGGTCCCAAAGTTTATAGATGATATTAGACCTCAGAACAATTGAAACCAACTTCAGCAGGAAGCAAAAGAACAGCAGCTCCTAAAATTGGTTCACAAATACACTGTCCATTGAAGTCAACAGAGGTCATATGGCTGAATGGAAAACATTAGATGCATGTCAGTCCTGAAATAAGTTCACATGCTGGTGTCACTCTAACCCCAGCTGCCTCTACATGTCACTTTCCTCAGAATCCAGCATCGAATAGTTTCCGCTCCCATTTTGCTCCCAAAATGGTACTCAAGTACTTAGACAAAGGAAATAATGCAATAAATTGTAATATTCCTCATATCTATTAGACAAAGTGGAGGTCAGAGGTTAGCGGAATAGTTTGGGTGCATTTGGGCCATAGAGGTTCCAGGGAGCTCCTTTGAAGATTGATTTTGAAAACACATTCATACCCGCCCTCGTCACTCCTGGCCCTTACATTTTCAAATTCTCACATCCAGGATTTCATTAATTTCTCACAACTGCCTCTGAATTGATACAGAAAAATCCTGCCTGCCTCACTTCTGATTGGATAACTGGAGCCACAAAGAAGTTAAGCGTTACTAAGGCTGTGCATTTTACGTTTGATTATATAGATGTAGAATTCTGGAGATACAGTTGAGAAGTTCCATTCTTTATGCAACCACCCAAAATGATGAGATTTATTTGTTTTGTTAGTTTTTGTTAGAACAGTTAAAAAAATTGCAAGCCTACAAATATTTAGATTTAAAATAATAGCATTTCAGTCTTCAGCATTAGATTGGACTTCAAGTTTGCCTGTTCTGAATGAGTATAATCCTATGATGTAGGTATCTGGCACTTTAACTGTGGTGAGGAGTGAGAAATAAATGAGATTGCTTTGGGGGGAAAGAAGAAAACCTGCATTCTCATGTCAACATACTTCTTTCTACATTCAACCTTGAATGAATTACTTAATCTCCTGGAGACTTAATTTCCTCTCTACAGAGTTCAGCAGAGTTGTTGAGAGGTCACATAAGATTAATGTGCGTGAAAATACCTTGATAACAATACAGTGTTATATTCCCATAAAGAGGCATTATTCAAATTGATAACATTTATCACTGCATGCCTGTCTTGTGCTGTGATAGACTAGGTTTTGTATAAATAAGATGGTAACCAAGACAGAGTCCTGCCTTTCAGAGCTTTCGCTCTTAGGGGTTCAAGGGATATCGTCTAACCAGTACAGTGTCTGGTGGCTCCTGCATCATTTCTTCCATTCAGTTAATGATAGATTATCTCCTTTTCTGGGTTTGTGCTATTTTGATGAAAGTATCCATCTTAAGGAGAAAGGATAATTAGGGCGAGTTGAGTTCGAGTGTCAGACTTTTCCTTTGACAGCTTGGCTTGATTTGGAAATCGAATTTTGAGGATTCTTTTGGGGAGAAAAATATCATCAGTGTTTCCTAAAATGAAGTTGTTTCTCCTTTTGGCTGGATTTACACTTAAGCCATCCACATTACCTTTTGCAAACACACACCAATAGAAACACAGTGATTTTTAAAAAAATTCTCTTTTGCAAAATAAGGCAGGCTAGTGCAAAGAGTCTTTTTAGTAGTTTGGCAGACCTCCTCAACCCATTCCCAGTGAATAGAAAGACGATTTATTATGAAACCAACATATATTCCAAAGCTTGGCTTTATTTTGCTGTTGTTAGTGTCATTAAACCCTGTGGAACAGTTCCTTGCAGTGTATTTCTGCATGTTTTGTTCATTTCTGTTTTTACTATTGTCAAATCTGAGACACTTAATTTTAAATGTTCCAAGAGTGAGCATGTTTATTTCATTTTGCTGAATCGTTTACCTTTAGGCCTTGGTAAAGGTTAATTCTTAATTGTTTTTGTGTTGCGTAGTTGAAGACTTCAGAAAACACATGCCTTTGTGAAATCTATATTTATAAAATATGTGGTTGGATCCTGATTCTTGGCCAAAATGAATATTTCTTTCAGTGATTTGGGTTATGAAGTCCATATCCAACAACATTCTTTTCAATCTCTGATTTGCTATTGTCAGAGTTCTGATACTTGCTTTTTTAATTTTTTTAAAGTTGATAAGAATTTTAGCAGTGTATTATAAAGTATGTGGTCACAGAACTGTATTTTAACATGAAAAATTACTTGCATAGTTTGGCAAAATTAAATACTTTTTGTACTGGCAGTGCTGAATGATATAATATTTGAAAGAAGAAAATATTTACTAGTACTTTGAAGAGGTCTACTAATAAAATGAGAAGCATCTGCAGGTATATATGTGGGGAATTAGTATGTGTTTATATCTGTGAAATGCACCAACAAATATAAGTCTTATGTACTATGGGGAGGAAGTACTGTTACACCCTGAAGCTAGGTGATGCCAGCTTAGCCCATAGGTCTTTAATGTGGTAGAAATAATGATATAACCCAATTAGTTCTTAATTGGTGGTTTTCTTCTCCAAATAGGTCTTAGGGAAACTGTAAATGAAGAAAAGCTACAAAATACAATCAGAAAAAAATATTTAGGTATGACTGTCCTGATCTTCATAAAGGAGATAGTCTTGTGGAGACTTCATCAAATGGTGATGAAAACTTGTTCATTCAGGAGACGATTTTTGGCACTAACTGTGTACCGGGAGTAGAGTAAGAAGGGACAGGCCAAGAGTAGGTAAGGCATGATCCCTCCACTTGAGGCCAGCCAGGCTGGTGAGCAGAAAGGTAGACAAAAAACCTGAATGCTTTGCAGTTTTACACAAGATTGAAGAGAGTGCAGTCAACACTACGTGTGCCAGAAATGCATAGTGTTAGTCAAAAGCACTCTTCATTTGGAGATGGACAGTCCTGGGCTCTAATGCTAGTTCCGTGACTTGTTAATTTTGTAAGCTTGACCAAATTTTTAAATGTGTTTTATTGTCTTCTCAAGTAGAAAATGGAGGGAAAGACTAGAGCTATTCATCAGAGGATTGAGATAATTATTTAAAATGTCTACCTGTTCTGGCACATAGTAGAGGCCTAATGAATGCTGACTGCAGGTAGGTCCTTCTGTCTCCAAATAGATAATGATTTCATTGTGTTACCTTTACCTTCTACTGACCTGTCTCAGTTTCAGGAATCAGCTGGATCCTCAGTTGACCTGTCTCAGTTTGGGGAATCCTACCTAAGTTGGACTTTATTTGTTCATTGAAAGCATAGCCAGGCCGGGCACAGTGGCTCAAGACTGTAATCCCAGCACTTTGGGAGGCTGAGGCGGGTGGATCACGAGGTCAAGAGATCGAGACCATCCTGCTCAACATGGTGAAACCCTGTCTCTACTAAAAATACAAAAATTAGCTGGGCACGGTGGTGCGTGCCTGTAATCCCAGCTACTCAGTAGGCTGAAGCTGGAGAATTGCCTGAACCCAGGAGGTGGAGGTTGCAGTGAGCCGAGATTGCGCCATTGCACTCCAGCCTGGGCAACAAGAGCGAAACTCCATCTCAAAAAAAAGAAAAAAAAAAAAAAAGGAAAGCATAGCCTTTGAGGCAATTAAGAGGTTTACCCCCATGGCTTCTACCTCACAGCCATGTATGCTTCTACCAATGGCCAGTGCCTGCAGCTTCCAAGAAGTCCCATGTCTAGACTTTGACACTGAGCTCAGTGAGCTGTGATCATTATGTCTTTGCCACAGTACAGAGACTTTTATCAAAATGAATTTTAAAAACTTGTCTCACACAATTCACTTTATACATGACTCTTAGCAGAGCCATGAAAATAATTTGTTGTAGAAGATTAACATGTAAATTATTGTTATGCTTGCTTAAGGCTTATTCTATTCTTGTAGAATGATTATACCTTGCTGTGGACGTTAGCATCAGAATGATACTCTTGGGCTGTTAGTTGAGTGTGGAACTATTTCTTTGAGAAGATAATTTTCAACTAAGTAAAGGAACTTCTTACTATTTCTAATGCAGATACTTATGAACAAATAGCAGTGCTCAGATGTCCTGGTAAAAATACGTGGTACTGGGGTCTTTTTCATTTATCATTATAATTGCATGTGTGTATAATATAATTTCTGTGTTTCGCTCAACATTTGAGATTTTCTCCTGTTTTTTTCAACACCATGAATCTGTAAATTTATGGATGTAGGAAAGCTATATTTAACAAGATGTTAAACATGCCCCAGACCTCCAAGCTAGGAAACACATAGGCTTTTTCTGTTAAGATCACATAATATATAATGTAATATATACATATAATTAATCAAATTGGACCTGAGAGAAGCAGGCACTAGAGTATATTTTGTAAGCTGTTAACATCTTAGTAAGTAGCTTCTGAACCAACATTCAACCCAACATAAAACAAAAAGGCCTTGTTTTGCTACTTTAGGAAATGTAAGAGAGATTAAAATTCTTTGGGAAATGGTTTTAAAAAGTATTTTTGTACTCAGATAGGCAAAGAACAAGTCCAATGGTGCTGACAGCAATGGAATTTAAAACTGGATTCTAATAATCTCTGACTCCTGAAGGAATGCTACTCAGACATCCGTTTGAGTCACGAGCCCGTAACTGAGGATTTGACAAAGACTGAGTCCTCACTGTGCCAGGCACCATGCTAAGTTCTGTGCTAGGCTCTTGGGATACTCTTTCAGACAAGACTTCGTCCCTCCTCACAGAGAAATCTGATAGGTTGGCCTGTAGTGACTCTTTTCTAAACTTGGCCTATCTGCTTGAATTAACTGAAGGAGCTGGTTAGAAACACAGATTCCTGGGCCAACAAGAAGAACCTGAAGTCCAACTTCCTGTAACCATCAACACATTAAGCCATATACGTTTAGAATTTATTGTAATCTTCTCATGGTCTTTGCTGTACCCAGCGTGTAAATCGTGAAGACTAAGGTGAATCCTGTTTTGGTGGAGATTCTGAAATCAATCTGAGATGAAACCTGGGAATGTGAGTTCTTGAAAGCTCCCATTATTGGAAATCACTGAGCTAGATGGTTTTTACAATTGTTTTCTGACCTGGAGAATCAGTGGTTTTTATAGTTGTCTGATTTATAGTTACTTGTGTGTTTCTGAGTGTTTTTCTGTGTGTTCTGCCACATAGAACATACTGCTCAATTTATGTCCATCTTCTAGAAAAGTACCTTCAGAGAGGGCAGATATCAGGGCTGGCATCCCTCTTCTCTTGGTAGCGGCAGTCTCCTGTACATTCCTCCCCACCATCAGCATCCCCTAAACCATTGTACTGTTCTTGGTGTCCCCAGAGTTAATTTCCTAAAAAAAATTAATAAATCATATCATACTCCTTTGGAAACCTACCTCTTGTATCCCCTACACTTCTGGATAAAGCGCATCAAAACTTATTATCATGCCATGTGAGATCCATGACATTCTGGATCTCAAACCACTCCTCAGACCTTATTGTTCAGCCCCCATTTCCTGTACCCTCGTGTCAAAGATGGTGAGGCGTGGGCCTCTTGAAACTTTGCCTTTCTCATTCTGTATACCATCTACCTAGAACATGATCGCTTACTCTCCATTTGGCAAACTCTTCCTTTAAGACGCACGTGGATGACACTTTTCCCTCCTGGTCACTCCTTCCTCTGGGCTTCTATAGTGTTTTGTTTGAAACTTAATTGGTTCTCTGTTTGTGTTGCGTTATAAAATGTGTCTGCTTGCATGTCCATCTCTCTCATTAGTCTTTAGGAACGTTGGCTCATTCATTTCATCTCCGTGGTGCTAACAAAGTTGTCCAATGTACCACATTCTGCGAAAATCTGAGTTAGGAAATGGAATAGCACTGGCCAGACCTGGAGCACTAGAAGATCTTTATAATCTAGTGAGAATGACTGCTTCCTCAGAAGTCCTTTTTTGTTTCTATAGATTGATTGCCCAATGGAGGGGGAAATACCCTGAGCAGGTTTGTCAGACAAATGTTGGCTGGTTAACCCAACCCTGATCAGCAGCAACCTTTCCAAACCACACATGAGGCAATTCAGATGTCACACTGGATAGATCTGTTTAAAGAAACAATAATTTCGCTCGATGCTACGCCTTTCTTGGCACTGAGTAAAACTGTTGGTTAAGTAGATGCTCACGCAGATGTGGCTTTCCACAGAATGAGAAATTAAACTCTTAACATTAACTTTGTGTATCTGTCTTCGTGTAATTAATAAGAGCAAAGCAAAGCACTTGTGAAACTTTTTGCATTTGCTCTCTGTTTTTTTATTTTTTGCTTGTTATTACTTTGTTTATTTCATCCTAGTCACATTATTCCTGATGGAGGCCTCTCAGGACTCAGGGCTCTCCAGAGAAGGGAAAAAAAGACTAGAAATCACAGCTTCTTAATTTGGTTCCACAAAACAAGATCCCCCTTAGTCTTCATGATTTGAACATTGAGCACAGCAAAGAGCATGGGAAGGCTACAATAAATTCTAAATTTGTATGGTTTAATGTGTTGATGGTTACAGGAAGGTGGACTTTAGGTTCTTCTTGTTGGCCAAAAGAAAATTTTAACAATACTTTGCTAAGTTTCCTGGTTAATTATCATCTGATGGACAAAGGTGACTTGCATGCAAGTGATGTGTTTGCAAACACACATTAAACACACTCCAATCCCTTCCTCCCCTTTTTTCAACAAAACTTTCAGTGGCCGAAAAAAGTAGAAGAGTATAGAGCAGCATAGTTTGATATGCCCATATAGTTTGATATGCCTTTGGTTCCAACTGGGCTGTCTGCATGTTGGCAATACTTTCCAAGCCGGTGGGAAACAAGTGTAAGAAACACCTGAGATGATTTTTGATAAGACACTACCCCTTAATACTGGAGGCTTACAATACCACCCCAGATCTTTTCATGTGAATTTATGAGACTGTTTACAAACAATATGCTCTTCTGATCCCTTGAATCACAATGAGTATTGGTAAGGCCACATTTCTCATCCAGAAGTCCAGCAATAACAACAGCAGTAACAATATCAATGATATTGATCATAAGGTTTATTTAGACTGCTGCTTATGCAGCTCATTTGTATTATCTCATTTAAATCTTGTAAAGTAGATTCTGTTGATTAAAGTTGTGAATAGCCTCATTTTACACAAAGGGAAACTGAGGTAGAGAGTGTTGCCTCAGATTGCTTATCTTACTTTAGAGTTCTTATATTACTTGTCTTCATAGCTCAGTTGAACACTGGATAATTTCGAAAATCAACTCTAAATTTATTTGTCCATGGCTTAAAAATCAAATTCAGAAGTGATGACTCACTGTCCAGGGGGTGTAAATGATGAGCTGCTAACCAGTTGTCCAACTTTTTATATTTGACTTTTCTAATAGATAACTACCTAAGAAATCATTAGTTAGTCTTTGCCACTTTTGAGTGAGAGAGATTCATGAGTCTCTCAATGTATTTCTGTTACATGGAAATAGTGAGGAATCATTAATTTGAAAACAAAGCATGACAGTTTCGAGCACATTTTCAGTACTAAGGAAAGCTGTGCATACTTGCTTAATGATTACGGGCTGTATTTGTTGCAGAGAACATTCTCCATTTCTCTCCCCTTACCCTTTTACCAGCATTGCTAATAAATAGGTAAATGGATTGATTTGAGATTTGCCTCTTTTTCCCTGTGGAGGTGATAATGGACAATGGAATGACCAGAGGGAAGATAACAGCATAAAGTGTGTGGCCTCTGAGAGGGCCTAGGAAAAATGAAGAAGTAATTGTGTTAATTAATAGGTCAGCTTCACCGGTTTTCTAATTCTATGTAATTGCTCAGGCGGTAGACTTTTATTGGGTGAAAAAATGACCAGAGATGTACTGGGAAAGGCTTGTTCCACATTGATAAATGGAAAATAAGCATAGTCTGTGCTTGCAAGTCTTTGCACTACTGAGTTAGATTTTTCACCATCCCTCCCTTTTTGCACTTTCTGTGGTCGTGCTCATCTTTCTACGTGTGTGAAAGTTGTGTTTTTTGAATTCTAGGGTTGTAATTAAGACCCTTTAGTTGTTTGTCCGTAGTATTTCTATGTGAGTGTTATTAATACTGTCTACATTATGTGATCTGTTCCTTAATTGCTTCACTTCTCTTGAAGCAGCTAGACTATGGCTTCTGTCATTTCTGTGTTCTTTTGTCACCATCTGCTCATTATCTGTCAAGAAGCAACCATGGATTATTTCTGCCCTGGGCCAGTCTAACAGACTCCTTGATGGGGCTGATGAGGAAAGTAGGTACTACCTAACTCTGGTAGCAGTTAGGTGAAAGGCTCCGCAGCCTGCTAGCGCCATTACCACATGAAAGCACCAGTGCCATTTGGATTCCTGGTGAATCCTGTAGTGTTTCTTCTGTCTATGGAAGTGCAAATTTAGCTGAATTGGGTGGAACCGAAACACTTGCCCTCTGCAATTTGCTACTGAAAAATGGTGATGCCCTGTAAAAGAAACTTTAACATACCAGTGTCCCCCGCTGCTGGAAATGGCTGCCTGGTTGGTTTGTCTGGACTGCATACATCGGTAAAGAATCAGCCTATGGCATGGTGTTCCTCTTCTGTCCTTCCATGTGCTGAACTCACTTGGATTTTCCACTGGACTTCAGTGTCAGTGTGTTTTAGAATGAATTAAACATTTCCAATAAAGTCCTACTTGTGCCAAATTAACATTTCTTTATTAAACAAAATATGCTGCCTAGAATCAGTAGTTCGAGTCTCCTTTGATTAGTCTCTTTTGTTCATCTTCATGTGTTCTGTCACTAGTCATAGGCACTTAAAAAAAATTCTGTTTTGGTTCTACTGGGGCGATTGTAATTAAACCCATATTTCTCCCTCTCTTTCATCTTTCCTTTACTGACCTGAACACCAATTACATTACTCTTTCTCATTCTTGTGCTGGCAGAATTACTCTCCATTGTTTAGAGGGTCAGGTCTAAACTCCCCAGTTTGACCTTCAAGGTCCTTCTTTCTCAAACTTTCCCTAATCTTTCTAGAGAACGTTATTCTTCCCTTCTGACCTAAATGTAGGGTATGCTCCCATTTTTATCTTAATAGTAGCTCCAATATGGTATAAAATTTCACCAAATGCTTTGTCTTTCTTTTCTTTCTCTCTCTTTTCTCTCTCTCCCTCCCTCCTTCCCTCCTTCCTTTCTTTCTTCTTTCCTTTCTTTGCTTCTTTCTTTCTTTCTTTCCTTTTTTATTTTTATTTTTGGTGGAGTTTCGCTCTTTTGCCCAGGCTAGAGTACAGTGGTATGATCTTGGCTCACTGCTGCAACCACCACCTCCTGGTTTCAAGAGATTCTCCTGCTGGGAGTACAGGGTCCCATCACCATGCACGGCTAATGTTTGTATTTTTAGTAGAGATGGGGTTTCACCCATGTGGACCAGGCTGGTCTTGGACTCCTGACTTCATGATCTCCCTGCCTCGGTCTCCCAAAGTGCTGGGACTACAGGCATGAACCACCATGCCTGGCTGCTTTGACTTTATTTTCTGAGAGTGAACTCATCTAGGGAATGAACCCCCAAAATCTGAGACAGGTCTCAGTTAATTTAGAAAGTTTATTTTGCCAAGGTTGAGGATGCACACCCATGTCACAGCCTCAGGAGGTCCTGGCGACATGTGCTCAGGGTGGTAGGTACGCAGCTTGGTTTCATACATTTTAGGGAGATATGAGACGTCAGTCAGTATGTGTAAGCAGGTGGGACAACTTGAAGCGGGGAGGGGGCTTCCAGGTCACAGGCAGATGGCAGAAAAATGGTTGCATTCTTTTGAGTTTCTAATGAGCCTCTCCAAATGAGTCAGTCAGCTACTCCTTTATCTCAGTGAGCAGAGGGGTGACTTTGGATAGAATGTGAGGCAGGATTGCCCTAAGCAGTTGCTAGCTTCACTTTTCCCTTTAGCTGAGTGATTTTGGGGCCCTAGGATTTATTTTCTTTTCACAAGGGCAAAAATAATGCTGAATAAATATTTGAGGAGCTGAATTGAACTCAGGTGTGCGGCTCCAACCTACGTCTGTGAAACTTCCATAGAGTGCCACTCTGTCTACCCCATGTGTGCTACTTCCCACTAGATTTAAATATTGGGTAAATTAATATTTACCAAGTTTGCACAAATAACTCTGATATATATGAATTTTAAAATTATCTAACAGAAGAAGCTTCCTTTGTTCCCTCCGTGGAATCTTTTCCAAAGCAGTGCAGCCTCTTGCTTTGAAAACAGGAAGGTAGAACATTCCAACAGCACCATGAGTCCTCTGTTTGTATTTGTAAAACCTGTACTCTTTCCAAGCCTCTAGGCAAGAACAAATAGAAATAATCAGAGGCATTAGAACTTGATTATGTTGAATTAGATTCTTATAACTGAGGCTTGATAGCCAAAATTAATTGTGCTATAGTTTATATTGAAAGAGATACTTATGATATTGCAAAACCATAGACTAGATTGCTGGAATCTTCTAAGACATCTGGATGTTTTGGAAAATACAACAATCACATGCTTTTTATCTCAATAATTGTATTCTTTTTAAAAGGGAGCTGTGTACATGGCACAAACAGGAGGCAGGGAGATACTGGGTAGAAGAAGGTGGTCCGTGGCAAGGGCCACACATTCAAGCCTGGACCCGTGACCCAAAGTGAGAACATGCATTCCTGTTTTCCCTGCCCAAATGCTGCCTTTTCCAAAACCATCCTGGTCTGCCCTGTCCCCTATCCTGTACCCATAAAAACCTTAGGCCCCACTGGCAGGACTGCAGAGGAGACAAGAGAGTAAGTAGCTGGACATTGGAGAAAAGCAGCTTAACTTCAGAGGAACGGCTTCACAGTGGGACCTCAGAGAAGAGTTTGGCCGATGATGGCCGAACTCCAGCAGAAGACCACCTTCCCACTCCATCTTCTTTCCAGCTACCCATTTCAATGAGAGCCACTTTCATCGGCAATAAAATCCTCTGCATTTATCATCTTCAATTCGTTTGTGCAACCTGATTCCTCCTGGATGCCAGACAACGACC
Source organism: Saimiri boliviensis (assembly GCF_048565385.1). NCBI lineage: Eukaryota > Metazoa > Chordata > Mammalia > Primates > Cebidae > Saimiri > Saimiri boliviensis. Next base: position 18,279,454 of record NC_133450.1, on the reverse strand, counting down.
CAGGTGCCAGTGCAAGAAGCTGTCTCACTGACCCTCCGCTGAGCTGTCTAACACGCCGTCCATGGATGGCAAAACTGAAGGAGCACAGTGTAACATACGCCCTCGCAGGCAGCTCCTAGATGCTGCCATGGGCCTGCACAGAGGTTTGCTTCTGCCAGTTGCCCAGAAGCTCTTATCCTGACCTCTGCACTTGCTCACCTGTGTGCTTCCCTGTCCGTGAGGGGTTGAGAGCTGTGGGCTCAGTAAACAAACTAACTCCTTTGCGAGTCTTGTGAAGGGGTCAAGGGAAATAATATCTCCTTTCATAAAGATACAGCGTGGACATAGAGAGAAGGCCATGGAGTTTGGAATCAGACAGACTGGATTTGAATCCCGGTTCTGTCTCAAGCAGCTAGGATGACTTCAGCATATTTCTGGGTGCTTGTGTTCATGTCTACTTCCTCAGTTTTTCAGTAGAGAGAAAAATAATGCTCCTAGGACCATTCTGGTGAATTGGTGAATAGATTGTGTGATATCTGCCACACTTCAAGTACTGGTGTGCATTAACTCTCTATCCTAGTTTCTTTTTAGCAGTATTTATTTCTGTGGTCAAGAAGAAGATAGCGTACCTTAGAAGTAGTCACTGTTCTATCTCAATTTGGACATGCTTGTTGAAGAACTCTTACAATCACTTATTTCTGGGAAAAAAAAATATTTTTAGCCATCTCATCACCTCAAAAACAGCAGGCATCATGGATTATTGAAAGGAAATTACCCACAGAAATTGCTCATAAAAACAACTGTCTGTAGAGGAGGCTGGCTTATCAACAGAAAAAAAAAAAAAGAATTTTTCGACTAAATTTCAGGTTGTCACTATAAATGAGAAAACAGCCACATCCATAATATAGTCTATGGGGACAGTGCTGTGAGTGTTTCTACTAGGTGGAATTCTCAAGTAAGAGGTTCTAAGAATGAGCATTTACTCTTCAAAAACCCCAGGGAATGGATATTAAGAATTAGGTAAACAAGAAATGAGAGCCTTTTCAAACAGGGAAGCAAAAAAAGGCAGATCAAGTAAATGAATTCACTATGGACCACATTGTGGAAAATGTGATGCGATATGAGACACATTTCATTTACATGAATGACCAATGTAATTATAATCAGCTCATGAGTATTTTTTCTTTTTCTGCATAATATTAACATCATCCAAAGTTAAGAAGGTATTTTTTCATCTGAAAACCCTACAGTCATGCAAAATTATGTAGACTTTTTTTCTGATGCTTAGAGAGAAGTTAGGGTTGTTTTAGCCTTGACTTACATTTCATTTTAAGACCTATCCACAATCGAGAAACTCCATGTTAAGAGATAAAGAAGAATCTATAGAACACGTTTTTTAAAAACTTTAAACAAATGGATATTAGAACTTATATTTGATTATATTTTTCTTTGTGCTGAAGGATTGATCTCCTTGTATAACACCCGTTAAAAATCTGGAGGGGGTTTCATGGGAAAATTGTAGCATTTCCTTTATTAGCTACTCTTAAAATAACAAGAATAATTAATCTGCTGGTTTAGCTTAAATTTAGTCTTAATGACAGTCACGCACACAAGCTGGCTTGTCATTGCCCCATCCTCCTCCATGATTCTGTCTTGCGAAATCATGAATGGAATTTCTATGAAAGTATATAGCAAATAGGTTCCTGAAAAAATATTACTATTCAAATAATTCATCATCTTTAAGTGACAGAGATTTGTAAATAGTGATATCTAGTGAGAAATATTTAATTTCATTTAGCTAGTAGCTTAGATGTGATTCTGATTCCACCTGTTTACCACAACTCCTAAAGAGAAAACGAAGGAATTTAAACTTCAAATCCCATTTCCTTTTCTTTTTAAAATTAAAAGCACCTTTCTGATGGGGGAGCAGTGGTTGGTATCTGTGCAAGTTGGTACATGGAATCATTTGATCATAACTGATATTATGTAAGGAATGGGATTGTCTGGAAAAATTAAGAAATAGGAGGGGCAGGAGAGAAATTTGAGAAAGGCACAGGCATGTCACTGCTGGAAATTCCCTTCTAGTATCTCCTTTTCTATTTACAGTAGCTCTTACCCTTCTCCAAGGGATGTATATTGAGTGTTCATAAAAAAAGTAAAATGGCTCCAGTGTTACCTCCGTTTGTCCTGTTTATTGTTGTGGCTATGATGTTTTTAACTAATTCTCATTGTATCCTAAGTTCTTTACTAAATGGATGGATGAATGTATGCATACATGGATGGAGGGACACATGGAATCGATGAGTATATATAGGGATTTCGCCCTGAAATTTCCTAAGATTTACTGTATTTAAGATTTGAATGGACCTGACCGAGATTACTGATAACTTAATTCAATTATTACCAGTGAGAAAAGGTAGCCATGCAGTGAGAAATTTGAAGGTGAGAACTGTTTTCCGTAATCTTTTCCATTTTTGTAACTCATATATTTTTTATTTCTTAAAGTTTCTGTTTTGCTTGTCATTTCACTTCTTTATCTCCTACAGTAAGTAGGTAAGGCATATGTATTTATCCTTGTTTCCAGATTCTCAGAGAGGAAAATGAACTGCTGAAGGTCATGTTCTTTTCTGTTTTGTGCATCTGTGTAGCAGATGGACAGCTTATCAACAACTCTTGCCATGAATTGGATTGTACAAGCAATGTGGGATAGTCAATAGGATGGTGGGCAGGAGCACTAAATTCTAGGTTTGATGCTGCTCCTAAAAAACTCTGTGAATTCTGTAAATTTACTGAACCTTGGGGCACGGTTTCTTCATCGATACAAGGCCAGATGGTTCTAGTAATTCTCTGATTCTCAGAATCTAGGAGCTTGCTTTAGTGGTTAGAATGTGGCTCTGAATTTAGTTCTAGTTGGGTCTGTGGCTGTCTTCACTTCTTCATAGCTTTGTTACCTTGGCAAAGTACTTAACCTGTATAAGCCTCACTTTTCTCATCTGTATAGTGGGGACAGCAGTAATAAAATCCCTTGAAGAACTGCCATGAGGATTAAACGAGATAATCCACAGGAGGCATTTTGCATAGTTTCTGGTGCAATTAAGTGCTCAATTGATTATTAGCAGATCTTCTACTGTGGCTCATTCAGAAGAAGTTAAGGTGAGGGTCACTGATGCTTTCAGTAAACAGTTGTTGTTAACTGGTTCCTTTATGACTGACCCAACAGCCTGAATCATGCCCAAATCAAAATCGTGAAAGCTCTCTAAAGGGCAGAGCCATCATAACTGATCCCACAATGTCCCACAGGCCTCTCAGAGAAAAATTGCCCCTCTAGGAGCTCAGCAATTGTTTGAGGATGATAATGTTGATAATTCCATCGCAGCACTGGGTTTTCCAGGGCAGACAGGTAAGACACAGAGACTTCTGGGTTGTTGGCAGGATTTGGAGGGCTGATTGTGGAGTCTTTGATGTGAGGAACTATTCCTGCAATCTTTCCAAGGCACCTAAGCTGCTGTAAGTAATGAGTCTTGTTGCTCATGTATCTGATGCTCCTGCTACCGTGTTAAGTCTCTGAAACATTTGCCAGCCTGATACCTAGGATCTAGTTGTAGAACACTGTTAGGAGTAATGGTATTTTTTCATGTGGTGCTCAGCATATGACTCCCATTTTTGTGAATTAAAGACTTTCAGGTAAAACGTTTACAGTAAATAAGGCAGGGAATACCTAAGAGAGCAGCCACCTTTACCTGTTGGCTCTTTTCTTTTGATTTGGTTAAGATTCTGTGAATATCTGCATTTGTTATTGTTATGAAATGCACACCCACCTCTTCTTTGTAGCCTTCAGAAGGAACAAAATAATTGAGTGCAGTGCAGTGTTAAGGTTTATTGACCAAGAAACTCAAATGAGGACAAGAGGTGATGATAAAATCTTAGGATGCAAACAGGGAGTTTAGCAGTGGCCAACTTTTAAATGCCTGTGCCCAATAATCCACACACTCTCTCGCTTAGTGAGACTATGCTGCCGGGACCATGTAAAGTAGGGGTGTCCAATCTTTTGTCTTCCTGGGGCCAGACTGGAAGAAGAAAAATTGTATGGGGCCACACATAAAATACAAGGATAGCTGATGAGCTAAGCAAAAATCACAAAAAATTCTTATGTTTTAAGAAAATTTATGAGTTTTGTTGGACCTACATTTAAAGCTGTCCTGGGCCACATGTAGCCCATGGGCTATGGGTTGGACAAGCTTGATCTAAGGCTTGTTTTTTCTTGTTGAATCCTGTGGGGACTACAGACATTAGATTCATACTTTTATTCCCAGATCCAAGCACTGATTAGTCATCAGGTCAGGCATTAACAAATATTTGTAGAAGGAAAGGGTGTGGAAGGAAAGGAAAGATTGAGGGAGAAGGAGAAAGGGAAAAAGATTAGAGCCTACCTCCAGTAGGTGATTAGAAATATTTTGTTGTTTTTAGTTTTCGTTCTCTATTGCCATTTTGGGGAAGGATAGAATGTTTTTGTGCCATTAAACAACAGCATTCACAGATGAGTTTTCGGGTGTCTTAAAACTCAACTCTGCCTGTATGATGGACACTTGTCCATACTACTATAAAAACAATAGATTCAGTTTTATATTCATTAGCTTACAGGGTAGCGTAGATACTTGTCAAATGTGGTTTTGAGGGTTTACATTGGAAAGAAAAATCTCATCAGAAATAGGAAGCAAGGCCTCTCTTCTCTTTTTATTTTCATTTGGAAGAAAGTGGAGAACATCTCATTTTATTCTTTTTTTAAAGAGCATAACTTATTAGAAGGCTTTGTTACATTCTGCAGGATACTACCTGTATTTAAGTTAAAAAAAAAATTGATGAGTGAGCCAGCAGTCAACAAGTATTTACTGAAGCATCATATGCTAGAAAGTTCAAAGTGCTAGTTTAAGTGGTCTTCCTGAGGGATTTAACAAAATCATCTCACAAAATACACTGTAAAAGATAAACATATATCAGTGAGCCGTCGCAGGCAGCAAGTGTCCTTGCAGCAGAGTGGACGTATGTGCTTCGTTTTCCGACATGTTAGTACATCTGAGAAGTGTTGTCCAGGATGCATAGGGCACATGACATTTTCATTGGTTTTAAGTGCCAGCGGACTACAGGTGGCTCTCAGATCCCCTTGGATCACTTCTCTGTGGTTTGTGTACCTATTTGGAATCCTCTATTCCTTTCATGAATTGAAACCTCACATTCCAATTAAAATTGCTTAAAAATTCAGCTCACCCAATAGGCTTGTGAATACTTTCTTCTCTAGTTGCAGTATTTCTACTTGATCCATTATTTGTAAAATTGAATTCATTGACTTTGATCTAAATAATTAGTGTTGTGAATATTAGTCTAGGTTTTAATCTAATCCAAGGAATGGGTACTTCTCTTTAGTTTTTCCTTTCCGATTATAAAAATGGAGGGTTGCTGCTATAAATTTTAATAAACATCCTAGTTAGGAGAGCAATCTTTCTGTCATTACAGGATGCTCATTAAAGGCTGACTCTGAGGTCCCTTTTCACTATGGCTAAAGGTGGTGGTTTGACGTCTTATAGAGTCAGGGGTGGCATCTGTCACATGCCACTTAGGCAGAATGCACTGATGTGGATTAAAGACCTATAACATCGGCTGGGTGCAGTGGCTCACGCCTGTAATCCCAGCACTTTGGGAGGCCAAAGTGGGTGGATCATCAGGTCACGAGATCGAGACCATCCTGGCCAAAATGGTGAAACCCTGTCTCTACTAAAAATAATAAAAAAAAAAAAATTAGCCAAGCAAAGCATGGTGGTGCGTGTCTGTAGTCCCAGCTACTCAGGAAACTGAGGCAGGAGAATTGCTTGAAACTGTAAAACGGAGGTTTCAGTGAGCTGGGATCATGCTACTGCACTCCAGCCTGGTGATAGAGCAAGACTCCAACTCAAAAAAACAAAAACAAAAACAAAAAAGATCTGTAACATCATCTAATAATGCCTATCTATTGGAGATAGGAGTCACTTTGGTAGTATAACGTTGGGCCTTAGAGACGTGGTATCCAAGTTAGAAACTTGATTGTATAATTTGTATAAAAGGTGTCTTTAAGGGAAAAGAAAGAGCTAAAGTCTAAAGTGGCAGCATACTAAAGGTTAGTTTCTTACTTTAAATATCACAGTAGATTCAGATCCTGACTTACGAGGCCAAAATGGTTGGCAGTCCTGATAACCCTGCTGTGCATTTAGAAATGAACTAGTCAGTACATGAGAATGTGCCTAGATTCCTAGAAAGTGTTACACGTCAGCAGATCAGCAGTGTATTCATCTGTTTTCATGCCGCTGATAAAGACATACCTGGCCTGGGTAATTTATAAAGAAAAAGAAGTTTAATGGACTCTTGGTTCCATGTAGCTGTGGAAGCCTCACGATCATGGTGGATGTGAAAGGCACGTTCTACATGGCAGTAGACAAGAGAGAATGAGAACTAAGCAAAAGGGGTTTCTGCTTATAAAGTCATCAGATCTGCTGAGACTTACTTATTCACTCCCATGAGAACAGTATGGGGGAACCATCCCCAAGATTCAGTTATCTCCCATCAGGTTCCTCCTACAACACATGGACATTGTGGGAGCTATGATTCAAGAGGAGGTTTGGGTAGGGTCACAGCCTAACCATATCAAGCAGTACAACTATTTCTCCCTTATCTAAAATCTTTTTTATTTTTATTTTATTCTTTTAGAGACAAGGTCTCACCTTGTTGCCCAGGTTGATCTCAAACTCCTGGCCTCAAGTGATCCTTTTGCCTCACTCTCCCGAGCAGTTGGGATTACAGGTGTGAGCCCCTGTGCCTGCCTGGCCTCTATCTGAGATCTTAAAATGAATCTAGTGAGAAAAGAATAATATTGGAAGAAAGCCAACTATCAAAAACTAGAAACAGTTTTAAGGATTGAGGAAGAAATAAGCATTAAGATGTATACATGTTTCTGTTTTCTAGCAATGAGATGTTAGTATAATACAGATGGAAGGCATATAATTAAGAAATTAAACATTAAGTTGGTAAATCCTATCTCATGAATACAGCTGTTTTAGGCTTGCATAAAACTACATGGAATATAATCAGTGCAATAATAATAAGCAGTGCTGTCTAGACATTTAAAACTTTTAAAAGTTTGGTATCCTAGAGACAACTATATAGATTTTGTCTGCAATATTTGCCATTGGGAGAAAATGCTCTCTGAATCTTTGAAAAATAAGCTTATAGGGGTATATGCATGGCACAGTAATTTCATTGGTAAAAGCTTTTTTTTTTTTTTTTTTTTAAGATTTTTAGCTTGCCTTTAATGGGTTCTATTCTACATCCCAAATACCTTCTTTTCTTTCCTCCATTTCACATACAAGTGGTGATCTGTTAATTTCAAAAAGTTAGTGATAAAATACTATTGCTAAAAATATTTTAGCTTGCCTGAACTTGATCTGGGGAGGACACATGTTCCTGGGAGAGAAGCCACATTCAACCCTGTAATGTTGTGTATATTCTGCTCTGCAGGGTGTACCTATGCCAAGAGACAGCTGGAGAAAGTTAAGCTGGTTGTGGAGCCAGACTTCCTGGGTTCAAAGTCTCACTTTTCTACACACCGATTAACTGTAGACAAGCTACTTGTCTCTCTGTGCCTTAGTTTTCTCATGTAGTACCTGGAGATAAGATCAACTTTATAAAGTTGTTGAGAAATTAAATGAGTTAATACATAGAATAGTGCTTGGCATGTGGTATATACACAATAAGTATTAGCCATTGCTCTTAGTTGTAAGTAATGCCTTACTAGCACAGTTTCTGTACCTTTTGTAATTGATCTGGTAAACCACGTTGTATTAGTCCATTTTCACACTGCTGATAAAGCCACATCTGAGACTGGAAAGAATAAGAGGTTTAATTGGACTTATAGTTCCACATGGCTGGGGAGGCCTCAGAATCATGGCGGGAGGCGAAAGGCACATCTTACATGGCAGTGGGAAGAGAAAATGAGGGAGATGTAAAAGTGGAAACGTCTGATAAACCCATCAGGTCTCATGAGACTTATTCACTACCAAGAGGACAGTATGGGGGAAATCGCCCCCATGATTCAAATGATCTCCCCCCGGGTCCCTCCCACAACACATGGGAATTATGGGAGTACAATTCAAGATGAGTTTTGGATGGAGACACAGAACCAAACCATATCAGATGTTATGAATAAAACTGTAAAACACAGAGACCCTCTTACTAAGGTGGAAACTTAAAAAAACACCATTAATTTCCAGTGGTTTTTTTTTTTTTTTTTTTTGCAGTATTTTTATTAAGCAGTGACCTTACTAGTTTGCAAATACCACGAGAGCAAGGTTCATGTGATATTCATCTTGTAATACCTGTGCCGCACCTAACCGAGTATTGAAGTGCTGAATAAATAAGTCTTCTGGAATTTCTTCTTTCTTCAGTTTACCTTAGGAATATGAAGTATTATGTGTAGGGCACCTAGATTTTCAAAAGGGAGATAGATTGGTGGTGTCTCTACTAGGCCCAGATAGAGTATAAAGACAAAAGCAAATAAAAAGACACTTCTCAAAGCTGCTTTGCTTATGCCACTAGTTCATGGTAGAAGGAAATTGGTGATGGTAGAAATAGTCAACCTGGGATCCTTTTCAGGAAATGAAACAGGTCATGTAGACTTCCATAGAAAGCATCCATAGACTTCTGTAGAAAGCCCTTATAATGTTCTACAAACAGACCACAAGGAGAATTAAGCCCTTCATGTATTCTGTTTGCCCTTGGAATGCATGTGCCTGTGCGTGTGCTTGTGTGTTCATTTTCATGTGGGGGTATGTCCACATTTTTTTTTTTTTTTTTTTTTTTTGAGACGGAGTTTCGTTCTTGTTACCCAGGCTGGCGCAATCTTAGCTCACCGCAACCGCCGCCTCCTAGGTTCAGGCAATTCTCCTGCCTCAGCCTCCGGAGTAGCTGGGATTACAGGCACACGCCACCATGCCCAGCTAATTTTTTGTATTTTTAGTAGAGACGGGGTTTCACCATGTTGACCAGGATGGTCTCGATCTCTTGACCTTGTGATCCAACCGCCTCGGCCTCACAAAGTGCTGGGATTATAGGCATGAGCCACCGCGCCCGGCCTATGTCCACATTTTTATTTTGTAAGCAGAACAAGAGGCAGCAGGCTCTCATATGTCCCCAGAGTTATAGTCAGGTTTTTCAGGAATTTTTTTTCCTAATCCTTTAGCACTTATCCTTGCATCAAAAATATATATTTTTTAAAAAAGTAAATAAGGATACAAGAAAAACCGAGTAGGTGAGAGGGAAGGAGGAATTCAGAGTTGTGGGACTAAGCAGGTGTTTGGCTGATTTAAAATGAGAAGTAAAGCAACGGCTGATGTTCCTGGATAAATGTCGATATGCATTATTAAATGAAACAGTGGTAAAATATAGACTGTCAGAAGCATTTTTCTTCTAGAGACATGAGGAGAATTGAAATGCGGTCTCTTTTGGTGTTTCTTCAATCATTTTTTTGTTTGAAGCGTTAATTACAGTGCTCCTCACTACCTAATACTTTCAGTTTAAAATCATATCACAAAAAAGAGGGAAAGATGCAATTGCTCTGATGAAAGGCAGCCATCGCAGCAGCACTGAGGTATTTATTCACCAGGGAGTTCCTGCTACATGATCCTTTTCCAGATCAACATTCTGTTTTGGGAATGCTTTTGTATCATGCGTATTTGACACAGTTTGTCTTTAGAGTGATTGCTGTGATACTGCCATTACCAGAGCAGGTAATAACCTTCAGGAAATGGTGTATTCTGAAATAGAGGAACTAGTTATTTACATAGTTTTCTTTGGATTGGATAATGTGTACAAGGTGGCTAGTGGCTTCCTAAAGGATTAGTATTCTAATCAAATAAACCTGTATTTAAATACATTGACACGAACAGATAAATGCACATAGAAGCACGTGTCCACATAGATGGGTGCACATGCATACGCACATCTATAGCACTGTCATAGCTATCTATCCATACAGAATATTCAGCCCTCTCAACACATACTTTTGAAAATGTGCTCAGCAGTGGGGTACAAGCATACAAAGGACTCAGACCCCATTCTCAACTTCTTCACAGTCTGGTGGGGACAGACTTGGGAGCAGAGATGCTATGATGGGGGAAGTGTGTGCAATGCAGCCTGGGGACAGAGTAGAAGAGAGGCTGTTTCTCCTGCAGCCCCCCTCCTGGAAGATACCAGGAGGTGATAGATGACTTTGAGCGGGTCTTTGGTGAAGGAACATGGATTAGCTGAGCAGAAAAGAAGAAGAAATACTGGATGCAGTAAGTAACCACTTTGAGACTAAATGTACACCAAAATGATATTAGTTCCTTTATTTCCAAATAGTTCAGATGTTCTTTAAAGGCACTGTTCTTACTGCCCGGAGGAAAGAGAGTAAACTGAACCATACGTGCTTGTAGTAAAGAATATATGTACGTCATATATGTATATACATGTGTAATATGTCTACTGATGAATATATATTGTCTATAAAGCCCTTTTACACTTTCTATTTTAACCTCATAGAAGCTCAGCAGCTTAGTTTAATATGATCATTATTTTTCAGGTAAGGAAAGGGAGGCACACGGAGATACACGGCCCAGTTTTCCTCCAGTCATTTCTGGGACTCACTGCTCCTACTCACATCTGTGCTGCTCATTGCCTCCCTGAGGTTAGATTGCAGGTTGCAAGTTAGATCTCTGATATCTGGATCTCCTGGTGGCATTAGCAGTGTTTAGTCAGTGACTTTCCTGAGCCTGCCTGGATCACTTTATTTGATTGTCTGTCTCAGGAAGCCATAGAATTTGAGCAAAAATTCGGACTTCCTAGAGGTTGTGCCAGGTCCCCCATCTCACTCCCCTCAGGAATTTCAACAAATCTCTTAATGCTGTTTTGTCATTTGTGCACTTCAAAGTGTTTCTGCCAGACGTACCTTGTCTGTCCCAGCTCTTACTCTTTGGGGCTGAGTGGGTTTACTTGTTTATTTTTTGGTTCTTTCTTGTCTCCAACTCCATGTGGATTTATATCCTATTGGGTGAAGTTTTGTTTTTCCTTGTATCTCTAAGTAAGAAGATGTGAACATACAATTAATTGAAACTAAATCCAGAATCATGACGCCTGAAGGAGAAACACATCAGAATTAGAAATGACATCACAAAAAAGGGCTGGCTCCTCATAAAGTGGTCTTCACACATAGAATGCATGCTATGTGACCAGGAATTTGTAGCAGCTGAGAAACAATAGTTGTTCATAAGAAAAAAAGAAATCAGAAAACAAAATATGCCGGTGTGGCTAGCCTTCCGGCTTTAGGATCTCTGTGATGCTGGTGAGAAACTTAAAAAATACATGAAGAATTTTCTTTTCTTCTTTTTCTACAATTAGATCTTCTTGACTAAGAAAAAAATGCAGAAGAGCAATTACTCCGTTACTTTAATTACTTTCCTAATTATAACGATAACCTTGTCACATTATCATAATTCCCCAAACAGAAAAATGCATGCTCCAAATTGCACCAATATTTGGTAATTTTACCTTGTTAACAGCTCACTGTCAGTATGTAGAGCACTACATTTTTCCCCATTACCTTTCTATTGCACAGTCTATATTTCTTTGCCTCAGAAAATGCTAATACATTCTGTACAACATGTTTGTGTTGCACAAGCCTGTGATTTGAATACAGCTTTTTAACATCGCGCAGTTTCAGAAGCTATCTCCTGAGCAGTATGCAATTCTCCCCTGGCTGTTTGATGGTAATGGGAGCTGTACATGTATCTGGAGAGAGGAGAACCAGCCTCGGGTAAGAAAGTAGCTATTTATCAAGGTATCTTACAATCTCAGTTTATGCCATTGTAAACCGTTACTGTGCATGTTCTATGAGATTATATCCACTAGAAATTTGTCAGCCATTGTCAACATACTGTAAGGAATAAGCATATATATTACTTAGTGAACTTAATTTTATTCTGCATTTCTTTGCCCTCATTTTCAAAGAGTCTGACTACTGGGGACACTTGCTTAATGGTGCCATCTGTTAGGTTATGAATTGTACAGAACGAGTGTTGGAAATATACTAGAACAGTCACACCACCCTGGCAGGTAGATGGCAAGGTGTCCTGATGCATGGCTCCTGCCATCGTGGAAATTCTCTCTCCATTATTATAGCAGATGATATTGTTGACAACCAATAAAGTTACAGAATGACTGCCTAGAATACAGTGATCAAGTAGGAACAAGATAAAATAGAATCATACCAGAAGCCTTTCCAACTAGAATATCAAATTGCCCTTATTTTAAAATGTATAACAAAGTAACCTTGAAAATCATTAGTTCTTTAGACAGCTCCAGCCTTTAGTAAAGTTGTGAAATTCTATTCCTGTCATTGTCTTTGTATTTTGTTGTTGTTATGGTTGTTGTTTGGTTTTAGTGGCCCTAAAATTCCAGAGCTGCTCATCTTCACATCTGTGTGACACTTCCATCATTCCCATGGACATACCCATCCACTTCTCTCCTGTCCTTAAGCTTTCTTGCCACTGAAACTAGTCTCAAAGACTCTTTCCCACTACAAGGAATACGCCTAACACCAATGCTTAGTGTTCATTTTCTGACAGTTTTTACACTTTAAAACTATGAGTAAAGCCTTGGACAAAATGCAAGTATCTGCTGAGATGAAAGCGAAGTGATAGCTGCTGAGAAATTAAGTAATGATGCTCATGGAAGAAAAAGCATCACTGATTCAGTACACACCTGATCGGCTTCTTTAGTTCATGGGACTCACTCACGTTTCCAAGAGAATATTTCATTTTCACACAGACATAGAAGTTTCTGAAAGTTAAAGCCAAAGTAACTGAAACGTTCTATAAAATTTTTATATTGCTTTGTTTGTTTCTTGGATGTGTGGCATTTGACAAGAAGGAGACCTGCTTTTCCATGCAATCTCCACCACATTTTGACTGTGAAGACCAAATGCAGGTTATTTGGCCTCAGGAAAACTCAGTCTCCTCCTCTGAGAATTGAGGTTAATAATACCAACTCATGAAGAGCCATTCTAACCATCAGATGAGATAATAGAAATATCAGAAAGAGTAGGTGGGTCTATAATATTAGTCACTTGAAGCTAGTTCCCAAATACCATCTTAACTCACCTTTCTTTCTTTCTTTCTTTCTTTTTTTTGAATCCAAACTCAAGATATCTAGTTTATTTTGTCATTGCCTTAAAAACTATGCTCATGGGCATCAATTCTTTTCTGTCTATTAGGGCATTATTCAGGCCACACGGTTTAATAACAGGAAAGACTGCTGTCACATGATTGCATCATGTTCTTCCAAATGAAATCTATTGAACAGTATAAACAACAAAGAACGTAATTGGCCAGAATGACCTAGGGGAAATAGCCCAGTGAAACTAAGCAAAGGAAATTTTATACCGTGAGGGAAAATCAATGGATTGTAACAGAACCCTGCAAGAAGAGACATAGCTTTCAAGTCCCAGAGACCTAAAGGTGATGGAGAAACAGGGTGTACCAGAAACTGGGCTTCTTGTTCTGCTTATCTAGCACCCTTTCCACAGTGTTATATATGTAAATAAATAATAAAGCTATGTGATTTTAAAATCTTCTCTTTTTAATTTACGTAAAGTTAGACATCGAGGAGTATCTATTGGGACATACACTCCTTAAAAGGAACACATACTAAGTTTGAGAATTATGGTTCTCTGGGCACTGCTGCCTGACTCAATTTAATGATTACAGAAGCCTAGGAAAGTAAGGATTATCACAGTTGTTCCCAGGTAATATCACAGCCGTTACCCTTGTCACCAGGGCTTTTGAACCACTTCCTAATGGTGAGATTGGAATGAGACTGGATGTGTCTGACTCTGCGATCTATTTTGTTTAACAAATGCCAGATGCATTGAGTCCTACACACCTTGTATTCGTTTGTTCTCACACTGTTGTGAAGAGCTACCTGAAACTGAGGAATTAATGAAGAAAAGAGGTTTAATTGACTTACAGTTCCTCAGTCTGCACAGGAAGCATGGCTGGGGAGGCCTCGGGAAACTTACAATCGTGGCAGAAGGGTGAAGGGGAAGCCGGGACCTTCTTCACATGGTGGAGGAGGAGGAAGAGAGGGAAGGGGGAAGTGCCACATGCTTTTAAAAATAACAGATCTCCTGAGCACTCATTCACTGTCATGAGAATAACAAGGAGGAATTCCACCCCCATGATTCAGTCACCTCCCTCCAGGCTCTTTCTCCAATGTGGAGATTACAAGTCAACATGAGATTTGAGTGGCAACAGAGAACCAAACCATGACATGGCTCAGATCTCTCATCTCCAAACCCTACTGCTTTATGTCATCTTAAAAAAGAAAAACAGACAAACAAAAATAGATAACATGGACTTCTCTCTCAAGAGAAGTGAAATGTTCTCTTGCCCCTTAGGTGAAGACCATGAGTAGGTCTGTTATTTGTATATGACTCAATGGATGATAGTTGATGTAAATTCCAGTGAAGATATTAGGGTTTAAAGGGAGATGCTCATGTAAAAGCCCTAGCATGAAAGGACCTCTGTATTTGACACTTAAATGGACAGCCAGAAGTCAGGGCATTTGTTCTCTTCCTATATAGGTTAACTTATTAAGGGAAGGAGAGGGTGGACAGAGGGTTTTGCTTTTCTACGGCTCTGTTTTCTGTGTCGGCATGGCAGAACACCAAAGTGGCACTTGGCCACCTGCTCTTCTCTGCCTGTACATGGGGAGTATTACAGCCAAATGGCATTGTTTTTTCATAACCCATGAATTGATTTGGCCAGTGACTATGTATTACTTGAATATGTATTGCTTGGATTGGCTTCAATTGCCTATATCAATTTAGAAGCTTTAGCAATGTTTAGCCCATATGTTGAGTAGCAATTTGGGAGTATTAACAGAAACATTGGTTTCCCTCATTTTAGTACAAATGAATCATCTTAGAGAAATAGAAAGTAATCAAAAATTAAACAAGTACATACAATCACCAGTAACCTGGGTTGGAAATATATATAGGTAATTAAAAGCATAAGTCATTACATTTCCTGTGGACCAACCAAGATCTTTCCAAAAGTATTTGTGGAAAATTTATTCAAGGATATTTTGACTTTGGCAAAAGGGCTAGTTTTCTGGTGGGTTATGCGACTCTGAAATAACATCAAAAGACAGTATTTGACAGTAAGATTCTGTCATGCACACTGTTTTCTACTTCTTTTGAAGACATGGGCAACACTATTGCAGAAAAGTATTATTATACCTAGCATGATTGAAACAAATGATATGTAATTTAATATAATAGTTCTTAAACTGTGTAGCTCCACATCCTCTGCAAATCAGCTTCTACAATCTGGGTGATGAGAATTCTAATAGCACTGATCTCAGAGGGTTTTTTGGTTGTGATGTGAGATAGATAAGATATTTGTCATGTGATCACCAGTTTTATCAAGTGAAAGAGCTAAGAGACTTATCATAGGATCGCTAGTTATCTTGGCTCTCTGCCTTACCATTTCTATGACGGCAAGAAAGGAATAGCAGAGTTATGAACTCTGCCAGTCTTGTTAAACAATTTTTAAGATAGTATATAGAACAGTCAGGGGTACAAAGCCACAGAAATCCCAAAGTTTTATTTTAAACTAGATTTCCATTTTTGTCACCTCCATTCCTTTCAGGGATCTTGGGAAAGGGAAAGAAATACTTTACTTTAAAAAATGGATTTTTGTTTTTTCTAAGTGAAGATAATGAAAGTCTTCCTGACCCAAGTGGCATCCAGCCTGGAGTATTATGTATTGTTTTTGTGAAGGAGTGATATTAATAACTGCAGTATGTATGGAGTCATAAAAATAGCTTTTGTTGTAACGTCACTTGTATGCTGCTGTTTTTCTTATAAGTAATCTGTCACATTCCTTTGAAGTTTAGTGTGGATATGCGATGAGTGGAATCTACAATTGTAGAAATAATGACCTTGAGATTCCTACTCAGAATATAATGTGGCATCTGGAACCCCAATAGTTTCCCAATCTTATTAATAGTGGTATTACTAACTCTATTACAGGCATGGTTAGTGATCAAATGTATTACTTATTTAAATTTTTGAATGATTTCAGAAACCAGATGCATGGAGATGTATTAAGATCTATATGTATCTTGTGTTGAGGTTATTGGTTTTAAAATACACATTGTTTGCTTTTAAAATAAAAGTTGCTATTTCAAGTTGTCATTCTTGAAAGACACTTGGAAGTAGCATTAAAATACCCCTAGATTGAAGGCTATTTTAGGTTGTGAGCAGATTAAATGTGCTTGATGTGACACTGATAACTTCATACCGATTGAATCCATGGGGCCTTGGAACCTGAAATGGAATTTACTATAAAATACCTACCATGAGGTCTTATCTTAATGGAGAAAACACATTGTGTTGTTAGTCCTCCGTACAGAAACTTCACTGTTTGGGGAATAATTTCAGTAGAGGATAAAAGGACACATAAGCAAAGTACACCTTTTTTTTTTTTTTTTTTTTTTTTTTGTAAAGTACCCGCTCCCCACCCCAATGCTTCTACCAATCATTCGAATAAGGAAGATGGATCTTTGTCCTCTGCCAGATTTAGGCCATGCTAACAGGTAAACCCGTATAGGAAAATGACAGAATTAGAGAAATCTGCAAGTGCTGTGATTCCAGCAGTAGTTTTTTCCATGAAGTAATCTGATGATTTATACACTGGAGATCAGGAGACAAAATAGATTCTACCTGGATAGAGACCCACTTTCACAGTGACCCTTGGCCTAATTCGTTTTGATTGAGGGCCTTAAAGAATGCACACAATCTGACAAATAGTAGTGCCCGATGAGTTGGGGGAAAAAATCAAAGTGTTGTCCCCTGATGAGCCACGCATGAATGAGTTAGGGAAGATGCTTTTCACTGGATGCCTGTTAAGTCTGATTGTAGAGAATTTCAAGGAAGGGTTTTATTGAGGAAAAAAAAAAAAAAAAAGAAAGAAAACATAACAAAGTATTATTCTGCTTTAGACTGAAATCAGGGACTTTTTTCTGAGAATAAAATGACTTCTTAAAGGAATCAAGATGATCTTGATGTTCAGCCTACAAGGTAATCACAGGTAAATTCTCAGCTTGAATCCTAAAGGAGCAGTCAGCCGTCTTCACTCCCGTGGGTGTGTGCGTGTGCATGTGTGTGTGTGTGCAAGAAGAAACTTCTGCAGCTATTTCGGTGAAAGCACTTTGGAAAATGCAGTCTTCAGTATTGTTCAGTAGTTGATCCAAATACATATGGTAGAATATACAAGGTTTATGTTCCTGGCCTAGTGGCAGGGGAAGAAAATGTCATCTTGTGGCTGAAAAATAGTCTCAGTGTTGGGTACTATGAAACCTTTGGCATGAGAAAAAGGGTACCCCTTCTATGTATCAGCTTCCCAGCAATGAAGCAAACATAAATGTTTTTCATTTTGGTCATTTGTGAGTTAGTCATGATGAAAAAGCAGCTTGTTTCTGCCAGATGAAGAGTAATACAGCACAGAACTTTGAGGCAGTCTTAATATTTCTGTTGTGACTTAAAAGTAATCATCATAGCTTCCATGGGTCACACAAAATTTCTTATGATTGAAATAGTGTCATTGAAAGTTGGGGGAAGGACACATCTGTTAGAACCTATTTAAATGAAAAATGTGTGTATGCTTTCACTTCATGCTATGTTTATCAGAGGGGCTGGTTTTTTTTTTTTTTTTTTTATGCACATGTTTGCAGGGGAAGGTACCTGCAAACATGTGCATAAAGTTTGGGCTTTATGAAAGCGGGTGAAAGCATCATAGTTGAGCTGCCACGTTTGACATATCCCCTCAGAATTCCGTGGACAGTGGACAGTTTCTTGAATGCTGTGGTTGTCCCATTCCTGGTGGGTCCCTGCATGTAATAGAAGCCATAAAGATAACTGGAATCTCGGAGCTTCCTTTAGCATCTTTCTTTATTAGACCAACTTAAAGCTTTCTAGAAAAGCATACACTCTGTTGTGTTTGCAATGTGTGTGTGTGCCCAGTTGCCACATTATCCTGGTTAAGAGCATAGGTTCTGGAACCAGACTACCATTGGCTCATATCTTAGCTGTGCCACTTTTTTTTTTTTTTTTTTTTTTTTTTTTTTTTTTTTGAGACAGTGTATCGCTCTGTCACCCAGGCTGGAGTGCAATGGCGCAATCTTGGCTCAATGCAACCTCTGCCTCCTGGGTTCAAGCTATTCTCTCTGCCTCAGCCTCCTAAGTAGCTACGATTACAGGAGTCTGCCACCATACCCGGCTAATTTTTGTATTTTTTTGTAGAGGGTTTCTCCACGTTGGCCAGGCTGGTCTCGAACTCCTGACCTCACGTGATCCTCCTGCCTCGGCCTCCCAAAGTGCTGGGATGACAGGAGTGAGTCACCACACCTGGCCAGCTCCGTCACTTCTTTAGGAGTGTGGGTAAGTTTCTGCATCACTCTGCCTCAGTATTTCTTGTACAATGCACACAGTTAAGAGTATCTACTCTTAGGGTGGTTGTGAGGATGGAAAGAGTTGCTATCTGTGAAAGGCTTAGAAGAGGGCCTAGCACACAGGAAGTTTCTTATGCGATTTTTGTTTTTCCTATAGAGATCAGGGGAATGTTCCCTTCCCCTAGAAACAGCATGTGAGTTACAGAAGGCCTGTCACAAGAAAGACACCCGACTATTTATTTGGAAATTAGCTGTCTTTATTCTCCTTGTGGTGCCTTCCTTGAAAATTTGACCCTTTCCTTGTTTCATAAGGGAAAAAATAAAGGCGAGATAGGGTAGTGGAGTAGGCACTGCCTTTGTTTATAGAACCTTGCTGATCTGTGGGAGGAAACTTGCTGGGGGAAGATCATGGGAACTGGAGGCAGAGCCCATGGTTTTGGCTCTGTTTGTGCTCTAGGTAAGTCACTCTTGCTTAATGGGCCGAATTCTGCTTTCCTACTTGTGCAATTGATAGGCTTATTATAAGAAGAGTGAACGTGGCAATCGTAAAATGATTGGACAGGCTCAAGGATCATGTGTAAGGCATGAGTACCAAGACAACAGTCATTGCTAGGTATGTTCCTGAATAAATTTATTTTTTTTTCTGCTATATCATGCAGTCAGGGATTTTCATTAAAACATGTGCTCCCGTTCAAGAAGCCTGGACCAGGTCTGAACCAAATTGCACAAGAGATGGCATTTGGGCTTCAAATCCAGTTTACCTGCCCCTTTTTCTTTTTGTTTCCATGAACTTCTTCAGGGACTCAATGGCCTGATCCTGCACTATTCATCTCACAATTAATGAGGCCACTTCACTATGGAGCCCAACCTTGGCTGCTCTCTCCCCCTAGTTCTGGGATCTTTACCTTTCTTCTCTCACCTACTTAACTTTTGGAAACCCAGTTTTACTGTCTGTAACCTGGAGATGCCATGGCCGACTTCAGAAGTTAACATATGTGGTATGTAAAGCATCTAGCAGGGTGCCTGATGTATCAGCCGGCTCTCTCTGCCCCTCACTCATTCTGTCTCCCTTTTTCCCTCGTCTCCCTTCTCTTAAGAATTTGCCTGCCAATCCATCTTTTACTTAAGAAATAGCAACTGTGGTGCTGATGGATCATAAACACCTTCATGATACTTAGTAACCCTTTCCTAGTGACTGCGACTTTTCACTGAAACAAAACACACATTAGGTGGTGGATTTTTAGGCTTCGTGACAAACTTGTGAGGGCTCCGTGGGGACAAAGGAGGACCCTTTAGCCGCTCTCGATTACCATTTTGCCTGTGAGCATTGTTCTTGCATTTCTTCTAGAAAGAAAAGTGGAAATGTATCTGCCTAAAGCAGCGCTGCCACTCCCCCGCCCTGACACACACACCCTTGGCAGCTGAACATCTATTGTCAGGGCTAACACGGGCAATGCGGGTTTTCTTTTGCCAGCCTGGCATGGAGTGAAGGGGAAGTCTGTGCTCCTCTGGTTCCCTCGGCTGACCAGGAAACAGTACCAGGAGCAGCAGGGAGGGCAGAGTCTAGTGGAGCCCCCTGTGCTGGGACTGTGGGACCAGGACAGGACAAGGGCAGCAGGAAGGAAAGATCAGCTTGTGCAGCAAACACCACCCACACTGGATGCATTCAACTTGGTCCTGAGAGATAAATGTTAGAGACAAAGGCATCATTAGGAACCAGGACATTGGACGTGTACTTTAGAGTTCTCATAAAGTCAGCAGACAGTCACAGTGAGGAATGTGCTGTGAGAATTTCAGATGAGGCTTATTGTGTCCCCTACTCCTTTGGTTACCACCGTTGGTTTTGGTTTTAGCAGAGCTAATAAAAAATGCATTTATCTTGCTACACTGTGATGAGACAATAGCAGAATACCAATCCTGAAATCACGCTATTAAAGCATTTTCCTTTTCTGTGCTTTTGGAGGGATTTTGCATTGGCCAAAAAAAATGATCACAAGTGTTGTCATGACCAAGTTGTGTTCTTTTAAAACTTTTGGCCAGATTGAATTGTAGGATCACGTTAACGTGACAGTGGGTCTTAGTGGTATTTGCAAGGTGTTGGTATGGCCATTTTTGTCTACCACAGAGTTCTTTAAACAGCCTCTCTCCAAATGAGCATATCATCTTTCAGCCTTACAGAAATCAAGAACAGAAAGGGACAAGCTTTCACACCAGGTGAGCCTGTGTATCTCCACCATCCCATTCTCTATCTTCTGATATTGACAGCCAGCACCCAACAGGATGAGCTGTTATTGGGACACATAAATTATACTTTGGTCACCTTCAAAAATGTTCTCTTGTTTCTTGTCAAGTTTGCCTTGAATATTAAAGATGGAAAACCTTTTTTTTTTTAGGTATCAAATTCCAACTCCAGATTAGATTCTATGTGAGGATATTGTAAATAACTCAATAAACACGTATGAAAATGGAACATGTGGTGATTCACCTTCCTTTTCATTTTAGGCATTAGAAGTCATAGTCTTACTTTCTTACCTTAATCTGAATACAGTAGAAGTAGCCAAATGACTTTACATTTAGCAATCAATTATATTTTATTTTATTTTATTTTATTTATTTATTTTGAGACGGAGTCTCGCTCTGTCACCAGGCTGGAGTGCAGTGGCGTGATCTCGGCTCACCGCAACCTCTGCCTCCCGGGTTCAAGCAATTCTCCTGCCTCAGTCTCCTGAGTAGCTGGGACTACAGGCATGCACCACCACGCCCAGCTAATTTTTGTATTTTTTAGTGGAGCCGGGGTTTCACCATGTTGGCCAGGATGGTCTTGATCTCTTGACCTCATGATCCATCTGCCTCAGCCTCCCAAAGTGCTGGGATTACAGGCGTGAGCCACCGCACCCGGCCACGATCAATTATTTTTTAAAAGCATTGCATAGGTGGGTTTCAATTTGTATAGTTAATGAAGGAGAAGAGTGAAGTCTGTAGTTTTATAGAAGTTTTTATGTTTGTGTTTTCCTTTAAATTCTCCTTATTTTTAAAAAATAAAACAGCTCTGGTATCTTACTATGTTCCATTATACATTCCATTTCTTTGCAGTTTACTGAGTCAAGAGTTTAGATTTTACAGCCTCTGTTACTTCAAGTTTATGGTTTTCAGTAGTGTTGTGTTTGGTGATGTTAAGTGGTGACAGTAGATTTAGGGTCCTGGTGACATCCTGGAGATTTGGAACTCATAACTTTCTTCATCTCCTTGGCTCAAGGCTGAGATGGTTTCAATGGATATACTTTACTTCAGCCCCGGTTGCTATCCGTGAATGTGTTAATGTAGAAAATGATGTCATTTTAGGAATCCCATGGTGTTAACTTAGGGTCTGCTATCAAGATTTTAGGTTCTGGAACTTTTTTCAGAATGAAAATTATCACATTCTTAAACATTAGTTTCAGAAAGTTTAACAAACTATAAGAAAAGTTGTGGAATGGGCAGAATATTGAATTATTAGGTGGTCAAATAATGCATAATATGACATTTTCACATAACTGTTGACAATTGGCAGCATGAAGAGTGTAACCAGTGGATGGGGTGATTGATGCAGGCGTAAGGAAGAAGAAATGGTTTGTATCATCTCTGCTGTTCCCTTCTATTCATGTGCTGAAAGGCTAGCTATACCAAAGATTGATTCCAAGAATTAGAATCAAATGCAATCATTGTTGTCCAGTATTGAATATTTCTTTGACTTCCTTACCATGGTGGAGTGGGAGGAATCTTATTCCTTACTATGTGGAGTGGGAGGTAAGCTGTGGTGGGTCAGTATAGGGGCAGAGCCATAGGGAGGCTCAACTTCTGTGACTCCTTGTGCATTTGACGTCCGAAGAACACGGTGAGCACTTTTTTTCCTTATCGAGTGTCTCATGGTTTGGTGTGTCAAAGCTCTTACTGGCTCTTGTTGCCCACCACAGTGACCTAAACCATCTGTCAAGAGACAGCGTTGTTTTGCATTCAGTGAAATAGAAATGTGAGTATGTGTGTATGTGTTTTGAAAGGGTGGCTAGTGCAAGTTCACTAGCAATTTCCTGTAATCTGAAACCACTCTTATTACACAATCCCAAATGTTTTGGGGTCTAGAGCCTTGAGAATGATCACCGTTATTATCTGACAGCTGCATAGGGGTGAGACAAACCATAAAATGTTGAGAACCCCGGGCCTAGACAGCTATGGCCTCACTGTTGTGTCTGGCATTCAGTGCTACAAACAACACAAATCATGCATTGTACGTCTTGAAGTCATCACTTAGCCCTGTGCATTCTCATTTCTGTGTCTTTACTTAGATCATCAACCTAGGATTTCCTCTTCTCTGCTTATCTAAATCCTACTCCTCTTTCAAGGCCAGTCTTAAGTGGCTTATCTTCCACGAAGAATTCCCAAACTGTTTTAACTTACGATGGTTCCCTTTTTCTCAGAGCTCCTAGTCGTTATCAATTATATTCCTCGGGCTACTCATCAGGAACTGCCTTGCATACTTTTATGTTCTTTTGTCGTTGTTATTTAACTGTCATTTTCATTAATGCTTAAGCAGGTAGGCATTATCTCCTCAACCCAGACATGGGGAGCAGGACCCTATATCCAAGAATCGTTTTTGTATCGTCTGCATAATTATTCAGGTCCCGTATTCATGGCAGGGGTGTTACTAAGCATGTGTTGATTAATTGATTATAAGACAGTTGGGTGCCGACAGTAGGCCTTGCTATTCTTTTATAGTTCATCTGTCCTGTGTGTAGCTAGGCACAGAGCAAGTTTTGGTCCCTGTAAGTATATGGTGACTGACTGGCCCACTGGGTCCCAGAAACATATATTCCTGCTTCTCATTCTATACGTTTAGTGTGCCTTGTGCCCTGCTTGTGAAAGATATTTCAAACATATTAATTTGTTTACTCTTCACAGCAGCCCTTTGAGTTAGCTGCTGTTATTCATATTTTACACATGGCTAAGGGACTTAGAGGGTTTGAGTAGCCTGCCCAGGTCTCGTGGCCTGTAGAACCTGGATTTGAACACAAGTCTGAGTAAGTCTCTCAAGAGAGAGTTTTTGTCACTCACTACTTTGCTACATGCCATGCTTCAGTTACTTACTCTTTCTTATCGCTGATTAGCCACAGTTTTTGTGTGCATACCTTTCCTTGTGAGTCATCATTTTGGGCATAGAACTGGGCTGAAACTTGTAGTCAGCAATCCAGATTTGTCAGTCATATCCTCCATTGGAGGAAAGTTCCTATCAATGTAAATAGAGGGATGGGAGGCGAGTTATTTTAAAAGGCCAATATATCACAGAGAAAAACATCTGCCGATAAGAGGGGGAGACCCTCCCTCTCCCATTCTTTCCCTCCTACCCCACACATCACACTCACACATCACACACATCGCACTCACACATCACACACATCACATATATCACACACATCTCTCTCTCTCACACGTACACATACATATCTTTGGGAGCGAAAGTAATTTGAGTTTTACTTTTAGTGCAGTGCAATTAGATTTTTCTTTACTCACTTTTAATGCTTATGTTACCTTTTTCCCTGATACAATGAAAAAACAGTTTACATCTGTGGAGGTAATTTCTGAATCAGATGTGGGTTTCTTTATGCTCCATTGTGATTGGACAGTTACTTTGCAATGAAGGAGTTTGCACTTCAGCTAAGCCTGGAAAAATGTCTCAACTCCTTCTGCTGGGTGTGCCAACCCTTTCAGCTGTTCAAGACACAGGATGTGAAGAGGAATTGCTTTACAGTGACAGCATGGGGTGAATTCTGACATCAGGTATCAGGGGTTCTATTCTTGGTTTTGCTTCTGGACTGCTAATTGAGGGTGAGGATGATTTTTCCTCTCAGCGTCTTCATCTGGGGAATGAAGTGGTCCAGGACGGTATTTTTGCAGTCACTATTTGGGTTTACAGGATCTCCTTTTGACATTCTCAAGTAAACACTGCTTTAAGATTTAAGGCTTTTATACCACATCTACAGGCTTGATGGAGTGAGTTGAGCCATCACAGAAATCTGGCTTGTGGTGTCTTCCTAATTTCTTTTGATTGGTCTGAGTTACCAGATAATTTTCAAATGGCTGTGCATCAGGACTCACCTGGGAGCTCATAAACAGTGGTGCTTGGCCCATAAGTGGCTGGAACCACAGGGGAAGGTCCCAGTAGTTCAGATTTTCAGAGCACTTCCCAGGAAAACGTGAAGCATGCTAGTGATAAGGACATCTAGGCTGCACCATTAACCAGCTCAAAAATATTTC
This sequence comes from Saimiri boliviensis, assembly GCF_048565385.1. NCBI lineage: Eukaryota > Metazoa > Chordata > Mammalia > Primates > Cebidae > Saimiri > Saimiri boliviensis. The sequence goes on along the minus strand of NC_133450.1, from coordinate 18,254,617 downwards.
ATTCAAAATTTCCCCATGACTATTTCATTATTTTCTTTTTCGAGTTGATAGCTTTCATAAAAAAAAATAGAGGATAAATAATGACATTTTAGATATAAATAAAATATATATTTCACATATAAATATATATTATAGTATATTTAATACATAAACAGAAGATAAATAAAAGTAGTTATATTTGAATTTATGATAATGCATATTCTTGCATATGTATGTCCCACACAATATTCAAATCTTGTTTTACCTTATTTGGCAATGCTTTATGCCATAGAGCCAGGAAAATCTCGGTTCTTTCACAAAAAGTAGTGTGAGAGATCACCAAAGACCTTGAGACAGAGAGGTTTGTGGAGGCTTTGGTACTGCCCATAAAAATGTATTCTGAGTCCTTTTGAGAACTATTATATTGAAATTTGGAGATACCTTTTTAATTTTTGGTTCCTTTTTTTTCCCTTTCTGTTGCATTTTGCCTGTGCAGCATTCACTTTTATTTTGTAAATAAATAGATTTTTTTTTTTTTAGATTGAAAAGGAGTTTAACCACATGGCTCCTATTAAGACATCATTTCATACAAAACTTTGTTACAATTTTTTTCATCTAGACACAGCCACCTTCTCCTAAATTGCAGAAGATCCTAATGTGAGGTGGATAAGAAATCTAAGACCTCCTCATCCGCCAATCTGCTGTCTTCACGAATAGTCATTCTTTCGAATAGAGTATTTCTTACTGTAGTTAAATTGTACCTCTTTAGGCTCCTTGGGAAAAAATTTATCCAGGACATACCAAGCAAGGTAGGAAACAAAGGCATTGGCCATTGCTCAAGAGCAAACCAGGTCAGCACCAACAAAGCCAGGATCCACTTCTACTGAAATTGATCTCTGAGCACCATGCAGTTATTACGAACTGACTCGGCAAAAAATGCCTGTGGCCATTCGATAAGCAAATATTTTTGCTTTGACTTTTATTTAATAAGTTTTCAAATGTGATTTTCTAGGCAATAGGCACACTTATCTTGTCAATATGGTATATATTAGTACCAAACCTGCAGTGGGGGTTGTGATTGTCAAGGATCTGCTGCTTCTGGGTACTCGGGAGAGGATGTGGGTGGATGGACTAAGGGCTTCTGAGACTGAGAGGCACATTCCTCTTTTTTCTTTTTTTAGATGGAGTCTCTCTCTGTTGCCCAGGCTGGAGTGTAGTGGCACAGTCTCAGCTCACTGCAACCTCCGCCTTCAGGGTTAAAGCAATTCTCCTGCCTCAGCCTCCCGAGTAGCTAGGAATACAGGCATGTGCCACTGCTTCTGGCTAATTTTTTGTATTTTTAGTAGAGACAGGGATTCATCAGGTTAAGCCAGTATAGTCTCCATCTCCTGACCGTAAGCCACCATGCCCAGCCTGCATTCCTCTCTTTCTGCCACTGAGGACAGTTTGATAAGTTCTTGAAACAGTTTTTTTTTTTTTTTTTAATTCAAAAATGTCTACGAATACCTCTGATTGTCCACCTGAAAATATTGTCATAGAAGGAATTAAGGGGTTCTGCAGTTTAAAAACAAAGTGTTCCCAGGTTACTTACCTTTCTGGTAGGCACATGTTAGGCGGGACCTGGGGAAACAAAACAGCTCTCTGTGTTGGATCAGGCACAGTGACGGTCCCGGGAGCTCAGTGGGGAAACGAGATGAACAGTTTGCTTAACGGTTTGCTTGCCTGAGGCCCCAAAGCACTGTTTGGTACAGCAGGCATTGGAAATCCTTTCCCCAAATGTACTTTTTTTATTCCCCCAGAGGGCGAATGGACTAATGAATAAAGAACAATGAGGAGGAATCGAAACCTCTTTAAGAGCTGCAGAGAGAGTAAGTGTTGAGGAGGGAAGACAGGTTGGGCCTGTCTTTGTTGCCCTTCAGCAAGCTTCTGAAGCCCTGTCTACAGCTAAACGCCTTCTCCTCTGTGTGTCAAATATTCATCTGTAAAGAAGTGATAATGCCACTTACTTGGCTAGGCTACCGAGAAGATTAAAACAAGTAATATATGTTAAGTGTCCAGCACAATGCCTGGGAGGGGTGTAGCTTTTAAGGAGTTCAGGAAACCTTAATTCTCTCTTGCCTTTAAAACTTCATTTGTAAAGATATATTCTAGAATTAGAAAGGGTGCTTACTGCACTAACTCGTTAAGAGATTATTCATAGACTTGTTTATTTATATGCTGTGTTTCCTTTAATTAATAACCTACTTTGGAGCTCACTATGACCAAGCATGAGGTAAAATGATCTTTCTTTACTCAAAATGTGTGCTGTATTTGAAATTCTGGCTGACAGTGCCAGCCTCAGAAACTCATGACCTCAGTTATCCGGGTTTCTTTCAGATCTGGTGCTGTTTTAATTTTATGTGTTTATTTTTTCTCTCGTGGCAAGAGCTGTGTATTTCCATCGCCATGGTTATCTTCTGATGCCGATTTGGCTGTTTTCCTTTATTCAGGCATAAAGGCAGAGACAATATAATCTGTCCAAAAGTGTTTTCTGTCATCCAAGCAGTAGACAGAATGGCATACATTTATGAAGTGCGAAAACATTACCATTGTTCTGTGTTTGGTGCTTGCAAACTGGGAGCTTTACATGTTATTAAGAGTTTTCAACACCTTCTTTTCCTCCTTTGAAAAATAATCAGCATATTGCTTGCCTCCAGCATTCTTTTAAGGAAAGCCAAAGACAGTGTTTTTCAATTTCTGAAAATCTGATTCCAAATGCAATGACAGTACATACTGGTTGGACCTTTTAGAGGAAGGTTAACAAGCTGTTTGTGCTATTTGTTTTCAAACTCATTTCAGATTTGCAGCTCTCCATATTAAAAGGAATTGCTTACTTGGTGGTGGAAATGTTTTATTGCACCGGGGAAAAGACATTGTAGACACACCTTGAAAGTATTCCAAATTTACCTGAGAGAGCATTGACATAAGGCCATCAGAGGGGAGCAGACATTCTGCTGGCAGACCCAAATCTTTGACATGAAATTCACAAAATGCGCATGTGTTTTGTATTTCTATTTTGAAAGAGTGGAAAGCCAGCTCTGCCCATGTGTGCTCCTGATCTTAAATACTGTTATTCTTCTAAATATAGTTCAGGACATTTGTCAGTGAACTGTGAAGCTATTGTTAAAAATAAAATGGAAATTCAAGCCTCAAAATAAATGAAGAATGATTTGTAACGCATTACCCCACTTGAGTTCTCACTTGGGGTTGATGACTCTGAGGGCCATGGAATCACATTGTGGGGGAACCCCATTTAAATAATATATTTAAAGGCTTTTGAATCTTATCATTCTGGTGGCTACTTTTGCTGTTTGAGTTGAAAACTACAAAGCTGGATTGATTTTTCAAAAACGTATTTTTATATTTTGTCAATAGATATAAAAATGGAGGAGAGGAAGTGAAATGATTCATTGTAAATGACAAATGAATCCATTTTCCCCTGCAGTGCTGTTACAGAATTCCTGTTGACATTAAAGTTAAGTATATGCATGAAGAAGAGAATTCTAATCAGAAGCTCAACTGCTGCTCTCTCTGAAAGGAGATGCATGGATTTTTGTTAATTTCCTGCAACCATGCTCCTTTTCAGGACTCTCCTTTCTAGGTAGTATCATCTCTTTTAGGCTGATAATTCACCTGAAGACTATGTCCTTCCTTCAATGTGTGTTTTCCCTTTTTTTTTTTTTTTTTTTTTGAGATAGGGTCTCCCTGTGTTGGCCAGGCTAGAGTACAGTGGTGCAATTGTAGCTTGCTGTAACCTAGAACTCCTGGGCACAAGTGTTTCTACTGCCTCAGTCTCCCAAGTAGCTAGGACTGCAAGATTGCAACACTGCACCTAGTTAATTTTTATTTTATTTTTCCCAAATGTCTATCAATGATAGACTGGATAAAGAAAAAGTGGCACATATACACCATAGAGTACTATGCAGCCATAAAAAAGGATGAGTTCATGCCCTTTGCAGGGACGTGGATGAAGCTGGAAACCATCATTTTCAGCAAACTGATACAAAAACAGAAAACCAAACACTGCGTGTTCTCACTCCTAAGTGGGTGTTGAACAATAAGAACACATGGACACAGGGAGGGGAGCATCACACACCGGAGTCTGTTGGGGGCTAGGGGAGGGACAGCAGGGGGTGAGGAGCTGAGGGAGGGATAGCATTAGGAGAAATACCTAATGTAGATGACGGGGTGATGGATGCAGCAAACCACTGTGGCACATGTGTACCAAGGTAACAAACCTACACGTTCTGCACATGTATCCCAGAACTTAAAGTATAATAATGAAAAATAATTATAATAATTTTTATTTTTTTTTAGTAGACACAGAGTCTCACTATGTTGCCCAGGTTGGCTGGCTGGCCTCAAACTCCTGGCCTCAAGTGATCCTCTGGCCTCAGTCTCCCAAAGCACTGGGATTACAGGTGTGAACCACCACACAGGCCTTATTTACTTTTTTTTTTTTTTGTCTTAACTGTCAATAGGACTTTTGTGAGAAGGTCATGGACAGACTTTGGCCTTTATTTAGCAAATGGCTATCCCTGTCTATAGAGATCGTGTCAAACTGTGAGTTGAGCAGGAAAGGGTCCAATGGTTTCAGTGTCACCTTCAGTGCCACCTTTTTGGTGTCCCCTGTCCACAAAAGGACACCCAGTTGGTTGTTTAAAAAAGAATACATCAACACCTGTTTTTTTTTTTTTTTTTAGCTCCTAGTTCTACGTGTAACCATTTAGAAAGCTGCTCAATATTCCATTGCAGCAGCTTTTTTTGTGACTTGTGCCGAAGCAAAAGGATCACAGGCTCGCTAGATTAACTAGGCAGTGTAAAAGCATATTGCCAACATTATGATCAGAATAGAACAACTTGATAAGTCTATAATCATTTTGAATACTAATGGCAGCAATAACAATGGTAACTGATGGATGATAAACCGAGGTCGGATGGCTAAGTGGCTGTCTCGGAGAAGACAGATCATACATCAGAGGCAAGGTAGAGGGAAGAGGACAGGCCTGGCTTCGGGACAAAGCTTTCAACCCCCGACACAGGCAAAGAAAATAGCCATCATAGCATCATGGGGAGATACAGGTTGAGGGATATAATAAACCTCTTTTAAGGAACGTTCTGATTTTTTTCATGTATTTACTTTATGAAGCTCAACCCAGGGGCCATTCTTTCACAAAAGGAGTATGGTTCATATTAAATCAGTGCACTCAAAAAAAAAAAAAAAAAATCACAGGCAGCTCCATTGGATGGTGAAATACTGCTGCCTTTTCATGGGAAGAGTTAGTTGAGTCCCATGGACACCTGGACGGCCATTCCTGCTCCTCAAACCCAGAAGGCTGGAGATGTCTTGCAACCCTGGGAAATAGCTGAGCAGCAGAAACACATCTCTCCCAGTTGGAACTTCACACCTTCTGATCTGCCGCCCCAGCATCCCTGATAGAAATCAGCTTTGGGAAACACTTTGAATTCTTGTTTTGAGGTGACTGTGGTCTGCAGTGAATCTCTGTTTCTCTCCCACCCTCCCCTATGGATAAGGTCCTCCTTTCTGCCGGCCCTGTTGGACCTTTGTTTCTCCTTCCCCTGGGAGCTGCCTTTGAAGTCAGTGGGAGCTGTGCAGTGGGCTGGTGGGAGTGGGAGCCTGGGGTGGGGGAATCGGGACCAGCTGCAATCCATGCTGCTCAGTGGGATTACGGTTTTCTCCTTCTCTTTCCTTTTTATATCTTTATTTTTATTTTGAAAGTGTGTCTTCTGTTGGCTAAAATAAAGACTGGGGGAATTGATCTGGCTTTAAAGAACCCTCTGGAGCCAGCTTATTTATACAGAGTTGACTGTGACAGGTAGCTGCCACCAAAGCCATGAGTACCAACCAGGATTTGGAAATTGAACATACACTCATTTCATTCATGCTTAGATTATTAGGGAGGGGTGGGGAAGGGGCTGAAAGCATCAGAAAATTTATGAATGAATCTTGCTGTCCTCTCTTTTCCAGTGTCTCATTTTCCAGCTACTTGGAGCAAATTAATTTACCTCTCAGAACCCCAATTTTCCTTATCTGTAAAATGCAAATAAAACTCTTAGCTCATGGGATTGTTTTGAAGATGCAAGGACTGATATTCTTAAGCACTTTGCATCATTTCCGGTTCATTTTAACTGCTTAATAACTTGAATTCTTTGTCATTATCAAGACTGTATTTATGAGATGGCAAGTTTCTACTGAATATATAATCAGGGCTTAAAGGGCAAAAATGACAGGGTTCTCTTTAAAAGCATTGCCATTGGGATAGTAGTGAATACGTCTTTGTGAATATATCCACCAGTACTCCAGATTGGGTCGGGGGTTGTCATTCCATGAACAGGGTATTGGAGTGTGTTTTTTTTTTTTTTTTAATAAGTGGTTGTCTGAAGTGTTTGATGCCTGGGTCATTTGGAGATTTGTCCTTGAATATTCTCCAGTCTGGCTTGGGTTGTCTCAGTTTTGTCACTCAGATTTGCATCTTGTCTTTCTTTCTGTTTTTAGTTGTTTGGATTTCTCCCAAAGTATTTGTGGCTGAAATTCCTTTTGGACTCTGAGCTGCCTTTTTTACATAAGCTTTGGATTGGATTCAATAGAATGTCAAGATGCCAGGCACATTCAGCCTAATAGCAGGTGGGTGTCTGCTGGACAGTGTGCCTGCTTTGCCTGACAGTAGCAGTAGCAAATTTAGGCCAGAATTATCGAGCCAGGGAAGGTGCTGTTGGTGCTGCAAGATTTTTGCAGTTTTCAGAAGTAATTTTGTTTTTCTCTTTTAATGGGATTACATTTGCAAAAGAAGTATGTGTTCATATATGTGTGAGTGCGAGCATGCCCCCTTATTATGATACCTTTATTATGGCATTGAGCCAATTTACTCTTAGAAAATAATATTCACACATACCTAAACATCTGGTTCATAAACTATAATAGAGTTTTGTTAAAGTTAATGGTTTGTCTTAGTCTGTTTAATGTTCAAAGAGAAGAAAACACCCAAAAGTAGAGTGAATTGCTGAAGTTTATTGTGTACATTTATTAGGAAATAATCCTGCTCTGTGAAGAGCTATCATCAGAAAACAATCAGTCAGCAGAGGCCAAGTCATGTGGGCTGGTGAGTAAAGGAAATGGGTGTAGAGCCAGACATTGCTATATTTCAGTCTTCTGCTCTTTAGAGGATTGAGAAAAATGCTTGACTTTTGATTTTCCTTTTCCTCTGGGTTTTTACTTACATTTCAAGGAGTAAAGAAAGAAAGCCCTCAATTATCTAGGTAATTTTAAAGAATAAATGTGGAAATGCAAGTAAAGTACCTAGTGCAAGTCCTCGGCATTCCAAAAATAGTGGCTTTCTGGCTAATCCCAAGAGATAAAAGTCCATAGTGATGATTCAGGTTTCTTTCATGGTTTATGTATTAGCTGGCCTTTTTGTTTTTTTATTCTCTGTCTTGCAACAGGCGTTCTCTTATTTTGGTTTTTAATTTCTAACATAAACTCAACTCTGAAACCCGTGCCTTCTAATTGTTGACCACGGATACCCTTGAAATTTGCGCGACCTCCCACTGTGGGATGGTATTAAAACATCCTGATCTAGATTTGGGCAGGGGATGAATAAAATGGAAATGAGGCTTATGCAGATTAGCTTCCCATTTGTTTGGAGATGGTTGAGGGCAGCAGCAGTCCTTGAGTCTTCCAGATTTTAGAACAGAGCAAGCAGTGCTCTGAATGACAAGCCCGTGGCTTCACGTAGCCCATGACAGGATACCACTTACCCCAGAGAAGCCTGACCTCTGTATTTAGTGGTCAAAGAAAGGAAAATGATTGTTCGATGGTACCATTGAGTCCTAGTTCAAATGGTTTAGAAAACTGCCACATTTCTACTTCTTGGAGCAATATGGGGGTTGTTCCCTTCCCCTAGGATCACAGCCTGAGTCTTCATGGGCCTTCATAGCACAAGTCAACCAATATTAATGTTAGAAGTTGACTCCAGGATGAAGACTTCCATTTTCTTCTGGAATGAAAGCTTAAATTCTCTCTATAAAGTAGTAACATTACATACTTTCTTACAAAGTTTGTTTTACAGTATTATTTTAAATTTATAGAAATGTATTTTTATGTAATTAAAGTATTTATTTTTATTCAGGGAGTATGTGTATTTATTTATGGGGCTTACGAGATTGGTGCACCAAAGCTTTTGACCCGTGCTGCATTTGAATAAAACCTGGTGTAATGTCTGGAGTCATTTTGTAGCGTTATTTCTTAAGATCTTCCCACCCACACTTAGGAAACGTGACACGTGATTCTATGCCATTTCATTTCAACTTGGGTCTTCCTTAGCCTTTGAAAGGATGAAGTCTTGACTGTGGCTGACAGCCGTGTCTGTAAACACAGATGCAGTTTGGTATTAACTGTTGTCTTTTCATATAGTGAGGGGCATGAAACAGTGCCTCTAGCAAAGGGAGGTGCTTACATAATAATAACTACCACTTTACGATCTGTGATACAGGAGGGTGAATCCATATATAGATTATGCTCTTAGATCCTACAGATTGTTGGTAAGGCAAAACAAATGGAGTGTTGATAGAATTCTGTTGAGTAGCCAAATGAGCATTATTTTGATGCGTATTAAATACAACCTTGTGATTATATGATGTATGTCTTTGTGTATGCATGCAGGATATAGCTGCAGTTTGTTTCAGTTTAGCAACCTCTATGAAAGTGACAGAAAGCATGAATGGAGACCCTAAGGAAGAGGTGGAAATTATAAGGAAGAGGTGGAAATTATCTGTTCTATAACTCTTAAAGGTCTCTTTCAATCCCACTCACTGATTGTGATTTGTACTTAGTGTTTGTTTAAGGCATTGTAGCAAGTGATCAAGACGTCTAGAATTGGAGCCAGTCAGAGTTTAAATCCTAGCCATTTATTAGCATAGATTTTGGGTGCACTATGTGTCCTCTGTGGGATCAGTTTCTTCATCTGTGTAATGGGAGTAACTGGTGCATCAACTTCATAATGCTACTGTGTGAATTAAGTGAAGACATCTCAAATACGGTGCCTGGCATGTAGTTAGGCATCCAGTAAACCATAGCTATTTCCATTATAATCATTACTATCATATGTACAATGGGAATGATAATTAGTCCATCTTATGGACTAATATAGTTTTTGTATGGATTACATGTCTAGCTGTTTTTATTATTAATTTAGGATGACAGTCCCTAATTTGGAGAATTAAGTAGTGGCTAGCAAAAAGGATCTTATTTTATAGGATTCTGTGTATGTTGGACATATATATATATAACTATGTATTTCTGTAATTTTCTGCCTCATTGTTTGATTGCGCATTTCTGGAGGTTAAAGCTAAGCTACCTCCCCACTCTCCTCTCCCTGCCCTTATCTAAAATAGAAAACTCCCTGAAAGAAAAGAACCTAGGAGAAATTCCCATGTGAGAAATGAAATCGTCCTTGTGAAGGGTTAGGACTCTAGGAACTGTGTGCAGAAAATCATTGAAAGATAATCTTGATAGGATGCTGAAAATTACTGGCAGGTATCAACTCTGAAAGTTAAATTGTCTTTCCCAGTGCTTCTAATAGGATATACAAGGGACATTTATTTATTTATAATGGCCACTTTTCTTTTGTATACTGTGTTGTAATAACTGAGAGAAATACAGGTAATGGCAAGGAATATGTAAATTTCATTCATTTTGTGAAATCAGAAATAATTAAAGAAACACTCTTAACCCATTCAGAAGCCTTGCAGCTGGTGTGTTGGAGTGGCCAGATTTCCCCTGGTTGTAGCTGTCAAGGAGTTAATCCATTGAGCAACTGATGAGCACCGTGTCCCATGAACAGAATTCAAATGTGGATTAAAGCAATGAATTTTAGGAGCAGAACGTTCCTATTTTGGCAACAGTTACTTAAGCCTCAAGTACTTCCAGAATTAAGCAGTAGATGCTGCGGAGAGACGCTCCTAGCACATCCCCGGACTCCTATGGGATAAAGTCAGTATCAGAGCTCTGGGTCTGCTTAAAGAATATTCCTTCAAGACATTGTGCACAGAAGGAGATATAACTTACTTTATATAACATGGAGTGCTGCATGGTGATTCCCATGCCCTAGAAAGGGCAGAGGCAGGAGGAGCATCCTGAAAATCAGGCAGAAGGAAGAGAAAATGGGCTCTTCTTAAACTAATCAGAATCTGACAACGGATATATGGATGTTTTAAGAATAGGTGATGGCCGAATGCAAAGGTGCTCCCATAATCCCAGCTACTTGAGAGCCTGAGCTGGGAGGATACCTTGAACCCAGGAGTTTGAAGCCAGCCTGGGCAATGTAACAAGACAGTGTTGCTTTAAAAAACAAACAAACAAACAAACAACAACAACAACAAAAAAAAAACAAGAGGTGGTGACTGGCATTAGATCCATCTCTGTGGTGCAGAGGACTGTCTTTATTTTTGCAATAGAATTTATTTATTCCTCAGAGAATATGGACTGCTGCACTTCGTCACCAGTAAGTTTGCAAGCTCAGGAAAGCTCTACAATTAAATTGCTCTGTTGTTTTAACCTCTCTGTTTAAGCACTGGTGAACTAGGGCTCCTTAGCTACTTGCCTAGCAAAGTGAACAAGTTGATTAATATTTGCACAGAACTAGAAAACGTCTTTTCTGAATGAGATATGCACATATGGCTGCATAGTGTTGACTCGGGACATTGCACTTATTTCCCTGTTTAAATAATTAGCGAAAGAAATGACATTAAAAATGCTGAAAGGTATACATGAGAAAAATGTGATGGCCAATCAAAGCTGTGAATGCCTTTCTTGTGCTGCGTCTTCATTCTTTATTTCTGTAAAGCAGTTGGCATTGAATACCTGATTCAATACAGTCAGATGTTGAGGTTTTTTCTTAAACATTCTGCAGCTCTTTCTCCCCTTCTTGTCTCTCAGGACATCACAGTGTGCCCCCCAGAGCCACAGAGGACAGACGTCCTTCTCTGGGCCTCCGTGCCTGCTCCTCTGCACACAGGGCAGGTCCTGCCCGGGCTGAGCAGAGAATCACTTCCTGTGCAGTTGCTGGCGGCCACTGCAGATGCTGGCTGACACAGGGTTCTAAGTGCTGCTGAAAGCTGCTTTATGAGCCTTGCAGAGGCGGTGTGCATGTGCACAGCTGCACATCTTCGAGAATACTGGTGGGTTCAGGCATCGCTGGCCCTACCTTAGCCAGGCCTTCTGCATGAGAGCTATATGAGGCTTTTGTCCTCTTACTTATTTTTCATTGCGAATGGGGCCGGATCCAAAACGCATATAGAGTGGGGGTGGGAGGCGGGTTTCGGGGGTTTCGGAGGGGAGGTAGAGATGATGGATAAAGATGTAAGAGGGCTAAGGAGAAATCAGAGGCAGTCGAGGGCCTTTGTGGCATGAGGAAAGGACATTAACTTGGCACCAAGAAATCGGGTTGGCATTCTAATGCTACCCTTGACCTGCTGTGTGACCTTGAGCTCCAGTTTCCGTCTTTGTAAAATGGAGGCCCTGATGACGACCTCAAGGTTGGGGTGGGAATAAAGGAGATAACGCGTGTCCAGTCATCTGTCATAAACACTCAGGAAGGCTTTTCCTTTTGTAGCCATCCATCTTCAGGTTGGACAGAAGTGCAGGTTGAGAGTGCAAGACGGTTTGCTCAAATATTTTATTTCTCTTACAAATCTCTTGCAGGCTTGATTCATTCCAGACTATTATTTTTCAGGGCAGTTTTTATGTTGTCACCATTCAGGCTACCTTCTCCATTTGACAGGGCCTAGAAGTGTTAACTTATACCGATAATACCAAAATTATCTTCATTTTGAAAAATGTAAACTTTTTTATTTTTGTTTATTTATTTATTTATTTATTTTGAGACAGAGTCTGCTCTGTCAACAGGCTGGAGTGCAATGACGCGATATTGGCTCACTGCAACCTTTACCTCCTGGGTTCAAGTAGTTCACCAGTCTCAGCCTCCCGAGTAGCTGGGTTACAGAGGCATGCCACCATGCCCAGCTAATTTTTTTAATTTTTAATAGAGATGAGGTTTCACCATCTTGGCCAGGATGGTTTTGATCTCTTGACCTTGTGATCTGTGCGTCTCAGCCTCCCAAAGTGCTGGGATTACAGGTGTGAGCCACCAAACCCGCCAAAACCTTTTTATTTCTGATCATTAATGTTAGGCAGATTTATTGTTGATAATTTGGAAAATCCAAAGTTAAAGGGTAAAATTACCATTAATTGTAGTCTCAGCACACAGACACAATTATTTTGAGTGTGTGCGTGTGTGTATTTCATACGCATGTGTGTGTGTGCGTGTGTGTGTGTGTGTGTGTGTGTGTGTGTGTGTAGAGGGCATTCTATTTTTATTATATTTCTTAATAGATTAGAGTTGTTGATCCGGTAAATTAAAGGATTTTTTTTGAGAATGAAGATAGGTGAATCTTGTTTTTTCATATTTAACTGAATCTAAATGACAGGATATTTGGTAAAAAGAGATATGAAGCTGCAAGGGCCCATGTGGCACCTGCTATGAGGTCCATCTAGGTGAAGAGCTGGGGAACCAAAGATGAGCAGCTGAATTTTCTGTTCTTGGTGTTCTGTGGGAGTAGTGATGCACCAGATGATAATCATAGAAGATATTTTGATAATTTACTTCTTTGGTATCGTTTCTACCTGCTTTTAATGAAATACATATATTTTTTAGTTAAATGTATATATATATTTCATGAAAAGCATATGTTTTAAATGAAATATATATTTAGTTTATATATATTACACTTTATATATGCTACATAGTTTTTATATAGCCAGTGTATGTATATTATATTTCTATATAATGAGTGTATATATATATACATATGCTGATTTTATATAATAATATAATTTATATAATTAGTGTATATATATACATACACTGATTTTATATAATCATATATAATCACTTACATAATCAGTGTATATATACATTTATATATTATTTGTGTATATCATTTATATATTTTATACACATAAAATATATGAATATATCAAATATACATCATACATATCACATATTTATCATATCAAATATACATCACATATATATTTATATATCATTTATATAATCAGTTTATCATTTATATAATCAGTGTATATAGTGTATATATATAATATATACACTATAGACATACACATATATGTATATATATTGCATATTAATATAAATATAAGATTAATTCTAACAACTCCATGATATGTAATTATTCTATCTTCATTTTACAGATGAGGAAAAGAAGGCACTGAGAGGAGGTTAGTGAAGTAACTTGCCCACAAGTCACACAGCAGCAAACACTGGAGCCAGTGAACATTGGAATCAGGCTTCAATCCCAGGGCATTCTAGAGCCTGAGCTTTCTTATCTATTCTGCTTACTACACTGATGATACTGGAGTAAGAAACCATGCTCAATCAATAACATGAATAACATAAAGTTTCAGTTGTGGCAAATGAATAAGTTCCAGAGATTTGCTGTATGACATCATGCCTGTAGTTGACAGTGCCATACTGAAAGTTTAATTTGTTAAGAGGGTAGACAGCATCTTAAATGTTCTTACTATAATGAAATGAACACTTAAAAAAAGAATACTTAAAATGAGTGTTTTATAATCCTGATAAAACTCACTTATATTTATGTGCCAATTCTTACACAGTTTAGGAATTGAAAATACGGTATTTTGATACAGATATGTAAATATGTGAGGTAGATATATATGTACACACACACAAATATCTTAAAGTAAAAAGGAAAAAATAAAAAGGGTCTTTTTTTAGCTTTTTGTTTTAGCAACTGAAATTTTAATGCCAATCAGGCAGATTCTCATGGGCACGGTAGACATGGAATTAATTTAGTAGTGATCCTGTCATTTGTACAGCGGGGTCATGATATTTCTCAAAGTCAGAAGAAAGAAGTTCACATCCAAAAGGTCGATGTGGGAAGATAAGCTGGTTCTTATTGAGCTTAGGTGGAGCTGGTTTTCCTTTTATATATCAGTATATATTCCCCTGCTTGGCCATAGGGAAATTATATGCTATTTTATGCACAATTATATACTATTTTCTACAACCAGTATCTAACTTAATATTTAGCCCTTGGCTACATATTCGACAAAGGTGTTGCAATTGCCCATTTCACCATCAAACGAGGAAGGTTGGTTTTACTTTGTTTTCAAAATGATACTTGAAAACACACACACTAGCACTTACATACACACACTAGCACTTACATTCTTTCAGCATTTCAGGAAGTGGGCATGAGTAGGTTTTAGCCTTGAAACTGCTTTGTCATCTAGTTTGTATCTGGCTAAGGAATGGAAAAACAAAAAGAAAAGAAAGCAGAGCCCATCTTGATCACTGTAATTGGCACCGACAGCAGACACCAGTGTGCCAATAGCTCCAAAGAATTCCTACGCAAAAGCTACTTCAGCTGTCCGAGATTTTCCCAGTTTGTTTTCTTTGCACATTTGATGTATAATCTTGTGGTTTGGCCCTCTTCGCCACCTAAAACAGAAAAAACATATTCAATGCCTAGGTCATTTCAACTGGAACTTGCTCTTCAAGTTCCAACTATGTCAACAAATTAAAGGACTTGACCATGGAAATTCTTTTTCTAAGTGAACACTTTGCCATTCCTCAAACCCTGCCGCAGGTTCGGCAGACACATGCAAACAGCCTCTTTAGATGTGGTCACCATTGACAGCTCAAAAGAGCCAAATCAAAACCCTGAAGGCTTCACATAAAAACTCATCCTTGGAAGAAGAGCTCACGTTTCAAAGATGCTGTTAATACGAGAATATTTTTTCACATCCCGCTTTAGCTTAAATTTCTTGTGATTAAATATTACCCACAATGCTGTATTGTCTAATCACCCAGTGAGTGAGATGTCTGGAACTTTGATGGTGAATGATGAAGTAATGTTCTGGGGGACTGCTTTTATTTCATCTTCCTTTCTTATTGATGGTGATGGGATTAGAGTAAAATATTGTAGAACAGACCAAGTATGACTATTCAAGTACTGAATTTGATTTTCTTAATGTTTAATACTATTATCAACTTAAAATAGACACCTGTTTTTGTGGCCTCTTATAGTTTATTTCTTCTCCTCATAGCTTGTTAAGTGAAAGATAGATGGGCATTAATATTACTAAAAATAATAAAAATGCTTCCAATTCAATAAGCATTTAGGTAACTGGATGAAGGGCTTTGCTTGGATTGTCCCTTGTGGTACCCTCACCTACCCTTCAAGATAGTTATGCCGTGTTACTGATAGTGTTACTCAAAAAAGACTTGGCCTTCTAGGAATTCAGTGACTTGATCCAGGTCCTATCACTAGCTCAGCTTTTTAAATTTTTACTTTTTGTGGGTTTGTAGTAGATCTATATATTTATGAGGTACATGAGCTGTTTTGATGCAGGCATGCAATGTGAAATAACCACATCATGAGAATGGGATATCCATCCTTTTAAGGATTTATCTTTTGTGTTACAAACAATCCACTTATACCCTGAGTTACTTTAAAGTGTGCAATTATTATTCACCATAGTCACCCTGTTGTGCTGTCACATAGGTCTTAGTCCTATTTTTTTTCTACCCATAAAGCATACTCACCTTTCCCCCACCCCAGCCCCTGGCAGCCATCCCTCTATTCTATATGTCCATGAATTCCATTGTTTTGATTTTTAGATTTCACAAACAAATGAGAACATGATGTTTGTCTTCCTGTGCCTGCTTTATGTCACTTAACATAGTGATCTCTAGTTCCATTCGTGTTGTTGGATGGATGACAGGTTCTCATTCTTTGTTGTGGCTGAATCGTACTCCTTTTTTTTTTTAATTCATTCATCTGTTGATGGACACTTAGTTTGTTTCCAAATCTTGGCTGTTGTGACCTGCACTGCCACAAACATGGCGGTGCAGATGTCTCTCAGATAGACGAATGGCAAGCATTTTCTTTCTTTGGAGTATATGCCCAATAGTGCAATTGCTGGATTGTATGGTAGCTTAATTTTGAATATTTTGAGGAACCTCCAAACTGTTCTCCATTGCGGCTGTACTAATACACATTCCCACAAACAGTGTACAAGGATTCCCTTTTCTTCACATCCTTGCCAGCATTTTTTATTGCCTCTCTTCTGCATATATTTTAACTGGGGTGTGATGATATCTCAATGTAGTTTTGATTTGCATTTCTGTATTGGTTGGGTGTTGAGCACATTTTCATATGCCTGTTTGCCATTTATATGTCTTCTTTTGAGAATTGTCTATCCAAATCTTTTAACCATGCTTTGATTGGATTATTAGCTTTTTTCCTATAGTCGTTTGATCTCTTTATAGAATATTGTCATTAAGCCTTGGTCAGATAGATAGTTTGCAAATATTTTCTTCCATTCTGTGGGGTGTCTCATCACTTTTTTGATTGTTTCCTTTGCTGTGCAGAAGCTTTTTGACTTGTGATCCCATTTGTCCATTTTTGCTTTTGTTGCCTGTGTTTATGGGGTATTGCTCAAGAAGTTTTTGCCCAGACCAATGTCCTGGAGATTTTCTCTTAGCTTTTCTTGTAGTAGTTTCATCCTTGAGAACTTAGATGTAAGTCTTTGATATGTTTTGAATTGATTTTTATAGACGGCAAGAGATACAGGTGTATTTTCACTCTTCTGCATATGGATATGCAGTTTGCCCAGCACCATTTATTAAAGAGACTGTCTTCTCCCCAGCATATTTTCTTGGCACTTGTGTCAAAAGTGAATGCACTGTAGGTGCGTGGATTTTTTTCTGGATTCTCTATTTGTTTCATTGGTCTGTGTGTCACTTTTTATGCCAGTACCATACTGTTTTGCTTACTATAGCTCCATAGTATAATTTGAGGGTAATGTGATTCTCCAGTTTGTTGTTTTTGCTCAGGGTTTTTTTTTTTTTTTTTTTTTTTTCTATAACACTATGGACCTTTTGAGCTCTCTGTTTTAGGATGATGTGCTGTGCATCGTATGGGATTTTGCAGCATTCATGGTCTCTACCCACCAGATGCCAATAGAATCCCTAGTCATGACTATAAAAAATGTCTACAACATTGCCAGATTTTCTTAGGGTGCAGGCAGTGAGGCAAAACTGCTCCTGTTAGGATGATTTTGCTAGCTATGTGACAGAGCCTGGGAATGCTCTAGAGGA